>NC_085841.1:184304718-184611537 GCF_035594765.1 Anolis carolinensis | reverse complement strand
ATTTTAGTGGTAAATTTGTAAATACAGTACAGTAGAGTCTCACTTATCCAACATAAACGGGCCGGCAGAACGTTGGATAAGCGAATATGTTGGAAAATGAGGAATTAAGGATAACCCTATTAACCATCAAATTAAGTTATGATTTTACAAATTAAGCACCAAAACATCATGTTAGACAACAAATTTGTCAGAAAAAGTAGTTCAGTACACAGTAATGCTATATAGTAATTACTGTATTTATGAATTTAGCACCAAAATATCATGATATATTGAAAGCATTGACTACAAAAATGCATTGGATAATCCAGAACGTTGGATAAGCGAGTGTTGGATAAGTGAGACTCTACTGTAAATACTACATAGCATTACTGCGCATGGAACTACCTTTTCTGTCAAATTTGTTGTATAATATGATGTTTTGGTGCTTAATTTGTATAACGATTACCTAATTTGATGTTTAATTGGCTTTTCCTGAATCCCTTCTTATTATCCAACATATTCACTTATCCTACCGGCCTGTTTACGTTGGATAAGTGAGACTCTACTGTATATTGATAATCTTAAATTATCTGCTCAGAACTGGATTATATGAGGCTCCTTCTTCACAGCTGTATAAAATGCACACTGAAGTGGATTATATGGCAGTGTGGACTCAAGATAATCCAGTGCAAAGCAGATAATATAAGATTATAAATGGGTTATATAGCTGTGTGGAAGGGCCTTGAGTCTACACTGCCATATAATCCAGTGCAAATTAGATAATCTGTGGAAGAAGTCTAAGTGAGGCCTAAGTCTGCCTGTCCCCTAACTGAAACCTGGCTGTCCCTTGGTTGCTAGGCAACCAAGTGGGCAGAGATTAGCCCTCTAAACTGGCAGCAATTGGATAAAAAAAAATTATTGCTCTCCCTCTAATTAGGACTTTATTTTTCTTTTCTTTTTGTTGTATCAACCTTGAGGCGTGGATGATGGGTGTGTTGTCAAATTTTGAGGTTGGGGGGTCTGTACTTTTGTTGTTTTGTGAATTGCTGTGATGCCATCACTCTTTTATATATATAGATAGATTGCACAATATTAGCACTATATATTACTATATTGAACTATACCACTATATTGTAATATTATATGTAATATATAACATATAATTAATAGTATTATATGGTATTATTATTAGTATTATATTGTATAAAATGATAATATTATTATCAATATCATATGTATATACAATATATTATATTATTAAAACTGATATAAAAATATTATATTATAAATGAGGGCGGGGGCCAGGTAAATGACCCTGGAGGGCCGCATCCGGCCCCCGGGCCTTAGTTTGGGGACCCCTGAAGTGGAGACTCTAATGTGGTGTGGCCAATGTTCTTTTTGAATGTTTTGTTGTAACATGTTAATGAATGAAAATTTTAAAATCATCCAAAGAAGCTGGACACTTTAATATTTTAAAGTCCTAGATGGCAAGAAGAAGGCATACAATTATGAATGGAAAATATCTGAAAAATAATATTAGCTCTATCCACTGAAATAATCTCAGGCTTGCAGTGGCTCTGACGGTGTCTTTTGATTATACATTTCACAGCTTATTCTCATTTGTCGATATCTTGCCTTATTCATAAAAATAAGCCGCTGAAGTGCAAAGAACAAAATAAAGAGCCCAGATCAAGCCTCTGATGCTGTTTTAGAACAGGATAGACAGCTGATGGATTAAAGAGTTCTTTATCTGTATCAGCTGCATCAAGGCATATTCAGAATTGCTGAACTACAGCTCTCACCAGCTTTGCAAGAGGTGGAAGAAGCTGAAGTTCATCTGCAAGGCCACACATTCTCCATTGCTTGCCTCTGTAACTATGGCTGTGTGTGTAATCTCATACAGTAAGACTCATCCCTGGTTGAATTTGTATGGGATGTTTTATCATAATCATTAGCTTTGGTTCATTCTGCAGATGAAGGACTCTGTATTTTGACTTGCCTAAATTAATAGCTGACAAATATAGTCAGAGAGCTGCTGGCACCAGATCAGTGAGGAGCTTCTAATACAGGCATGGGCAAACTTCGCCCCTCCAGGTGTTTTGGACTTCAACTCCCACAATTCCTAACAGCCAGTAGCCCGGTTCAAAACAGATGTTGTGGATTTTATACAGCTGTGTGGAAGGGGCCTGTGCTGCATCTGTGTATTTCATTGTGGGGACATGAGACAAGCCTCCCAGCAGGATGGGCATCGTCTCTGTAGACAGCCAATACTCTTACATCAGAAGTGACTTGCAGTATGGTCTCGAGTCGCTTTTGACACGATAAAAAAAATTGCTGTATTTGTAACTGTCTTCTACTTTGATAAAATATTTTTAAAACCCTGTCCATTTATAAATAATTGGGATTTCTCCCCAAAACTAGAAATAAAATGCCATGGTGTCATTAGCTTCCACTTGTTCTTTTTATCTCTTAAACAGGATCTTTTTACCTGATTTAAATAAACGTTTGTGAGAAGAAGAAATTACTTTGTTTGTTTTTGCAATATCATTTAAACAGCCATTAAATTTTAGGGTTTTTTAAAATAGAGAATAAATTATAATATGATGAGAAATGTAACATTGTCTCTGCTTTTCTTATAGCAACACTGAAAGTGCTTCTAGGTAGTGAAGAGTTTCAAATTCAGACAAACATGCATTGTCCAACTTTAGGTTTTTAACCATGAAATCCACATTTAGATACACACAGATTACCTGTTTAATTGCAATGTAAAGATTGAAGCCCTTAAATAAAATTTTGAAATGCTTGGAAAGCACCTGAAATAAGTGTACTGAAATTGTGTGCTCAGTCAAGGATTTTATAGTGATGTAATTTACCTTTTAATGCTTACAGTTTTTTCAGTGCCAAATTTAATTAACGTTATCTTCAGGTGACATTAGTCTAAAAGTAGACATTGGAGTTTAGTGCTTAGTCTCCCAGACATATTTTAATCAGCAAAAAGAGCTGCTTTTCCTAATTAAAATGTTTGATGTTATTTATATGTGCAGGGCTATCATTAGATTAACTATCTAGCCACCTAGGGTGGATACTTCAGAAGGGTGCAGTAGTGACCTTTGAAGGACAGTTTTATATTGATTCAGTTTTTTAAAACTCTTAAAAAGTGCCTCTGTCAATTTTGCTTTTAACTATACATTTGTACTATGGAATATAAATAATATTTTCTGCTCTTCTGACAAATTCTATATCTTGGTTTTTATGTATCCTTTTTGTATGTATTTTATTTTTGAAGCTCAGTGAAATTGTTGCTATTAAAATAACTTATTAGATGGCAGTGTGTGTTGGTTACAGCTGGATCATGTGAAACTGCAATTAATTTTTAGTCTTGTAATCACATCTTAATCTTATAAAGTATATTCTGGGGCAGTCCTGTCTTCAAACCTGAGAAATGCTGTCCATTTAGAAAACTCAGACTAGGAAAGAACTTGAGGTTTTCCTCATACACACATCTGATTGTGTTACAGCTGAAACTTTCTAGACTTCACTCTCAAAACATGTTTGCGGTGCTCAGTTTTTGCTTTTGAAAGTATGGCACAGCACATCAGTACCTCAAAAAGAAAGAAGTTTAATTTCCTTTTGAGTTTAGTGAAGTGTGAGTTGCACTGGCAGTGATAAATAATCCATCAGAAAACATTTTCAATCAGGATCTGTTTGTCTGGAGAAAGAGAGAAAGCAAAAGGGCAATTGAAAAGATCATGAAAATATCATGAGGGAAACCATGAAAAAATTATACCACAAAGGGAAATTGGATCTGTGTTATTTCTTCATATTCTTCAAACATCACACTTTTTGGAAGTTGTTTTTAAATTCCTCTGATGCTGTCCTTATGCATGATCTGCATTTGCATCACTTGCTTTCTGATTAATAGATTGTAGGATTGATTTTGCCAATTAAAATGGAAACAAAAATGATGTTAAAGCCTAATAGAGTCATTATGAAGGATTCATTAGTCCAAGGAGTATCCTGTCATGGCATTTCCATAAAACGGTTAGCAGTATGTTAATATCCTCAGCTGAATTTTAATGCCATGTGTTTTGTTTGTTTTTGTTTTTCAAGATGATGGCTGACTTGGACAAGATATACAGATCATAATATCAGATGAAGTACAAGCTTCAGATATGTCACCTGAATTATCACCTATGCCTAGTAGCTGATGCCAGAAAAATGTTCTCATAATGCCAGGGTAGATCATTATATACTCTGGTTTTAAACCGAAGCCAACTTTCAACTAAAATGAGAGAAATCAACACATAATGAAAATTGAGGATGTGGTTTCCAAATAACTGAAGTGTGAAGCAAACCTCATGAATTTCAACCAAAGAGATTCAGAGAGCATCACTGGTAAGTTGAAATATACATTAAAAAATTAAAGAGCATTATTTGGGCAAACAACATTTTCAAGTATTTTTTTATTTTATTTTATCATTTACTAAACTGTCTCAAACTATTCCAGTGGCCTCCCTATGAATAACAAATACTACCAAGTATCCTCAGTAGTATACAAGCTGTAAGAGAAATAAGTACAGAGCTGGAAGAAGGGAAAAGTTGTAGTAAAATTAATGCAAGAGATGAGAATTACAGTTTCAGCTGTCTCTCAGCTGTGTCAGTAGTGTGAGGAGGTGATTTCCTACAGAATCTTATTTCATGTTTGGAAACTAATGATGTTTTGGATTGCAAAATGGGAGAGAGATTTATTTAATCTGTAAGGCAGCTCTTATACATTGTACATACAACTTCAATTTCTTTGGAGGACTTTTAAAAAAACTAAAGTTACAAAATTGAAATACTCCAAAATAATTCACATGAGAGGCTGAGATAGTGATTTATTTATTTTATTTATTTCCAACATTTATATCCCGCCCTTCTCACCCGAAGGGACTCAGGGCGGCGTACAAAATTGGCAACAATTCGATGCCTACACATAATTAAAACAGCAATGAAAATCCAATAAAACAGTTAAAACAATATACAAATATAAAACATATGATTAAAATGTTTTATATTCTTTTGCTTTCTGATGATTCAGTGTATTCAAACTTTGTTTCATGCGCAAAAATGTTTAAAATATTGTGTATAAAATTACCTTCAAGTTAAGCATATAAGTTGCATATGAAGCATTAATTAATTTTGTGCTTATAGTTTGGTCACATCTCCAAGATGTTTTTTGTATATGCATGTATTCCAAAGTCCGAAATACAGAACACATCTGGTCGAAAGCATTTAAATTAAGTATACTGAACATGCTCTGATATTATTTTGACCTTTATTTTAAAATTATGCATGAAGTATTTCTACTTTTTAATCAGCTAATAACACTATGTAACACATTTTTTTTAAAAAAAAAAACCTTTTCCTGGTTTGAAAGTGTTGTTCCTGTGAAATTGTGTGGTACTTACTTTGAAAGTAGTTGTTCTACTCCAGAAACTTCGTTTTTGGATTATGTTGAACTATGTTGAATTCGTTGAGACTCGACGAGCTGGTAGGATAGTTAATTTCCTATAATAATACTGTGGTAGTTGTATTTAGTGTTCTGCGAAACTTTGTTTCAATTAGGACTGATCAGCTGTTATGATTGCTTTTGTTGATTGTATTCTACTATTTAACAGAGGAAATTTCTAGTTTTCACAACATTAATCTCCAAACAGATTTGTATTTTGATCCTTGTGTCTATCTTTTTAGATGTCAGCCCTAATGAAGACCTCCCTGAAGTAGAGCTGGTGAGCATGCTAGAAGAGCAGCTGCCCCAATACAAGTTACGCGTGGACTCACTCTATCTCTCTGATAATGATAGTTGGATCCCATCTCCTAGTTGCCCCAGCCATGTTCCTGAAATTGTTTCTCCAGTACTTGCTGAGGAGACCTTCCGTTACATGAGTAAGTATTTCTGTTCCTAGCTAAAGATATTAGTCTAAGTGCCTTGCACTAACATAGCTAAAATATGCCACTGAATATACAACTGTTGCTCTGTGTATTGATAGCATGTGCAAAGACTTGAATGTCCATGGCAGGTCTTCAGCATTTAGGATGAGAGCATATTTAAATTTCCATCCAGTTTTTTCTCCTTGTTATGACCCACCCTCTGCTCTTGCATTCCACCTCTTGCTTGCACTATATTTCACATAGCTCTTTAAAAGTTTTCATTAGTTAAAATAACATTTGGGCCTGTTGTGTAATTTGTATAATTTGCAATAGGTTTCTGGAAAAGTTGGCTTTGGATTTTCTGCAAAACTTATGTGTGTTATGTAGAGACAGCAGCAAGAAAGAAAATGAAATGCAATACAAATTGGGATAGTTAATTTTTTTTACAAATAACAGTATTCACAGTGTAATTTTGAGATCTATTACACAAAAATAACTCATTTTTGTAAGTATGACTTGGATTACAGCTTCAGTGGGAAAACAGACTGAGCCAGTGTGTAAAAGAATCGCCATCCTATAGTTATGATAGTGACAAGATGTAGTATTGGTTCTGCATAAGTAACTCAGTAATAAATTCATAATTGTCCCTGAAATTGGAAAGTTTCTAGGTCCTGTACGCTATGTTTTGAGCCAGACATGTTTTATGTCATATGTGTTTTTCTATTCAAAGTATTGGCATTTCAGATAAGCACTGGGCACTTTCAGACATTACAGTCAGCCTAACTGTAGATAAACGGGGACACAATAACATGGCGACTTAATTGCAGATGTGCCAGTATGCTGACTCCTGTTTTCTGGTTGCTTCTGCATTCAAAATTAATAACTAAGCAAAACCACAAATTTCAGTTCAACAAGTCAGAGTAACCAGTGCTGTCTTGTTGAGGAGGAAACAAGCAAGAGTACTAGCTGCTTCCCAGTTAACACACGAAGCTAAGTCACATGTTGGCAGTGAAGAACAGTTTTCACGATTGCATTCCTCAAGGGCATTACAAAGCATATTTTGTCTGAAAATTGGGATAGATGTGAATTCACATGGGAAAACCAAAGCATCATGTTTGTAAGCAATTTTCAGATCAACCTGAATCAAGTTAAAATGGCAAAAATGGGATTTTGAGGCACTACAAAAATGCATTTCAGGGGCTGCAGGTGGTACTCTCCACCAGACTAAACAAACCGCAAACTAGTAGTCCATGTTTTGTTGAGCCACATTCTCTATAAGCAGAGCACATAGGCAATGTATACCAGGATGCTGCTCAACCATAGTAAACTAGAGTTCCTGTGGATCTAACTTATGTGACATACAGGTTTATAAGTCACTTACGTGTTTGCAAACAGTCTTTCTGGAACAGTGTTGCTTCCTGGATGTGACAGTCAATATAAAACTGGCAGCTAATCTAGAAGTCTATCGGAGGGCCTTTTCGCTGGTATGATGTCATGCCCTCCCATCAGCAATACTCGAGGGTCGATATTGGAAGACCCCTTATCCAAAGAGACTGTGCCCCTGTGATTCTGGACACATAGAAACAACTGAATATGTGCTCCGCCAATGCCTGTTTTACAGAGATATTTGAACTAGTCTCATCCCCTAATTGCTATATAAACACCCAGGGCACTCAGGATAGTTTTACACCACTCCATTGCTCTCAGATACCAACATCTGTTTTTTGTTGTTGTTTTTTTCGTGTCAGGAGCAACCGGAGTTGCTTCTGGAGTGAGAGATTTGGCCGTGTGCAAGGACGTTGCCCAGGGGACACTCTGATGTTTTTTGATGTTTTACCATCCTTGTGGGAGGCTTCTCTCATGTCCCCGCATGGAGCTGGAGCTGATAGAGGGAGCTCATCCGTACTCTCCCCGGGTGGGATTCGAACCTGGCAGCCTTCAGATCAGCAACCCAACCTTCAAGTCACCAGGCTTTTATCCCCTAGGCCAACCTATAATGTAGTTAAGATCTGCGCGGCAGTGCTTAGAATTCCCTGGGTGATGACTGGTACCACAAGTTAGCATTCTAACATCGGAAAATTGTAACTATAGATACGTTTAATTCTCCCACTCTCAGTCTCCTAGACCTTTGTCTGACTGTACCCCTCCCTCCCTATGCTCTCTCATATTCTCTGGATACTCCTATCCTTCCCTCCAGATCACCCTCCCCTTTTATTCTATTTTTAATTAGTATTTGTGTTTTAGCTTTTTAGTATACTCCTGTATTTTAGCTTTTAGCCTAGATTTTAATTCTTTTTATGTATTGTGCTTTTATGAGACTGTACTCCACTCTCCTTATGCTGATCTATGACTGTAATAAAGAAAGATTTTAAAAACTGGCAGCAATTCACATTTTAGGGCTGCTTAACAGAGTGCATATAAACTAATAAAGTTCATACCATTCATTTAGTAAATGGGTTATCCTGAGAATCAGGGGGAAAAATCTCAAATAAAACTTGTAACATTAAAGATTAAAACTGATTGTGGAAGAAGCATAAAAGTTCCTTTTTGTTTGTGGAATTGTGTGGCAGCAGAGGTGAAGATACTGGACCCAGGCTGTAAACAGCTGAAGAATGTGAAGGAAGAAAGATCACTGAGAAGATTACCTATTAGACTACATCTCCCAGAATCTTCTGCTAACATGGCTGGTTGACATGTTAGCTAAGGGAAATATAAAAAGTGTATTCCCAAAAAAGTAAAATCCAAGCTCTCCATTTTAAGAAAGGCTATTACATGGTATAGCCTGTGGAAAATAGAAGTTGACCATATCTGAGAAATGGGACACCACATTATATGAAAGTCTCACAGTAGAAACAGAATCTTAATAGCTTCAGTCAGCAACTCAGAGAAAACAGAGACTTGAATTAAACATTGGCTTATTTGCTATGTTAGCTCAACAAACTTGCCATCAAGTAAATAGCTCTGCAGGCTGTGTGTATTCAAGTGTCCAACGTCTTTAGAAATAATTCTTTTAGGTGTTGAAAGCAGCCTGGTGAAATGTTGGGTAAATTTGATAAACTGCAGCAGATACTTAGTGTGGAAAGGATTTGCTTTCACTGAAAAGTCCAACCCATTTTGTTCCTACTTTCCTCTTAACAGATTAGTTCTGTTAATGAAAATAATTGGAGTAAATCAATGTTTGATGGCACTTAATCCCATTAGATCTTGGAAGTTACGCAGGGTTAGCCCTGGTTCGTATTTGGATGAGAGGCGGCCAATTAATTCCAGGTGCTGTAGGCTAAGTTTCAGAAGAAGAATCTTACAATTGCCTATGTGGTCTAAACCAGGCATGGACAAACTTGGGCCCTCCAGTTGTTTTCGACTTCAACTCCCTCAACCGGCTGTTGGGAATTATAGGAGTTGAAGTTGAAAACACCTGGAGGGCCCAAGTTTGCCCATGCTTGGTCTAAACCACCTCTAAGAAAACCCTATGAAAATCATGATATCTCTATAAGTCAACAGGCAAATTGAAGACACACACACACACTTTTCCCCCATGGAAACATGGTATAAAAAGTTTAAGTCATACAATCCAGAATGTTGAATTAAGACTTTTCAGACTTGAAAAATGCAAATGTAGATGAAAATATTTGCTCCCTGATATCAGCTGCAGAAAAATACAGTTTGTCTCACAACTCTTAACTGATATTGCATTATGAAACCTACATTTTCCTTTCATTCTGTGGCCACCTCATTTTGAAATGAGTGTTTAATGTACATTCAGTTTTGTTATGGCCCCATTCTAGCATACTCCTTTTTACAATATAGCCACTTTGTTTCTGTGGTTCTACTTTATTTTAAATCTGGTATAACTTCTTTTGGCTTCCAGACCAACTTTTCAGTTTATCAGCAGTAGTTAGCATTATGTGGCTTTCCAGGTGTTGTTGTACTTCAACTTTCAAATTGTGAAGGATGCTGGGAGCTGCTTTTTCACTACACCTGGAGAACCATATATTCCCCATCCCTGCTACGTCAGGATTGCAAATATTTGATATTTTAATACTTCATTGGCATTCTCTTTTTCTTTAAAAAAAATACAAACTAGGCTGTTTGTTACCAGAAATGTTTGGAACATATATTCACTGAATGAAATGGAATCTTGACTTGGAGCATTAACACTACCATATTTTAGTAAAAGGTTGTAGCCCTTTTAAAAACAGACCATCGGTACAAGACTTCATTTTTCTTCTGCATAACACGAAACAAAACAGTTTAGACCATAGAGGCAATTCAGAAGTTGGACAGAGTTTCCTTAGATTTAGATCGCATCAATATCCCTGATTTGTCCTACTTTCTAAGTTGTTATATATAATCCAAAAGCATGCAATTCACAACTGCATCTGTCAGCAATCATAACAGTACTGTAATGTCGCTCCACCCATTTTATGATTCTGTTACTTGGAAAAACCTCTGTTTGATCCATACCTCAGTAAATACCAGAGATTGTGGCACTGCGACGTTCTCAGCCACAGAACAAAACAAAAAAAGCCAAGCAACAGTGCTGCTCCGGCATATTTCTGAATGCTCTATATCAGCTAGCACTTTGTAATGGCACTAGATAATAGGGAAATCAACCAAAATGAAGAGCTACTTACAGCTTTCACTCTACAAGGTGAGTGAGCACATAAAAATTACTAACTCTATTGTAACTTGATTGTGGATCTTCCAGAATTTATATTAGAGAATATTAGTCATGAAAGCCATATTCTGTGTAGTTGTAGTTGGCAGTTCAAATTTTGTTGCTTCTGAGCCACTGTCGGCTCTACAAATCAGGAAATTTGTACCAATTCAAACCTAATCCGTCTTCAAACTGGTCTTGGCAAGATCTCTCTCTGCCTTAGCTTTTCAGGATCAAGGGTTGTGCTGAACAGAATTTCGTGAACTTGATTTATCAACAAATGGAATGGGGGATTTTTTTCTCTTATTTCCTCTCTCACCTGCAGCTTTTCTGCAATCTGCTCTGTGGTCAAGGTATCAACTGGAAGAAAATGGGAAGTGATTTTGGAACTTTCACAGGAGAAGTAAAATATGAAATTACTCCTGTTCCTTCTTTCCACCTGAGCACTAGGTTCACATAATGGAAATCTCCATTTGGTCTGTCTGACCTCCTTGAGTGCAATCTATACATTATTCTTAGAAAGCAGAATCTTAGATAGGTTCAGTGAGTGGTTTAGACTTACTTACCCAAGGGGATTTCTTTTTTCAGTTAGATTTCATGTCCTATCATTTAATGCAATGCTTTCAAAACATGTTACTTGTTAATATTAGAAGATTTTTGTGAGGGAATTACATGAAGATGGTGCACCTGAAATGCACTAGAGGGCTGCTGTTAAATAGTGCCTTTGGTTGAGAGCTCAACAGAATGGTAACTAAGCAGGTTCGTTATTCCTCACCTTTAATTATCTGCATCATTTCTTTATTGGTTTAGACAAGGAGGCTTTTGTCCTTCTGCTGCAATTTTTTAAAAAATAGTCAATTGTTTTATATCCTTGCTTTGTTCTCTGTTCAAAAAAGTGTAAGTAATTAGTTTATACTGACAATTTTTAAGTTGTCTGTTGACTGTTCTATGCAGCGCAAAGTCAAATTGTGCTCCAGTTGCATTTTAAGCCCTTCAATGACACTCTGTCAAGTCCTTTGCCAGTTTGAGCCTGCCAGCTGCTGTCTGCCCATTACAAATGGGTAGCAGAAAAATAAATACTCCTATACGCCCCCCCCCCTTTTTTTAAATCTAAATAACAAGTAATGAAAATACTGAGAAATGACATGAGATCCATGATAGGGAGAAATGCTGTGACGTTTGTCTTGTGTTTGTGAAACATAAGCAGATGGATACCCCTGTGCTGAAGTTACAGTATAACAATGTGGGAAGAGAGAAAAAAATGGGAAGTATTCAGCAGATGGCATATTGACTTTTAACAATGAAGTAATGCCAAAATAGGTACACATTTACTTACGGCAGTATAATTCTATTTCTTTGTTGCTAATGTAATGTATTCCATATGCTAAGTATATTGAAAATCAGCTTGCCTTAAGCATCTATACCAGGAAGCTATAGATCAAAGGTTACATATGCTTTTCTGGGTTTTTTTATTTGCACCCAGTCTCTGAAACCTCATTTTTGGCTGTTTTGATTGTGTGTGTGTGTGTGTGTGTGTGTGTGGACCCCCCCCCCCCCACACACACACACACACACTAAATCAAAACAGCCAAAAATGAAAATCAGAAGTTGCTTCTGGTTAGTTCATTGTTTAGATTTCAGGCATTTTGGGGGGAGGGGGGAGCAACTCACTACAGAGGCGTTGGCATAAAAATAGACTTCCACATCAGCCTCAATTACCCAACTTCAATTTATAAGTTGCATGGCAGAAACTTAAATATGGCTTCTAAAACGATGCTCATAAGTCTTTTCAAGATAATTTTGTAATCTGAAATCTTTTAGAATGCTAATCCTAGGCTATGGTATACCCATATTTACTTGAGTATAACTCTCTATCAATTGTAATGCGCACCTCGGTTTTGAAGATGCGAATTGCAAAAAAAAAAATTGTTGTCAAATGTAATGCTCATGATTCTAATGTGCTATCAACTCTAATGTTCACCTCACTTTTGGCTGTGTAATTTAGCCAAAAAAGATGAGCATTAGGTTTAAGTAAATATGGTAGTTTGCTGCTGTTGTGTGCCTTCAGGTTGATTTCTGACTTAAAGTGAACATATCACAGGGATTTCTTGTTAAGATTTATTCTGGTGGGAAGGGGGGATTGTGATTATCTTTGTCTGAGGCTGAGAGAGAGACTGACCCAAGATCACCCAGTAAGTTTGAGAGGGGATTCAAACCCTGACTTCCAGAGACATCTAGTTCTCAAACTGGATTAACTCAATTGAAAAAGTTAAACATCTAAGAATTAAGGAAATACAACAGAAAATACTGACAAAATGTTACCAATTAGATCATATTACCAAAAGCACAAGAATATGATGTTGGCATAAATGTGGTGAAACAGGAACATATGTGCCTATGTGGGGGAATGTGACAAGGTACACAGATTTTATAAGAAAATAAAGGGTGAAATGGAAGACATATCTGGGTTAAAAGAGCTGAATAAAAACTGTTTTCCCCCCATGAAAATGGAAGGAAAAGGTTGTAATAAAGATTGGGCAAATATTATAAAGTACATGACAGGAGTGGCACAAGCAATGGTTGCGTTGAGATGGAAAGAGCACTAAAATGGGGGGAAATGATAGGAATATTTAGTTGACTATATGCTCCAGGATTATATCATTGAATGGAAAAATAAATATATAGATGGATATGCTATGGGGAAATGAGTCATGAATTGGAAAGAACTGATAGCCAAAGTAAAGGGGAAAAGAAAATATAAGGAACTAAATCAGACCTTGTCTTGGATCCAATAAATGGAACAAAAGCCGAAATTGAATCACAACTGTTCCCGGCGGGAAGGGGATGGGAAATAAGGAGAAATGTGTAAGTAGGAGACTGAGACTAAGGTGGAATTAGAAAGGAGTAGAAATTGAGCTATACTAAAAGAGTATGTAATCTCTTTGACCTGTATTGGTTGCTTTTGTTTGTTTAATACTTCTGTCATATAATGGTAACAGTTATACTCTTCTTATACAACCCAATAAAATAAGGGGGAAACCACTACACCATATTGGCTTCCCCTTTGATACAATAATGTTATTAAGCATTTACACTCAAAAGTTTTCCATTCACTTCTCTGAAATTATAGAGCACTGCTGTGTAGTATGGGCTGAATCTAGAAAACTTGCTGAGTTGTGGTAACACAACCTGTGTGCCAGGATCTTCTGCATTTTTTCATGTAGTTGCCACCTTTTACACATTAACATCCTATCTAACAAGGAGTTTGACATAGGTGTTTGTGGTCAATTCCCCTACGTAGCATGGTTTTTGCAGCCACAGGCCATTTCCTGCTTCTGTATGCAGACTGTTCTTTTTGGATCAACACATTTGACAACAACAACAAATGTGTTGCTGCTGCTAATTTATAAAAAGTTCTTTTAATGGGAACAAACCCACTATATATAGCAAATACACATAACTGTTCTGGTAATGACACATGCATTTCCAACCATATACTTTGGTAGTTATTGATTTTTCTTCTTCCTCTTCTGCTTTTATTCTACTCTTCTGTACTAGCGCTTCTTGAACTTCCTCCTTCATGCTTGGCTGGATCTCACAAACACGCACAAGGTAATTAAAGTTCTTCTGTCCTCTATGTAGCAAGAAATGCAACCTAGCAAATTTTCTAACTTCTACTTTGTTGTAAAGCTGTCTTCTTATATTTTCATTTCATGTGATCTTAAACTTTATATTTTTTAAAACTCTCCTAGAACTCAACACTTTCTCCTCTCTTTTTTTTTTTTGCTCCCAGGTGGTGCATGCCCTTATTACTTCATAATTTCCATACATATTTTCAGAAATCCTATGTAAAATTTATTTATTTACAGTATTTATATTCCGCCCTTCTCACCCCGAAGGGGACTCAGGGCAGATCACATTATATACATATAGAGCAAACATTCAGTGCCCATATACACATAGAACCAAGACAGAGACAGATGCAGAGGCAATTTAACCTTCTCCTGAGGGGATGTTTGATTCTGGCCACAGGGGGGAGCAGCTGCTTCATTATCCACTGTGACGGCACTTCCTCATTCCAATGTCGTAAATTAGTTAAATTTGCCTCCCCACTTTATAAGTGGTACCTTATTTCCTACTTGATAGATGCAACTATCTTTCGGGTTGCTAGGTCAGCAACGAGCAGGGGCTATTTTTTTTTAATTGGCGGGTGCTCACCCCGCCACGGGCTGGCCTTGAAGTCATGACCTCATGGTCAGAGTGATTTATTGCAGCAGGCTGCTCACCAGCCTGCGCCACAGCCCGGCGCAAAAGCTCTTTGATACACTACATTTTAATGTGCTTTAAGTCTGCTCACTAACCCTCACATGTTATCTTTGTGGACTTTGTATTTCTATTTTTTTCAAACTACATTAAGAAATTGTTCTGGTTTTCAGTTCTTAGCACAGAGAGACGAGATCAAGTGACAAATAACTGCAATGATAGCGAAGTGGTCACACATCTACTGGCAGAGGTACAATTTTTATTTCTTTAATTTTGATGTACAAATTTTGTTTAATGCAGTTTTTGCTTTTATTGTTTTGTGCCTTAGCTTCAACAAATTGTTTTTTTAATTACCAGTATGTTTTTCATACTCTAATCAGTGGGACTACCTACAAACATTATAAATATCTAGTTTATTTTTGTCACATCTTAACGACGTGTTACAATAAAGCAAAAAAAGCTTTATCATTCAGTGTTCAATAACAATAAGGATTTGGTCTTTATTAGCAACATTTCAAATGCTATGTTACTAAACTTGGTGCAGTAATTGAAATTGTGTGTTGCCCAACCTAACTCAAGAGCCAAAAAACAAATTAAAATAAAAGTAATGGTTTGGAAAATAATGTTTCATATTTTTAAAAGATACAAATAATTATTAGAGGAAGGGAGGTAGTGTACCCCAGAGTTACCAACTGTCTCCTCTGTCCTGTAACATCTTGAAGAGCTCATCTTGTAGAAATTTGAACTGAAGCGTAACCACTTTGTAGATAACTCACTGCTCTTCCTCTCATTTCCATCAGGGAGGCAGTCTTAATCTGAAACAGATACCTGGAAGCAGTTCTAGACTAATATATTGCTGTTTACATAGAGAAACCTTTAAAGATAATCTGGAAATTTTCACCAGAATCAATGTGACATTCGCTTTCAAACCCTGAACTATCAGAAACAATTTAATTGATTCTGCTATATTTACACGAACCAATCTAGCCTTAGTCTGACCTCAGAGACTATGGCCTACTAGTAGGGTCAGTTAGGATTTCTAGGTGGGATAGAAGTATAGTATTATTTTAACACATTTTTCTTGATTAGTAAATGTTGTATCCAAGAGTATAGTATTTAGTTAGCTTAAAGGTTGAGAATAAGACTTAAATATTTTTGGGAAAATTGATTGTGTTTTGGCATAAGACAAAAGGAGAGAAGTTCCATTAGATTCCCAACTTCCAGCATACCTTCTAATTCTGGCTGGAACTGATGGGAATTGAAGTCTAATATTCGAAAGACCTCTGGCATAGGAAAACTTTTGCTAAAACTGTTTTCTTTATATCTGTGAGTCTTAAAAATCTTTAAGACATCAAAATTAAGTTTTGAGAAGCACAAATTGAACTGTTCTGTGTTTCGCAAATGAATTGTATATGTTTAATTTTAAATTAGGTTGGAATATAGTGTTGAGAGAAACAAATAAAGCTCTTTCTTGGTATGTTTGATCAGAGAGATCGGGACCTAGAATTAGCAGCACGAATTGGCCAAGCCCTATTGAAACGGAACCATATACTTACTGAGCAAAATGAAGCTTTGGAAGAACAATTGGCTCAAGCCTTTGACAAGGTGAGCAAACAGAATTGAGCTTTAAGCCTTTGTAAGTGGTAGATGTTATTTGTTTTTTGTAGAAGTTCATATTATTGCACTGAATAAACTACAGGCACTCCCCAAGTTACAAACATCTGACTCATATTTAAGAATGGGTGTAAGACAACAGGAAGTGAGATAGAATCATTGAGTTGGAAGAGACCTCATGGGCCATCCAGTCTAACCCCCGCCAAGAAGCAGGAAAACCACATTCAAAGTACCCCCAATGGCCATCCAGCCTCTGCTTAAAAGCCTCCAAAGAAGGAGCCTCCACCACAGTCTGGGGCAAAGAATTCCACTGCTGAACAGCTCTCACAGTGAGGACGTTCTTCCTAATGTTCAGGTGGAATCTCCTTTCCTGTAGGTTGAAGCCATTGTTCCACGTCCTAGTCTGCAGGGCAGCAGAAAACAACCTTTCTCTCTCCTCCGACTTCCCCTTACATATTTATACTTGGCCCTCATCATGTCTCCTCTCAGCCTTCTCTTCTGCAGACTAAGCTCTTTAAGCCACTCCTCATAGGTCTTGTTCTCCAGACCCTTGTTCATTTTAGTTGCCCTTCTCTGGACAACAAATCTGATGATAAATCTACCTCTCAGAAGGAAAATTGATTCCTGGAAGAATTATCATGGGGAAAAGGTGTCTCTACTGAAGCTTTATCACCAATCCTGGATTCCACAACAAACAAAAATGTTCAAAATCCTATTAACAAGGGACAGAAAGCAAGATGAAATCTTCTGAACGGGCACAGACAACAAAACAAACACCACAGAGTGTTAACCCTTCCCTGTGCTATCCAAACCTAAAAGATAGATATTTTTGGCTGGAGTTAGATGTACCTGTTCTGACGTATAAACAAATTCAAACCCACAGAACATACCTTGTTCGTAACATTGGGGGACTGCCTGTATTACAGAATGTATTTATGTTTAAAACCTAACTAGGTGAAGAAGTAAAATCAACCAACAAAGTAAATATGAAAACAGAAGTTGAAAAGCATAAGATATTGTACATTAGAGTTTCATATTTAGAAAATTAGAAAAGCAATGCACCTATCTTCTCAAAACCATTATGCAGAATATTCAGGACAGTCCAGAATATAGTGAAATAAGGAAAACTTTGTTTGCCCAGTCTCCCAGGAATCTGTTATAGTTGGTAAATTAATGCAGGGGTTGCTGAAGAAATCATAAGTGAAATCTCATCCTTCTGATACAATAAACAAGAAAGATTTTTCTTATCTGATTACAGTGCTAGGCTGAGTCTCTGTATAAGGAAGAATCTCTTTACAGCTAAATGTGTGTGTTTGCTTACTGCAGTATAATTCAACTAGTACTGTAGCTATGCTACACAGTGTGGGCTCTATATTTTTTGTGTTCTAAACTATGAGTAATATTTGACAGAACATGCAAGCATGTTCAGTTGCATGTGTGATACTTCCAGTGTCCACGATTCAGCTAAATTTGGAATAGTATAAAAATGAATAAATGAAGCATTTCAGGACATCATGTAAAGGCAACATGATTCAATGAGCAAACAAACCGGTGTCAGGTCAATGCCTGGATGGGAAAACAGTTTGGGAACACAAGGCTGTGTAGTTTATGAGAAAATAATAAATGGATATATGTATTATTTTAAGGCGTGCTATCTAAATGTAAAGAAGAAAGTGAAAAAGTAAGGCTACAGTTCAACATTTTAAAAAGCAAATAATTGACAACAAATTATTTACATAATTTTAAATGTATACAATGAAGACATTGAGATAGTAAAAGATTTCCTATATTTTGGGCTTAGTCATCAATCAAAATGGAGGCTACAGTCAATAAATCAAGAAACTAGAACTTAGAAGGGCTGCTATGAAGGAACTCAACATGATCTTCAAGTGTGATGATATTGAATACCAAAGTCAGGATTGTCTACGCCATTGTATTTCCAGCTTCTATGTATGATTGGGAAAACTGGACAGTAAAGGTATCAGATAGGAAGAGAATCAACTCATTTGAAATGTGGTGCTGGAGAAGGCTTCTGGAGAGCCATTTAGACAAATGTGTCAAGATCTGAACTCTCCTAGATGAACTTAGCAAGATGGCTGAACTAATGTTGCCATACTTTGACAATATCATGACTCACTACAAAAGGCAATAATGTTTGCAAGACAGAAGGCTATAATAATAAAGGAAACCACATTACAGGTAGATAGACTCATTCAAGGAAGCTGCAGCCTTGAATTTACAGGTGTTACTGGCTCTTAAGGCTAAGAGAACTGTATTTCTGCAACATTCTTAGCACAACTTTTCTGTGGGTTTAAAAGAACTGTCATATTTACACAGTGCTTTACCAAGGAGTTTTTCACAGGAGGATACACTATTACTTTTTAAACTTTTTAAATGAAATGTCTTGAAGTAACAGCAGTGCTGTGTAGTCTTAACTATGTTCAGTAACCAAGCACGTTTTGAAATCAGGTTCACCAACTACAGCACGAGCTGACAAAAAAAGATGAACTGCTTCGTGTAGTTTCTATTGCTTCTGAAGAAAGTGAGACTGACTCAAGCTGTTCCACACCTCTTCGCTTCAATGAGTCCTTCAACCTGTCACAGGGCCTTGTACAGCTGGATATATTACAGGATAAACTCAGGGACCTGGAGGAGGAAAACCTTTCTCTTCGAACGAAGGTAAGCTAAATTCACATACTTGCCTGGCATCATTAAGTGGTCGAAAAGGGCTAAAGCAGTGGTTCTCAACCTGTGGGTCCCCAGGTGTTTTGGCCTTCAACTCCCAGAAATCCTAACAGCTGGTTAACTGGCTGGAATTTCTGGGAGTTGTAGGCCAAAACACCTAGGGACCCACAGATTGAGAACCACTGGACTCAAGGAAGGATATAGTAATGAAGCCAATGACAAACAATGCCGTGCTCAAGATTGAATAAACATTGCCTGTGTGATCTTGCCAAATACAGCTGTTGTGTACACATCCAATTGTTTACCTTTCACATGGTAGGTGAAATGTTTAAAAGATACTGTCATTGTCATCTTCCATGAATTATTTTCTAACATCTCTCATTCATCTGGGTTTATATTTTGCATGAAAGAAATAGGATTCAGACCTTTTCTTTGAATGAAATTAAATTGAGATTGAGCCAAGCCCTTAGGCTTCTTGGAGCTTCAACTAGATCATTTCAGATCAGATATAAATCAAAATGATGTTTATCTCTCACTCCCTGCCCAAAGCATGTAGTCACAATGTAGTCATTTATTTATTGTATTTCTATATCGCCTCCCAAAGCAAAGGGCTCCCGAGGTAAAAGCAGTCTAAAAACAATCCTGCCATAAAGAATAATCCTAGAACAATTTCAAACACTGACTGTCATGTAGGACTGTCATGATTTGGCTGCCCATTAGAAGCTTAAAAGAGATGGGACCCAGCCTGACTTCCTTGCATGCGGAGTTCCACAGACAGTTCCACGACAGAAGCATCCCGTTAAATCACTAGGTATTGGGATGCACAACAGGACCTTGTTGAAAAATCTCAAATTTATGGCAGGCTCATATGGGAGGAGGCGGTATTTTAGATATATTGGCTCTGAGTCGTTTTAGGGATTTATAGGTTAGCACCTACACAAACTATCCTCAAAATATGATTAGGTTAAATTTTGGGGGGTTTTTTGGATCTCAGTATTGGTAGATTTCTGATTATGTTTACTTGCTTTTATTATTAAAATGCATATTTTTACTTTGAGACACATCAAGCTGAATTATGACACCTGTTATGCTGTGTGTACTGACTTTTATATCAGTGATTCCAAACCTTGGCCCTGCAGATGTTTTGGACTTTGGCTACCAGAATTCCTGACTGTTTTCCAGGTTATCTGGGGCTTTGAAATCTAAGGCGTCTGGAGAATTGAAGTTTGAGAACTACCATTTTCATATTGTCTTCTGCAATATTTATACTAAATTAATTAGAGTTTAGTCCTAAACCCATTCACTCAAAAGTAACTTTCATGACATTAGGTAAGACTTACTTCCAATTAAGAGTTCAGAAAATTGCAACATTCATTAGTTGCAGAGTGAAGGAAGAAAAAGTCTTATATTTTGATTATGAAAATATCATCTAAATGTAGAATTCGAAGTCTAAACTGGATTTTCAAAATAAACAAAAATCACAAGGGGCAATGTGTGAAATTTTCCTCCCAAAGATGCCCCCATCCATAATTTTCACACATGAGGAGACTTGCAAATTCACAAAGACTTCACTTGCTAATTGGAGAAATGGTGTAGATCAGGGGTCCCCCAAACTACGGCCCGCGAGCCACATGTGACCCATCGAAGCCATTTATCTGGCCTCCACAGCACAAAGGCAGAAGGGGGTTGGGCTAATTGGCCCAAGGGATCCCTTCCAACCCTTATTATTATTATTATTATTATTATTATTATTATTATTATTAACATTGAGGCTGGGAGGCCATCTGTCAGAGGTGCTTTGCTTGTGCTTTTGGTGCACAAAGGCAGAAGGGAGTTGGGCTGCTAATAATAATAATAATAATTATTATTATTATTGCTCGGTGGACAACTATAGTCCAGCCCTACAACGGTCTAAGGGATCATGAACTGGCCCTCAGTTTTAAAAGTTTGGGGACCCCTGGTTTAGATCATGAAAAGGTTTGCCATTTGTTCTCCATATTAGAATCATAGAGTTGGAAGAGACCACATGGGCCATCTAGTCCAACCTTCTGAAGATGCCATTTGTTTCTAGTCTGCAGGTTTTTGACATGTCTAGAATTCACGTAAAACCATCTTACTTTGTGAGAGGCCTGTTTTAGAGTTCAGATGGTACATTTTTACAAATTTTCTAACTTTACATTTGTTCATAACAAGAAGTATCCCCCTGAATTCTGGTGGCTTAAATGGAAGTACATGCAGCAGTGAACTATCTAATTTTATAAACGTTCATGTTGCAAGTATGGCAAACCTATTTGTGATTTCTGTGGAAGGAGGGAATATATTCATATGTTGGGCTACTTTTAATATTAATAAAGACTTCTGAATGATCTTGAAGGCCTGCCATTTGAAGACGGAAACCATGACTTATGAAGAAAAAGAGCAGCAGCTGGTCAGTGACTGTGTCAAAGAGATCAGTGAGTACCAAGGTGATATTTTCCACTGGAAATAATATTTGTTGTCTTAAAATTCAAGCTCATACAACTCTCCTTCATGTTGTGACTTGATGTAACCTGTTGGTATTACTAGCATTGGGATCTCCTTTGGCAGTGTTTAGAATTTAGAAGAATTCTAGTAATAACATAGACACTGTCCTTCCTTCTCAAAATCATTTTTAGTCTTTCCCTGTGATTCTTTAAAGTATGGTTGAAACTTGCGTCTTGCTTGTTTGAAGTAAATGCTGTTAAGCAGATCATTGAAATTAGGATATGATGCTTACACCAAAAGTCAGAATTGCTAGAGATGGTAACTATAAATATGATGAACATTGTTAAAAAAACAACCAATTTTCATAGTGGTTTCCATTTTCATCATATGAATGTTCTCTTTTTTGTTGTTTTGTTAACATAAGTTTTCATATAAGAATTGTATACAATGAAGGTCCAAAGGATAGTTTATTCTTTTTCATGTGAATGCAAGACAGTTACTTAATTAACTAAACATGATCCTGTGCTATAATTTTAGGGGAAACACATGCCCAAATTGCACAAATGAGTGAGGAGTTGACCAGAAAAAATGACGAGCTGCTTAACTACCAGGAGGAGATTTCATCCCTCTTGTCACAGATCGTTGATCTTCAGCATAAAATCAAAGAGGTTTGTGTACACATAGGCTAAAGTTAGAATTGCTTGATGTGTCAGGCAGTTATTTAGATTACAGGAGCTATTATTACTTCCCACGGTATGCAGGGCAATAACGTAACTGCTTTCTGTATTCCTTCAGCATGTAATTGAAAAGGAAGAATTGAAATTGCACCTGCAAGCTTCCAAAGATGCACAGAGACAGCTGACAGCAGAGGTACTAGTATTTTCTGTGTTCTCATATGACCCAACAGGAAAAGACTGAAGAACATAAAATGAGAGCAAAGATTTTTTTTCTTCTTCTGTGAAAACCACTAGGTGATATGGAGTTTCCAGAAAAATATTATAATTATGTCTGGATTTTTTTGATGTCCTAAACTGATACCTAATTAACTTGTTTTGTTTTCTTTAGACTAATAATTAGTAAACATAACTTTGTTAAAATGACATTTTTCTTTTCATTTGTTGTATAAATTTCTCATTTTTTTTCAGTAGTCCAAAGTGTTTCGATTAGAATATTTGATTTAAGGGGGCAGGGATAAATGAAACAGATGCTTTAGGTCTTGTTGCTGTGGGAAGGCATTTCAGAGACTGTAGGATAGTTTGGATTCTGCCTTCCTCTGAGACATGGGGCATGCAAATCCTGCAGAATTTTGGGGTAGGGTGATGAGGAGATACATTTAGTTTTAATGATGGTTGTTGGAGGCCAAAAATATGGTTATCTACTCACTTTGGCTTTAGGCAAAAACCTTCCTTCTCCCTTTGTCCCCCAACAGCCACATTCACTCAGCATTCATTTCACATATATTCATTCAACATGCATACTCACCACCTTCTTCATTCAGTCCATCTTGGAAGGAGGTGAATATTCAGACTGCATTCCCCACAGATCGGACACACTTTTACAATAGGAAAAGGGTCTTTTTATATAGTAATTTTTGCTATTGTTGTTCTGGATTGTTTTTACAACATGTCATTCATCTATGTCTTGCTGAAACCCTGTCAATTCCAGACAGATGTTGTTTTTCTTCCTTAAAGTAAAGAACCATTGTTTCTGACATCCATAACTTAAAGAATCATTGTCTTTGACCATGAAAACATGTGCTGTTTACACCGTAAGTTCCCAGGTCAGTTATATCTGCAATTCAGAAATGTTTCTTCATCAGCACTTTTGATCTCCTTCATAATGCAGTTTTCTAGATTCCAAACTTCTTAGGATAGTGTTTTCAGCCTTGGCAAGCCTTAATAGGCCCTTAGCCAGACCCCAAACATACAATTTCATTCAATCCACTCATGATACTCTTAAATACATGACTCCATGCAAGATGAAGTAGACCTATGTCTATGAAAGCTTCTTCTGCCAGTATCTTTCAGTCTTAAAGTTGTTGCAAGATCACTTAATATACATGTCCTTGGCCTATTTGATGCTTCTCACTCTGCCCAATGAATTACTGCCTATTATCATCTTACAGCTACATGACTTACAAGAGCGGAATGCAGAATGCCTGGGGATGTTGCATGAGTCACAAGAAGAAGCCAAGGGACTACGCAGCAAAGCCAGCCAAGCTGCCCTTCTCTGCCGCCCCCAGTCATATGGAGCATTTCCTGTGGTACGTTGGCAAGGGCTGGCTGCCAGTGCAGCCAATCTCACGGGCTCTACAGAATCCTTCGTTCTGTTAGCTCAGTGGTTCTCAACCTTTGGTCCTCCAGTTGTTTTGGACTTCAACTCCCAGAAATCCCAGCCAGCTTACATGCTGTTAGGAATTGTGAGAGCCGAAGTCGAAAACATCTGGAGGACGAAAGGTGCTACTGTGCTAGCTTGTTTCCAGCAAAACATGATCTCTGCAATGAACAGAGAGTGACAGCCCTGGGGATGGGGGGGGGGGAGGGAGAGTTAGTAAGGGGCCTGGCCACCTTTGCTTTGGCTTTTCAAGTTTAGCCGCCTCCATGCCTCCTGCTGTCATCTGTATTTGTTACTTTGATTCATAAGTCTCACTGGGAGAAGGAATACTATGTGAAAAGGATTAAGATGGTTTTGCCATATCTTTGTATGAGTGTCGCCCTAAATTTTATTTTCGTACATTTTTAAAGGATTCTAAATCATGTTTTTGTTCTGTTCTCAGTATTGTAATGTTGAGTTTGGGAACTTGGTTCACCTTGTTTATTTCGGAAGGGAGGCGTTGCCTTCATTTCAATATTATAGTGGGATCCTATTCAAACTTCTCCAACAGTCTTTACATGTCTTCTGCAGTTCCTTCTGCTGCTCTTTTAGCAGCAAGAGGAAGAAAATATTTAGTCATCTGTTTGTCAAGAATATCATTGGAAATAAAAATTGCTTAATTTTTCCCCTCTATTTCTCTTGATAAGAAAGAAAGACTGAAAATAGAATGTAGTACTTAGTATTGCAACTTATTATTATTATTATTATTATTATTATTATTATTATTATTATATTTATTCTGCACATTTCTTTCTTGCTCAAGACCTAAAGCATGTAATGACATCATCATCATCATCATCATTATTATTACCATCATCAAGAAATGCAGAGTATAAATAAATAAATATGATGATGATGATGATGATGATGATGATGATAGTATTGGAACTTTAGCAGCATTTCCTAATGGCTATGTGTACAAAGAGTGAAAGACTGTGTATTTGAATGTTGTTAGGAAATACATCTAAAACTAGAAACTAGGTAACAAAAATTGAGAGTTATGTTATTCAACCTTTGTTACTAACGCAAATTGTTATTATCTGCTACTCTATCTACCTAAGTCTTGCTGAATACTGTAGGATTAGAATTCCAGTAAACATTTTAAAAATGTTACATCATTCTTTGAAATAGTAATAAGGTTGTTTAATATCTCAATATTTCACCTTCTAAATGACTTCTTGGAAGCATCTTTAATACAAAAGTCTTGAAAAACCAAGTGGTGAGGGAAGGATAAAAAAAACAAGTGTGACTTTCCCAGAGCTTGGGAACAAAATCCAGAGAATTTACAATATTATCACTTAGCCCCAGAGATGGAACTGGAAAAAAAAGGTAAACCCACCATCTCAACTGTCAGACATGGGTTTCGTTTGGATATTTTCTCATGGTTCTTATGATGGGCAAAGAAATACGCATGATCCATTTTACAAACATGTTAAGTCTTCGTAATATGCTCTCCATTTTAAGGACTCTTTGGCAGCAGAGATCGAGGGGACGATGAGGAAAGAACTGAGTTTGGAGGAAGAATCTGTCTCTAAGCAAAAGTAAGTGCAGTACTTGGTTTCATAACTTGATCTCATTTTGACATGTTACTACAGCTCTCAGCAGTCAGCTCTGACACAGCATAGTACAGATGGGCCTGGGTCTCTCATTTTTGTTAAAATAGAACTTTTTATTACAATATTCTCAATACTTTTCATTCAAATGTTTTCAATAATATTGAAAAATGTTTCAAGTAAAATATTGCATTAATTAGAAACATAAGATCTTTAGAAAACAGTTAAAAGCATAATAAATGGCAGATGGGAAGTATATCACTGGATTAAAAACCCATTTTACTGCCAAATGCCTTTCTGCTGACAGTTACACAACAAGCAACTTGTGTAAATGTCAGCAGAAAGGCAGTAGAGAAGGATCTCCATTGTCTTAGCTATGAACCTGTACTATAACAATTGTCTGAAGTGTTTTGCACAAGTGGACGTGTCATAGTGACCCATCTGCACAACACCTAGAATAGGGGCATTTGTATAACTAAGGTCACATTCTTAGCCAGTACCTGGGCATCCAAGTTCAGGTCTAAACAGGCTCTGGAAACTAAGAAAAATATACTTTACAATCAATGCACAACGTTTACCGTGTTAAGATGCACATAAAATAGATTCCTTGTCTGGAGGAAGCTTGAAAGACATTTCCATATCCATTGTTTTCTTTTTATTTCAGGGTGCAGCAGAAGCGTGTGTTTGACACTGTCCGTGTTGCTAATGTGATACGTGGCCGCTCTGCTTTGTGTCCTGCTCCACTGCCCATCCCAGGGTCAAATCGCTCAAGTGTAGTCATGACCGCAAAGCCTTTTCTTTCTGGAATGCCACACCTGGAAGGAAAGGTGCATCAATCTCAGGGGATCAGGTCAGAAAGCATTTTCAAATAGGAAATAAGAGATATTATCACTTTGGAATTTGTACAGAGCTTTTGTTGTTGGCATTGGGCTTCCTAAGATTCTGGTTGTGGAGAGAGCTCTTATTTCTGTCCAGCCTACTTATGTATATATTTATGAGTTTCTGGTTTTCTCAGCATCCTAACATGAAATGCTATGCACAAATATATTTTTTCTCCCTAACATGTCAACCTTGGAAAATACTGTGGCATAGAAAGAACATTTCCAGAAGCCTGCCTGAGTGATTCACTTTTTCATTATTCAAGTGGTATCTTCCATTATATGGTCAAAGTCCAGGCACAGTGAGTTTTCTGTGTCTGTGACATTATGCCACTGCAATATTACAAACGTCTTGGTATCAGTATTAGATAGACTTGTTGTCACTTTACTGCTATTCAGACATCTTATCCCTTCCACTGCCCACAAGAAAACTATGTGTGATTTGTCATTTCATTTGTTGTCTACAGAAATGAAGCTAGCAAACTGTGCATTGCCGTTATACTATACTATTTGGGAAAGGTAGTCTTCAGTATGTTTCTGACATAATGTTAATGCTATATTTTCCCCAGGGAACCTCAGAAGTTGGGCCATGATGCCATTCCCAAGGAGGGTGATTTAGCTACAGCTCTGCACAGGCTCACTCTCCGCCGTCAGAACTACCTGAGTGAAAAGCAATTTTTTGAAGAAGAGTGGGAGCGCAGGATCAATTTCCTGGCTGACCAGAAGGAAGATCCGAGTGGCTGTAGCACTCCAGTGGAGAGCTGCTTTTCTCTGGGAAGCTATTCAGAGCTTTCTGATTTCTCTGGGACCTCCAGCAGCTTACGTTGTCTCCTTCCAGAGAAATTGCAAATTGTCAAACCTATTGAAGGTAAGGTAAAGAGAGTTCCCTCTCACATTCTTGAAATGGTCTGATGTGAGGTATCAGCTGTTAGTTTATACTCAGGCCATGAATGTGATCTGGACTGAAAGATCAAAGAGATCCTGGGTTCATCGGCTACACGTAGATATAAGAATTTTTCCACTATCTAGCATACTAAAAACCCTGTACTTTAAACAACTCTTTCTTTACTTTTGTCTGCTCAAGTCTGCTGATCCTTTCTACATTGTTCTCCCATCCATCCCACAGTTCCAAATTGTGTAAAACTACTGACATGAGAAGATAAATTGTGAACTTAGTTTCCTTTTAGGGATACAAAAACAGTCAGTTTGAGTTTAAGATCTTAAGATTTTTAAGATAAAGTCAGGGTCTGCTGTGGTTTTTAGTTTTGAATATGTTTTTATGGGTTTTAACTGAATTTTTAAATACCAGTGGTATTTAATTTTGTTTTAATGTTTGTATATTTGTAGATTTTACATTGCATGGAAATGCTTTTAATGTAAGCTGCTTTGAGCATCCTGGTGAAGAGAAAAAATGGGGTATAAATAAACATAATATAATAGTTCACTGAACATACTTTCTTTCCTGTTCACCAAAAGCACCTCTTGATGTTCCTCCAGCAGCAGCAAGGGTGTCTCTCTGGGCAGCTAAACCTGGCAATTCTAACTGGATGGCCCCCCATGAGGGTCTTCCTCCAGGGGCAAACCAAGAATGGGCAACTTGGAAGTCCCTAAACAGACTGAGAAGCGGAGTGGGCAGATCAAAAGACAATCTGGCAAGATGGCACTACCTGGAGGAATCCTCCACCTTGTGTGACTGTGGAGCAGAACAAACAACTCCGCATATGTATGCTTGCCCACAATGCCCTGCCTCATGTACGGAGGAGGAGTTGTTTAAAGCTACGGACGATGCGGTTGCTGTTGCCCACTTTTGGTCCAAAACTATTTAGTTGCTTGTGATTTTCTTTTTTTTTCCCCCATCATTTTGAAATGTATTTGTCGTGAAATGCTTTTGACACAAAATTAAAAAAAACCAAAAGCAATATACAATATTACATTCCCAGTTCGAAAAATAACGTATCCTTAGCTTTAAAGCAAAAGGTCAAAACATAGAGGGTAACATGTTATTTGTCATCATGTTTTTACATTCCTTTGAATATGCATTCTCTGGAGTATGCAGTGGAGCAATCCAGAAAGTAGTGGTACTGACAAAGACATCTAGTTTCTAGTCCATCGCGGGGGGAAAAATGCTCATAAAGTTTATGTAAGTGACTACAATTAGGAAGTATGCCCTGGGAGAAAACCCCAGTTGTTTGAGATGTCTGTTCCTTCCTCACTAGGCTCCCAGACACTCTTCCACTGGCAGCAGTTGGCTCAGCCTCACCTCGGTACCATTCTTGACCCGCGCCCTGGTGTTGTCACAAAAGGTTTTGCACCACTTTCACAAGATGATGTCTACCATCTTTCTGATTTGGAAGAAGATGGAGAGAAGGATGAAGGCATAACCTTCCAAGTGCAACAGTCTCCTCAAGAGGAAGGGAAGCCCAGAGTGCCAAAGTCGGTGGCTGGAATTTTCTTACCACCTGCTAAACTAGCAACAGTTCCCCTCACAGGTGAGAACAAGTTGAGCACATACAGCCCAGGATGCCTATGAATGCAGCCCAACACAAAATTGCAAACTTACTTAAAACATTATGAGATATATTTTGAAGGGTTGTTTTTTGTACCTTTACTGTGTGGTTTCTGAGTGCAAACTTTGTAAATGTCAACGGAATGGAATCAGTATGTTATGTCTACAAATATCAGAATATTATCCATAAATCGTATTAAGATTGCAAACTGTTCAGGCAGAAGGTTGGCTCAATAATTTTAATGCTATGAACTCAGTGGTGCATAATTAGAATTATTGTGCAAGGAGGTTTTGTTTTTGTTTTGTTTTTTGCTTATCTGTAGTGGCAGACATCACAAAAATTATGCACAGACCTTCTTTCTTTTGCTCGTCTCCAATACAGTTCTTTTTCCAATGTGGCCCAGAAAAGCCAGAAGGTTGGGCACCCCTGAAGAGTGAGATAATTCCTTACTGCATGATGTTAGGAGGAGGCATGGTTACCTCAGGATCGAGCAGTGACACTCATTGGACACATAGTCACCCAATTTGGGAAAACTGTCTCAGCCCCCTTACCATATTCCACCCCTCTTAGGAGATCCACAAACCTCTCTCTACCTATTCAGGCAGGTCCTAGAGGAGGAAGAGAATAAGGAAGATGCCTTCCAAGAATTCCCATTTACCTGCACAGCAGTTAAATCTCTCCACTGATCGTACCCATATATAAGTGTTAACTTTGTATCCTAGATAATAGTAACAAAGTTTCTAATATGGATTCAACATAGTCTATATTAGTCAAGATTAAGGTTACCATTTCTGTTACTAGACTCCTCAGCAATGATTAATCTCAGAAATTTGCAACAAGAATAGTTGCATGCCACCAAAGACTGTTCCTGCTCTCAAAGCCAGAGATGAGGCATTCAGAAAAGTATACCTAGTGCCTTATTCACTAACAATTAAGTTAAATACAGAGTAAATCTGAAAGATGATTGAAGAGCTCACACTTATCCATATTTTTTAGACAGTTTCCATAAATCAATGGGTAAAATATTTTGCATTTGGCTTATAAAAAATTAACACTTCTCAGTTTGTGATTTAAATTATTTTGTTCTACTATTTTGTAATCCAGTAGTGGGCATCTGCACAGGGTTTTTGTCTTCCTCGCCTAAAAATAATCTGAAAACAAAACTTGGAGTTGCTTCTAGTTTCAGTTTCTGTGTATTCTGGGCTATTTAAGTAAGGCAGCTTTTATTTTAATTATTTGCCACTTTTCAAGTGACTAATCATCCATGAATAACAGACTTGGGAAGCTGCATATTTTCATCATTGGTTGTCTTTTGTTGCAGCTTCCAACCCAGGAAAATGCCTCTCATCTACAAACTCTACTTTTACTTATACTAATTGTAGAATCCTCCACCCATCTGATATCACACAGGTTACGCCCAGGTAAGGTGCCTGTTTTGCATGCAGTCATATAAATCCCAGACTCCCAGAATTTTTTGACCAGTTAAGCAATGCAAACTATTGTTTCTATGTTTAGCTAGCTATAGTCACAGTTTCATCTTTTAAAAACATTTTAAAAGATGGACAGAAATATGACAGGGTGGTATGTGGCCTCCAGATTTTGTTGGATTGCAGCTCCCAACACTTATCCCTGTTTGACTGCATTAGCTAGGGTCATGAGAAATTACTTTCCAACAACTTCTGAGGTATGCCATTGCTCCTATTCCTGGTACAGAAAACAGGGAAGGTGATGAAAATATGGGAATTAGCAGAGATAGACAAATCAACAGTGTTAATTAAGGAGAAATTCTTGACCAAATTCAAGAAAGACTGTGACATATTTCTTTTATATAGCAAAGTTGGGGACACTCTTCATCTTCATTTCTACCTTTCTACTTACAATGAAACGTTTCATAGAGAGTGTTATTAAAAGCAGAAAGGTAGAAAAAGTGACACTGAAAGGGACCAACGAATAAGTTAAAGTCAACAGGCAATGAGCAGGAGGCTGATAGATTAGTTTAGTAAATGGTTGTTTAGAATGTGTATAGGTTGTCTGTTGTAGCTAAAGGTGTGTTACTTTTGTATACAGTGGATCTTCAACTTAAGAGTGTCGCAACTTAAGAGCATTTTGAGTTAAGAGCTGTTGTTCAGCCCAGGTTTTATTTTGACATAAGAACAGTATTTTGACTTAAGCACGAGCGTGCAAAACTTTAGAGCTTCAAGGGAGCAGCCTTCATGCCTTGTGTCTCCGTGCCTTATCCTCTTGTCTGCTTTGGGAGATGGCTGTCTGCTTCGCTCTTGTCAGCTTAGGAGACTGCTGTCTGCTTTGTTCTTGTTTGCTTTGAGACCTTTGGGTTAATTGATTTTGTGTGGTTTTTATTCCTGGTATGTTTGGCTTCATGAAAAGAGAGAGGGAGAGAGGCTGGAATGAATACAGAATAAAGAAAATAATGCTTCTACCTCTTCACTTTGTGCTTCTACCATTTTAAAGTTGTTCTTTCTTGCTTATTGGTCCATGTATATGTATACATTATTTGTTATTTATAAAGTGTATTTTCATATTTAATAATAACTAAAATTAGGGAGAGTTTGGGGGGGCGGGATGGATTAATAGCATTTCAGTGGGAAATTAGCTTTGAGATAAGAGCATTTTGAGTTAAGAGCTTAGTCACATACCAACTTGAACTCTTAACTCTTTATAATGAAAAATCATTTTATGGTAGTTTTAATTCCATTTTGTATTGCATTTTACAAGTATGTTTTTTCTTTGTATGTTTGAATAAAAACCATTTACAAAATAAATAGATTTTACTCTTTATTTCTAGGTACTTTCTTTCTTTAATTCCTCTTTCTCTTCTCCCCTCTTTGTTTTCCAGCTCTTCATATGCTCCCTTGTGCTCTGGGAGCCCTAGCAGCACCACCAGTACAGTGGCAAGCTCCCCCGCCACATCATGCAGGTTCAGCATTGGAGAATTCCTCACTAACAGGAGGGACTCCACTACCACCTTCAGCAGCACTACAAGCTTGGCTAAACTCTTGCAAGAGCAGGGCATCTCTGCAAAGGTCTACAATAGTCCAGCTTTGGAGAATGCACCTTTGTTACAGCCACTCAAGATACTCGCTGTTCCCTCAACGCCACCCAATTCCCCTTTGCATTCGCCTTGTCCTTCCCCTTTGCCTTTTGACTCTCGAGCAAATGCACTTGAGAATTTTTTGGCCTCTCGGCCTGCCGAAACCTTACTGCCGGAGATGTATGGCCCGAAGGCTTCTAATTGTGATGCAGGACAACTGAAGATGAACCTGGTGGAAAGGCTGAAGAAATTGGGGATTGCCAGAGTTGTCAAACATCCTGAGGCAGGGGATGGTGGGAAGGGTCATGGGGCAAGGAATGCCCTCCAGAGGCAGGACTCTGCTGTATACGTCAATGCAGGCAGCAATCTGATGGGAGGCCTGAGAAGAAACCACAGCCTCCCAGTCATGATCGGGGCCCTTGGAGGCCCCCTGAGCACATCGTCCTCAAAGATGGGAGTCCTCAAGGAGAATTGAGCATGGAGGATATTAGTTTACATAAGAAGGCGAAGTGCATAGGATGTAGGTCATGGTCAAAAGAAGGTTTAAAGAGAAGGTTGTTGAAGGAGGTTCGAGCAAAGATGAGACGTGGGAGATGAGGGAAAGTAAATGCAAACATTAAGAGAAGACAAAGGAAAAAGGAAACCAAAGTTCAGCTTTGAGATCACTGAAATCTTTAACCTTCTATTCATCAATAGAAGCAACATAAATACAGTGTATTTTCTACCTTTGATACTATATGTATGGAACAGTAAATATCCATGTAAATCCCATGTCTTGAGTATGTTTGGCCAGGTTTTACTTGAAACCTCCTACCACTGAAATGAAATTCTAAGGAGAGGAGTAAACTCCAAATTAACTTATGGGCCAGAATCACAGCTGTGATTTGTTTTTAAAAGAAAAAAATTCCAGTTTATACACTTAAAATGGTGATACTGGTTAAATAATTACTCTGAAAAAAGTGGTGTAAGCTCAGTGGAAAAAAAAATACTTGTAGAGTATTTCCAGGTGGGCAGTTGTTGCACAAAATAAACTCTCAGGCAAATCTTTAAAAGGGAGTAAATCTGAGTTTTATGTAGATTTTATATTGGATTTAAATGAGAAGCATCTATTTGGCAGAAAAAAGTTTTAGCTGATAATCTGCTTGTCAGACATATTAAGCACATTGTTGCTAGACTGCTATAGATTTCCAACACGATCTTGGTTGTAGTGACCATAGACTGGAGCCAGAGCATCCAGGAAGATCTGTCCTGCAGAACAAATTGCACAGCAGACCATTGTCATCTGAACTGTGGAAGGCTCCCATTGCACAAGTTTCAAAGAGCAGTCAAAGAATCTCCTGCACAAAAGAATATGCACAATGTTCCAATCCTAAAGAAAAATAAGGTGACAGCTGTTTTTCAAACTTTAGTAGATAAAAGCCCTGTTAAAAAAAAAGCAAAGCTTCCTTCCCTGATAACATGGCAGTCTGAACTTCAGTCTTTACAAATGAATCCATACTGAGATGTAAAACCTTCTGTTTTGGCATTGTGATCCGGTAGAAACAATCTCAGCATAGCTATAGGTATGAAATCCAAACAGGAAAAAGAAGAAGCACAAACTTTATGTTTGAAGTGGGAACTTTTGATGGGTGAGTTTTACGCACATTTGAAAATGACTTCTTTCCCCTTCGTCTGAAAATACTTGCCCAAAGCTGCATGATAAAACTCATTTGTGCTTATGGCATAATAATGCACATAATCACTCTCCCATGGATTGCACTACGTTGCAGTGTGAGAGAACAAATTGACATGGTTTGAAGATTAATCACAAGTAGTGGCTATGTGACTTAATATTTCAGCATGACAGGACTTTGTTAAGGTGGCAGTTATATGCATGGTTTCCTATTGTATGGACAGGGTGGGAAACGTAGGGCCCTTCAAATGTTGGATAGCAATTCCCAGCATTCATAGCTGGTATGGCCAGTGGTAAGAAATGGTGGGCCTTGCAGTCCAACAATAGCTGTAGAAATACGCGATTCCCACCCCAGCTATAGGATGTATCCCAAAGTTCTAAGCAGATAAAATGCAAAATACATTTATAATTTTGTATATGCAAACATGCCTTTTCTCCCCTTAACACATCATTCAGGCATTCTAGGTGAAGGTTTGTCATGATTTCTGTAAAGTACAAATCCTTTGACAAGAGGAATCAGCTACATCAATATTTTGTCAAAAGCTGTGTGTCCGAATCATCCATGAGCTTCTAGTAGCCCCATTGCTCTCAGAAACTAAGCAAAATCCTAAGAAGGATAATGGAGGCATAGAAAGAGGAGGGATCTGGCAGGATTCTTAAAACTCACTGAGATACATATGTTTTCGTGAACTCAAGGACTTCATTAGATATTTTAATTGTCTGTAGCTACATGTCACCTACAAATGTGCCTTTTGTGCTCTTAGAAAACCAGGAAAGTTTTTTCCCTATAAAGCAAAAAACATCTGCAAATGGTAGATTGATGCATCTGATGAAGTGGATTGGAGTCCATGAAAGCTTAGGCTGAAATCAGTCAGGCCACGTCTACTGCCATATAATGGAGTTTGAAACTTCATTATTTGGTCGTGTAGATGGGATCTTAATCTCAAAAGATGTTGCTAGGCCCCCTCTCCCCGCCCCCATGCTGAAACCAATCAGCCCAGCTATGCCCTTGAAAACCAAGCAAAATCTTGTAAAATATATATTGAATATAAATTTATATATCCATGTTAATTCTATTTTAATTTATAAGTACTGTATATTCTAAATTTTTGAACACATTTAGAGTACAATTCATTAATATTGTAAAAATAAAACGCTGATGTTTCTGGGCAACATAAATAAAAAGGAAATGTATTTAATTTGCGCTCTGTTAAGCTTGGAATTCAACACATTCTGCAGTAACAAGAAAAAAATTAAATCTCGACATTTGTCCCAAGTTACTCAGAAAGACCCAAAGGGAAACAATGTATGTCTTTTTTCTGTGATCGACAAACTCCTGCTGCATTTTTAAAATCTAGATATGAGTGTGGATTTTTTGTGATTCCATCTTTTTTATTGTTCATATTTCTTATCAGTGGCAGACTTCTTTCTGCAGACCATATTCCTGTGTGCTTTCAATAAATGAATGTTAATTGCTTGAAGCGTGCTTTATTTTCCCTCTTCTAACAGGAACATTTTGAAAGTAAGAAGAAGAAGACAGGCAGTCTCTTTGCCTCATTCAGCTGTCTTCCCTGCCGGCCCCTTTGTTCGGTGTCCAGCTCTTAGGAACAACAAAACCTGTATTCAGTGCATTTTGTACAGTCTGCCTCAATTACCTTTTCTCCAGAAAGCTCTTAGGTAGCCAGAGTGACAGTATCTTTGTGCCAAAACCCTTTTTAAATTTGGCGCCTTGGAGCACAGGATACCAGCAAATCAGATCTTGATTACTAGATATGAGAAATACAAGCAACATCCCAGATTGGTGCTCTTTGGATACAAGAGATAGGATGCTCATTATGCAAGAAAGGAAACCGTGAGTTTGGCCATTTCTTTCCTTATGGTTATGCTTAAAATGGGTACTACCGTATATTTAAATGTCAATTCAGTTCAAAGACACCCTTGTGTAGATATAAATGGTTATTTTTCATTGTTACCTGCATTCTGTACTTATTTGATAAAATTATATGTTTCAGCCTCTTTCTATAATTGAATTGGAAAGCTGTGGAAATGCATATCCTAAAGTTTATATAGATGGGTCATGGTACTGTACAGATAGAAAAAAAATAATCAAACTGAAAGGGAACAAATCTTGTCAAGTAAAGCAGCATGGAAGGGAAAAAATATTGGATATAGTTCCCATTGTACCATTTGCAACAAGGCTGCACAACATTTATTATAATCAGTGATCTGTGTTTTTTGCATGTGGTTTTATAGCGGAATTTACATTGGATAATAAATACATTAAAAATTGCCTTCTTACATAATTGTACAGTGATGTCTTCCCAACAGTGCCAATATTGATATAGCCATTTCATGCGTCTTGCCAGTTTTATATTGCCATGAAGCAAAATTCCCAACAGTTGAATAAATGGTGCTGATTTGTTTGAAATTGTGTTTGATCAAGAGACTTTCGATTAAAGCAAAATACATTGAATAAAGACTGTTAAAATGTGAATAAAGCATGTTGTAGATTGAATTTGACAAATGCTCGTAATTAAACATGCAGCAATTAATAACGTCAGTTGAATAGTTGCCAAAGAGCAAGCAGTCCAAATCTAGTGTACTTTCAACATATTGACTCCCTTGAACAGAAAGTCGAGTGCAAGAAAGTGGCCAACCTGGGGCAAGACCCTGCTTCTGGAGTAAGGAGGCAGTCACCGTTTTGTTTCCAACGGTAGTTAGGGCCTTCCCCAGGATACAAGCTGAACTTTTTACATTGTGGTGAGTGTCAAAGCAGTACATCCTTCCCTTCTCCCACAGACCATTAGAGAGGCACATTGATGAAACGGGCAGTATTCAAGCTGTGGCTCGAGCCTCATGCTTGACATTGAGGTGAGACGTTCACAAAGCACAAGTGAAGCCAAGGAGACTAAAAATGGGAGCAGCAGAACCACCGCATCCTGCTTTTTATTACTTAAGCCACATCTGTAGTCATTCTGCTACATGTGTAGTCAGCTACACAGCGGCTGACATCTCTCCAGAGTAAGGACAACAAGAGATTGCCCAATTCCTGTGGACAGCAAGTGCCCATAGGGAAAGATTAATTTAAGGGAAGCAGTTACAGAGAAGTCAATCTAGTCCAGGCTGTAAAGTGAAGCTATGGGGAAGCCAATCCAGGTCATCCAAGAAAATGCAGAGACCTACAGGGGCAAGGTCTTGGGTGGCCCAGGAGTAATTCCACAAAGCCTATAGTCCAGATATGCAAAGCCACAAAGGGATGAAACAAATACTTGTTAAACATAGCTAGTGTTGGAGTCATGAATACCAGGATATGCAAGAATACCAAAAGCAAGAAGTTGAACAGTTGTCAATCACATGAACTCAGAACAGTTGCGTTGCTGGGGGATTTCTAGATGGCTGCCCCCAGATACCAGGTTCATGATTAGTCGGCATCTCTTATTTCACAGACTGTTCCTATGACATGCCTCCTTCACTCTTTGCAGCATCTCATAGGGTGAGTAAGTACTTCAGCCATCAACTTCCAGATTTAGGGAGCTAGTTTTTTGGAACCAGACTCCAAAGTCTATGCATCAGGTTCCAGAGGATGAGTAATGACACTAATAACCAGCTTCTTCTACTGGCATGTTATGTAGGCTACTAGCCTTTACTTGGAGCGCCTGAAAAGGACATGCAGGAAATGATGGCCTGCATCTGGCATTAGGATTGCATAGCATAAATCCCACATGCAGAGTCAGACGCGAATTGTCTTACATGACACCTGTGTTGAATGGCAACATTCTCCAATCGAACCAAGATGTTGAACATACGACTGAACATCCATGTACAATTAAATCATAGCACCACTGTGCTACTCTATTTCAATCAGCTTGCACTGAATTATGATACTTTGTACCAAATAAAAATAACCAGGATTTTGACAAATCTGTGAAAAACCAATGCCTGCAGGCTTCCTGCCTGATTTAACTTTTAAATATCAGAAAGTAAGGAGCTGAGGCAATTGTAGAGTAGCTAAAGAGACTGCACTTCACATGCTTGGTGAGCCTCTTTTTACTTAGCTTTTTTGGCATTGAAATTACTTCTCACCGCAATGCTTTTTCCCTATTTATTTGCCTTTGATTTAGATGGTAAGCCTGAGGGCATGAACTCTCATACTACTTAACTTGTAAGCTGCTCTGAAAGCGTCTGGCCAAAGGGCAGCAGGACATAGATGCATGTTTTGAATAAACCAGCACACAAACCAAATTCTGTCTTTATCCGCATAAACAGCTCCATAGCATTTTTTTTTTTTGCAGTGACAAGGCCAAATCTGATTACTGAAAGAAACAGAAAACTACAGAGCATCCCAAGGAAAAAAAGGAAATGCTCAAAAGATTGTTCATTAAGAAGTCTGAAAAACTTTTTTTAAAATTTGTCTCCAGCATCTTTTGTGAACCTGCTTTATGTAGTCAAAAAGAAATTTCTGCATACCACTTGTATAACAAAATTAAAACCTTGATACAGTGCCTGCGAATCTAAGGTTGGATCTGTGCTTGCCATATAATCCAGTTTCAGAATGCAGATTAAATGCATTAAACAGAAATATATGAGTCTACACTGCCATTTGATCTGCATTCTGAAACTGGATTAGGTGGCAGCGTAGATTCAGCCTCAAACAGTTGTCAGTAAAACAGGAGGCATATAAATATAGAGCCCCCAATAGAGTAGTGGATTAAAGCCTCATGACTTGAAGGTTGGGTTGCTGACCTGAAGGCTGCCAGGTTCGAATCCCACCCAGGGAGAGCTCAGATGAGCTCCCTCTATCAGCTCCAGCTCCATGCGGGGACATGAGAGAAGCCTCCCATCCGGGCGTCCCCTGGACAACGTCCTTGCAGACGGCCAGTTCTCTCACTCCAGAAGTAACTCAAGTTGCTCCTGACACGGAAAAAAAAAAAACCCTGCTAAACCCTGTGAAAATTAAGGGTATCCTACGCATGAGCCACTGGACAAGAGCAACTCACTAAGCTTCAATATTTTTAACTATTACATTTTATAAACTCTTTATTTACAGTTGAGTAATTACTTGTAGTCTGTAATTATAATACAACACAGCACTTTTATCCCATTCTCTTGTTCCTTAGGTAAACTTGCTCTATCCCTTTCCTTTCTTCTTGTTCAAGTTGGCCATGTTTTTACAACAGATGACATTTTAGGTTATTGGCACTGTTCTGAGTTCAAATTGTTGTTTTATATACTAGTGGATTTATTTTGTATTGTACTGTGTGTTTATTTTATGAGTTGTTTTAGGCACTTTGTGCCATATGTAAGTTGGTCCGAGTCCTTTTGGGGAGATGGAGGCGGGGTACAAAAATAAAGTTATTACATTATTATTATTATTATTATTATTATTATTATTATTATTATTATTATTGACACAACAACATAGTATGACACAGCAAACAAGAAAGATATGCTGGATTTTGTATCACAAAATCACAAGTCGAACACTTTCCAAGAGTTTAGGACTGTGTGATGTATTTTTGGATGATGCGCGCAGATCCCAGTAGGGTGGCCTTTTGCAGTTGGCAGATCGTAATTTTGTCAATGTCTGTTGTTTCCAAATGCCAGCTGAGATCTTTTGGCACGGCACCCAGTGTGACCATCACCACCGGGACCACCTGTACTGGTTTCTGCCAGAGTCTTTGAAGTTCGATCTTGACGTCCTGATAGTGGCTGAGTTTTTCCTGTTGTTTTTCATCAATTCAACTGTCACCTGGTATGGCGACATCAATAATCCAAACCTTTTTCTTTTCCACAACTGTGATGTCTGGTGTGTTGTATTCCAGAACTTTGTCAGTCTGGATTTGAAAGTCCCACAGTATCTTTGCATGTTCATTTTCCATTACCTTTGCAGGTTTGTGATCCCACCAGTTCTTTACTGCTGGCAGGTGGTACTTGAGGCATAAGTTCCAATGAATCATTTGGGCCACATAGTTGTGCCTCTCTTTGTAGTCTGGCTGTGCGATTTTCTTACAGCAGCAGAGGATATGATCAATGGTTTTGTCGGTTTCCTTGCAAAGTCTGCATTTTGGGTCATCAGCTGATTTTTCGATCTTGCCCTTAATTGCATTTGTTCTGATGGCTTGCTCCTGGGCTGTAAGAATCAGGCCTTCTGTCTCCTTCTTCAGCTTTTCCTTCAATTTTGTCAAGGAACTTTCCATGCAATGTTTTTATTGTATTTGCTCGAAAGAGTCCTAAATACTGTAATTAGCACCCAGAATATTTAAAACTCTGTTATTTCATACTTTTGTATAAAAAATCCACAGATAAAACTAGCATGGCAAAACAACTTCAGTATAAAACTTTCTAATGAGAAACTGAGGAAGTCATGATCAATGAAATGAATGCCTGCAAACTTCAAGGAGCATTGCATAGAATTGTTTAATACAACTGTGTGGTTTATTAGGTTCTTCAGATGACTGATAATTCTGTTCATTTTTTTCTGTTTATGCTAAATACCATTATCGAAAAACATGTTTCACCCTGAGTATAAATAGACAATTCATGATGTGTGTTTTAACAAGCCACTTAAAAACTGACAAATGACAAATTTGTTCAGTTCATTGGAAAGTTGAAAAGCTATCAGTGGCTTTTACCCATTTTTAACAGAGGTTCTTCTGGCTTAACTTTCTGGTATTTTAGGGAGTTTTTAAGAGCAAGTTCGGCATTCCATTATTTATTTACTTGTAATATATCAGCCGATCTGTACTGATGAATGGTGGGATCGAATGAAATGGTTCACACTATATGCCTTTAAATGTAGAATGGAATGAGCCGGACTTGTTTCCATGGTGAGAAAGAAAGCTAGCCACAAAGATTTCCAGGGCTCGGGTTAAATACCCAGGATGGAAACCGGTGCCAAGCATTTAAGCTGTAAGCTTTCAGTCATTGTTTTTAGGTATCTATAATTACAGGTCTGCCCTGAAATATTTGGACAGCAGAGAAAAGTAGTCAGAAAGTCCCACCAGCGGTATGTAAACATATATGAATTCTCCTGTTTTAGTTAACCACCTGGTATTAATAAGTAATATATATTTCTGTTGCTCTCTTTGGTGGCGGTCACAAAACCAAAATTAGGTGTGAAAATGAAGAAAAGGGAGTTGAAAAAGAAATGTGGCAGCACCTTTAAGACTAGCTGGTTTGTATTTGAGTGTGAGCTTTGATGGATATTTATTTATTTTACAGTATTTATATTCCGCCCTTCTCACCCCGAAGGAAACTCAGGGCGGATCACAATGCAAATATACATGGCAAACATTCAGTTCCATTAGACATACGACAGATATAGACAGACACAGAGACAATTTAACATTCCAGCTTCATGAGGGTATGTTCGATTCCGGCCACGGGGAGCTGCCGCTTCACCGTCCACTTGTGACACCGAGTCTTTCATGGAGTACTTCCACATTCTTCCGCACGCTGCATGCTGATTGACGTTTTTATGGCATTGTAAATTAGTTAAATTATCCTCCCTTCATAAAGCGGTACCTAAATTTCCTACTCAACAGATGCAACTGTCTTTCGGCTGCATAGGTCAACAGCAAGCTAGGCTATTAATGGTCGGGAGCTTATTCCGACCCAGGCTGACTCGAACTCATGACCTCTCGGTCAGTAGTGATTTATTGCAGCTGGCTACTAACCAGCTGTGCCATAGCCCAGATATGAATTAATCCTCTTTCTTCAGGTGCAATACTGAGTGATAGTAAAGCTTCAGGTTATATATTTGTTGGACTGGGATGAATGGAAGAAGGCAAATTATGAATTGAGGTGGGTTCTATTATTGCAAACTGACCTCTTGAAGGGCAGTCCTCATAAAGACAGAACTTCCGTGTCAGCCCTCCATTTATATAGGAAAGCGGCCAGCCAAGGAATTAACTGATGTAGTTAATGTGAACTGTATTCTGCAATACTGAGAATACTGAATGGCTCATTTATCTTTAATGGTTGTATAGTAGAGGGAATTTCAGTCAACTTGACATGTGTTCATAGGAGCTGTCATCTATTTGGAGGACACCAAACTAAGCAAGGCTCTGCTGTTGGAAAAGTAAGAAACCTGGAGTATTCAATGAACCACCTCCTGTTTGTGCATTGCTAATGTCCTGTTCCTGAGAACGATTCTCGATTCCTAGTTTGTCAAGACCTGTTTCACTGGTTTCAGGAAACCCCTGGGACCCTTCCACACAGCACAATTATAGCACTTTGTTTCTACTTGAATCTTCATGGCAACATCCTATGGAATCCTAGGATTGGCTGTTGAGGGAGGGTTCCTTTGGAAACCTCAAATAGACTGAACAAACTACAGACCCCAGAAAGACTCCATAGGTTGCAATTACGGCAGTTTAAGTGACATCATAGGTTGTCGAAGGCTTTTGTGGCCGAACCGCGGGGTTGTGATGAGTTTTCCAGGCTGTATGGCCATGTTCCAGAAGCATTCTCTCCTGACGCTTTGCCCACATCTATGTCAGGCATCCTTAGAGGTTGAGGGGACCATAGATGTGGGCGAAGCATCAGAAGAGAATGCTTCTGGAACATGGCCATACAGCCTGGAAAACTCACAACAACCCAGTGACATTATAGGGATTTGAATTTTGATACTCTTGTTTTCTTTTTCCTCTTGCAGGATTTTTTTGAGACCAGCAAACATGTCCCAGTCTCAGTTCTTGTACTGTCCGTGTTGGGATCCTTGGAAGACGGGATGTAAAAGGCTGGTAAAAGCCAAAGCTGGTCAGCTGGGTCAGAGGCCCAAGTAAGTAGGAAGTACGGAGATATGGAGTAAAGGGTAGGCAGGAATGGCACTCTCTTCGGGAATTATCAACTCAGTGCCTCTGGGCCAAATGGGGCCACTGGAAAGCAAGAGGGAGGTCTGAGGGATGCTTGGGACAGCCCCAAGGTTTGCAGGTGCATAGAAAGTCCAGACTTTGATAATAAACTGGTTAACTGATTAAACTTTGTAACAATTATGTCACTTAAAAATTAAACAGCAACAACATAAGTTGTCATTTTCCTGCTTTTTCCATCTTTTTCCATGTTTAATTTAAACGGATTTTTTTTCCAGTGGGACAAGTCAATAAGCTAATGATCCAATTATTTCCATAATAGCATCAATGCCAACCGATTAATATGTTAACACTGTTCTATCCAAGCTCTAAAAGGCTTCTTTTAAAATACAGTCAACTCTCCATAGTGTTGATATTTGCAGATGTTATTATTCACTGATTTGATTAAAATGTTATCCCTGGGAAGTTGACCATTTGATTCATGCTGGAGGGCCTAAAAATTCCCAGAGAGGTGTTCTCTCAGGTAACAATATAGCAATTTTTAAATTCATGGTTTTTCGCTTTTAAAGGGATCCTGTGCTCCTAACCCCAGCAAATGTGAAATGCTCAGTGGGAAGTTGACCACTGAGATAATATTTTAATGAAATCTGCAAAAGTCAAACCTGCCAATGTGGAGGGCCAACAGTAATTGCATAGTATATTCAACCCCATACAACATATCAGCCATGAACATCTGAGAGAAAAATCAAAATAAATCATGATGGTGGTGTTACAACTCTGCATTGAAGAACTCTGAGAACTTTATTGGGTCTCAAAGTATTTCTTGTTTGACTTGCAAAGCAAAAGTTGCTTAAACCTCACATTACGTCATATCATACAGATTTAAGTTTTTACCAAATCTGTACTATGGTTCAACTTCTGGAATAAATAAGACCAAAGCCAAAGAAAGGTGGAATACAGATGTTCCCAACCCCTAAATAGTTCAAAATATTATGAAAAGGGTACTCCTAGCCACCCCAGGCCTAAATACCCTATGTTTCAGTAACTTGCAATGTGAGTTAAATTAGAGGTAGTTGTGAAACATAAAACAATATAATAATAATATATTTTATTAATTAGCCCTTAGGCCATATCATAATACCAAACCAAACAACAAGGCTTGATAGGACTTGACTACACTCTACTGTATATAGTAAGTTAAAATAAGACACTTATAACAATAAGAATATAGAGTCATATGAAGCAATATTATTTTGAACACTATCGGAGATCTTATTAGCCACAATAGCTAATTTTTACTTAATAAGTTGATACTGTTGTAGCTCCTAGAGCTTAAAAATCTCAAAAGTTGTTAAAGACTGGCTTTGAAGGGAGATCTGATTGATTGTTTGTTTTTAAAATTAGATCAATGCCTTTAGGTATGATCCCCAGAAAGCTACCTAAGACCCAGTTCCCTGCAGGTTTTGATAGGTAAGTAATTAATATCCATGAAGATATAAATCAAGATGAATTATATTCAAAATGGAGCTGGCTTTTCCAAAATGTACTGCATCATATGGCTTTTCTCAAGGATTGGGAAGCCTGGCCTTTGCAGAGCCATACCTCCTCTCCACTGAGAATGGAGTCCATCTCTTTTCTCTGCAGAAAGAAGCGACACAAGTTTGGCTGCGTTTCTCATGAGAGAAAGGAGTCCAAGACAGACTTACTGCAGAGGAAAGGAAGCGGCTCTTTCCTTGGCAAAGAGAGCTCTTTCGCTCTGCAAAACCAAACTTCCCATTGAATTTGGCACTTCAAGTGCATTTAGGAGTCAGTGCAGACAGCCTGGTTACTCCTGCCCTTGCCTTGGTCCACAGAAAGAGCCTTCATAAATCACCAACATCACATAAAACAAACAACTTGCATAATACATGGGCCTACAATACAAGCCTTACAAAGGAACCCTCTCAAAACTCAAGAATCTAAATTTTGGATTCTCCAACAGTATATTGTACATGACATTAGTTGACTTTCATTTCATCATTCATTTGTATCCAATAACTGTTTGACAAACTATCAGTATATAAAAATGTAGACTGTGTCATCAGGGTCTAAGGCCGCTTCTACACTGCCATATAATCCAGATTATCAAAGGAGATAATTCACATCTGTGTTGAACTGGATTATATGAGTTTACATTGCTATATAATCCAGTTCAAAGCAGGTAATCTGGATTTTATATGGCAGTGTAGAAGGGGCCTCAGGTTATTCCCAAATCATTTTGACACCGATGTTGTGTCCAGATGACGTATCCTATATGTAACCCTACCATGTTATGTGCATTGATGAGGAGGGGAAATTAAATAACAGGGTGTTTGAAAAAGAATTCCCTAGTTTTAAATTAAAACACATTAAAACTAGGGAGTTCTTTTTCAAACACCCTGTATATACATCATACATTTTGACCAACAATGATAAGAAATAAGGAGGCAATCTTGGGATGCATCTACACTGTAAAATTAATGCAGTTTGACATCATTTAAACTGTGATGGCTCAATGCTATGGAATAATGAGAGTTTGACAGTATCTTTAACCTTTGCCAGGACCTCATAAAACTAACCTTCATAGCATTGAGGCATGTAAGGATTTGGGGCACACAATTTTTGGGTCAGGTTTTTGATAGATTTAGTGAAGCGTTGGCAAGTGTGATATTAGGGTGGGCTGTGGCAGGGCTGTGGCACAGCTGGTTAGTAGCCCAAGTCAGAGTTGAGATCCCGACCATTTAATAGCCTAGCTTGCTGCCCATCTGACCAGCTCAAAAACAGCTGTGTCTGTGAGTAAAAAATTCTTAGTACTGCTTAATGCAGGAAGGCTAATTTAACTTAATTTATGACATCATAAAACTGCGAAGCACATGAGGAAGTACTACCATCAAAAGGACTCACTGTCACAGTGGATGATGAAGCGGCAGCTCCCCCTGTGGCTGGAATCGAGCATACCCTCATGAAGCCAGAAGTTGGAGAAGGTTAATAGTCACTACTGTCTGTCTGTATATGTGATGTCTGATAATGGCATTGAATGCTGTTCTGTTCTGTCCTTTCTGCCCAAACGGCACTGAATATTTACTACGTATGTGTACTATCTCCTTGGGAGGAATATAAATAAAGTGTTTTGTTTTTTTATTTTATTTACAATTTTCAAAAAACAATACAATAAAACTGGGGGAACAATACTTTGTATAGTAAAGTAGGAAAAGAAGGAAAAAGAGGGGGAGACAGAGGGGGGAAATTAAAAAAAAGTTGAAGGAAAAGGAAAAAAAGAGAGGGGGGAGGGTAATGTTTAACTTCCATTCATCTTCTTCGCGAATATTTTCTCTTCTTTAAATCTATTTCTTCTATATTCCAAATGGAATTCTTTTGTTTGATCTCATTCTGTTCTTCATTTTTTCTCTTTTAATACTCTTTCTTACCTATCACAATTAGTTTAGTCCTTGCATATAGTCTTCATAGTATTTCCAATCCGTTAAAATAAAGTGTTATTATTATGTTATTATATTATGATAAACATAACCATCTCTTTTTCTTCCAGAGTAAAATTTACCTCCAGGACTTGTATACAACCTTTAAGAAGCAGGGAGCCTCGGGATGTGAGTGGAATATTTTGAACTTGCGTTGTTGTAATTTTAATAAATCATATTACATTTGGAGGGGGTTGTATAATGATTGATTTTCTGCCTCTTTACATCACATTTCTGATATAAGAAATTTAATTCTTATTTCACATTGGAGAGGTGAACAACTTATTGAGGGAATAAGAGGGAATGAATGTCCCTCAATTCAAAGACCAAAACCTCTGCTTATTGAATTTAGCGTGGATTCATCAAATGTAGAGTGGTCACAACCCTTACCCTTTTTGTGAATGTTTCTATTGGCATGATGTTCCAAACTGTTCCTTGTTGGTAGATGTTGTTAACTACTATCAAATCAACTTCAACTTTAGTACTGAATAACAACAGATTCCATCCTTGCAGCCTTGATCCAAGTAGCTCTGTCTGACTCTTTGATAAACCCAATCTCCGATCAGATCATTCAGCTCTGCCTGAGATATTAAATGAGGATCGCTGGATGTTGATGGCACAAAGTCAACATCAGCATCAGCTTCTGTCTGCATCTGATCGCCATCATTGCCTAGTGTTCATGCCTCTGGCATTCCCAAGCAAGTTTCTTCACAATCACAAATTTAACAGACTGAGTCTTTGTTACACGTTATGTAGTGTTGGTTATGGCTGTCAAAGATATGAGTAGTCTAAAAAATCATGCAAGTTACCGTCGAACAAGAAAATGTTTCAAAATTTTGCAATACGTTTAAAATAAAATTGGCCATTTCTCAAAAACCTTACGTGATGTGACAATGTTGAAGTTATATATACGGTGTTGCCTCACTTATCACAGAGGTTAGATTCCAAGACCACCCACAATAAGTGAAAATCCGTGAAGTAGGGACAATATATTTATTTTCATATTTATACATTATTTTAGTAGTTACAGTAGAGTCTCACTTATCCAAGCTAAATGGGCTGGCAGAAGTTTGGATAAGCGAATATCTTGGATAATAAGGAGGGATTAAGGAAAAGCCTATTAAACATCAAATTAGGTAATGATTTTACAAATTAAGCACCAAAACATCATGTTATACAACAAATTTGACAGAAAAAGTAGTTCAATACACAGTAATGTTATGTTGTAATTACTGTATTTACGAATTTAGCACCAAAATATCACGATATATTGAAAACATTGACTACAAAAATGGCTTGGATAATCCAGAGGCTTGGATAAGCGAGGCTTGGTTAAGTGAGACTCTACTGTATACACTATTTTAAGTCTTTATCAACCAATCGTGTGTTGATAAATCGCCTCCTTCTCCTCCTGTTGCCGCTTGGGCTCCTTTTCTCTCCCTTTGGCTTCTCCTTCCTCCCTTCCTTAGGCTGTAAATTGTAATTTTTTATGATTTATAATAGTCTTAGAGTTTATTGAAAAACCGCAAAACAGCGAATCCGCGAAAAGTGAACTGTGAAGTAGTGAGGGAACACTGTATACATATAAATTGTACACAAAAAATTTGTAAAGGAAACAAAATACCTATTTTACAGTGTAATCCAAGATTCCCGAGGCCAATGCTTTCTCTTTTCACCTTAGATATCCAAAGAGTTTGAAGAAGAAGAAGTCATTCCTGGTTTTACATTGTCTCAGAGTAAAGACCATATTGACGTTATCCTGGGAGAGGACTTTTTTGAGAAGAAAAAATCGACTGAGCAACCTGCCAAAGTGGTTGTTCCCAGGTAATCTATAGCATTACTCCCAGTGTATAATCCTCTACACTTGCCTTCAAAGTGGGAGCTTTTTTTTATCGTGTCAGAAGTGACTTGTTCCTGGTGGGAACAAGGGAGAGGGCCTTTTCTGCTGTGGCCCCCCGTTTATGGAACTCACTGCCCATCGAAATTAGGCAAGCCCCCACTCTTTTAGCCTTCAGGAAAGATTTAAAAACCTGGCTTTTCCGATGTGCTTTCGGAGAGTAACTATTACACACTTCTTTTGTTACTCCCCCAACATCTATCCTCTAGATTGTTTTTTATCTTATGTCCCTGTTCTCCGTGATTGTATTCTTATCCTTTTCTCACCCCAAGTTTTAACTAAGTGTTTCATGCGGCCCGCCCTGTTATATATTGTGTTGCATTGTACATGATTTTATTGTATTGTTTAATTGTATTATGATATGTTGTTTTATATTTTGCTATATTGTACTGTTCTGGGCATGGCCCCATGTAAGCCGCCCCGAGTCCCCGTTGGGGAGATGGTGGCGGGGTATAAATAAAGTATTATTATTATTATTATTATTATTATTATTATTATTATTATTATATTGCAAGTTGCTTCTGGTGTGAGAGAATTGGCTGTCTACAGAGACATTGCCCAGGGGATGCCCAGATGTGTTAGCTGGGAGGCTTCTCTCATGTGCCCAGCTAGAGCTGAGACGGCAGTTCACTCCATCTCGCGGATTCAAACCAGCAACCTTCAGGTCAGCAACCCAAACTTCAGGTCAGCAGTTCAGTCAGCACAAGGTTTTAATCCATTGTGCCACTGCTGCTCCTAAAGTGGGATCTAAAAATATGTCAGTTTGTATAAGCTTTTGTGGAATAAGATAGTGTTTCCTTTTATTTATCTTGCCTGCTGTTCATATTGCTTTTATTTTATTTCAGCAGTTGTTTTGTAATTAATGAATTTATATATTTGTAATTTTAGACGTATGTAACTGATTATTGTAGATTTGTGGTTTGATCTGTTCCTACAGGTCTTATGAGAAAGGGGAAGATTGGATTATAAATAAATAATAGCAATAATAATAATAATAATAATAATAATAATAATAATAATAATACTTTATTTGTATTCCACCCTATCTCCCCAGGGAGACTCAGAGCTGATTCCAACATACAACAGCAGTACCCCATAAAACAAACAAATATTGACATAAAATCCCCCCAAAATCCCCACATATGAAAACAAAATGAAGATTAAACCTAATATCAATAAATTAAACTACATGTGGTCAAACAAAATTATATAATGACATAAAATCTGAACAAACATCCACATTAGTTCACAACAGCCAACTAGAGTTCACAACAATAATAGGAAATAATATTGTTTTGCCTATAAATAGTTTTGTTCTTGACTTCCTTCTAAGAACCAATTCTAAGCAGGTGTGGGAAGTAACATTAGTGATGCTTTTCCATTATATAGAACATTTTTATGCTTAGATATAAACTCCAGATGTTGGCAGAGAGTTTCTTGTGTCTTACAGATCCCATTGCTAAGAACTCTGTTTCTTATGAAAAATGCAGAGCATCTATAATTAGTAAATATAAATATAAATGTTATTTCAGTGTCTGCAGCAAGTGGCTAGTGGTTCCTCTTCGGCACTTATATTAGGAAATATAAATGTTATCCCAGTTTCTGCCGCAAATAGCTAATGGTTAGCTATGTCAAACCTGGAGTGCATCATGAAGAACTTCACACTGGTTCTAGGAGTGCCATCAGGGTAAGACTGGGGTTCAACAAGACTCGGAAAGTTACTTTTTGGAAAACACATCCCAGATTTTGCAGATTTTGCAACATTTGTCTATAGAATTCAGTACACAGCATACCCATAAATGAATACAGTTCAGTCATTTAGCAAAAAGGCTTTCTAAAGTGAATGTGTTTACCTGGCAACAGTGGAGGATTAATCACTATTTCTTTTTCTCTTCTTCTGCCCTGTCCTCCTTTAAACTCCTCTGCAGCACTCCACCAAAGCTTGAAACGTAAGTACTGCTCTTCCCCATCCCACTTCTTTCCTTGCATCGCAGTGACAACAGCCGCCCTCTGCCCCTTCCAATACCTTTTGAATGTGGCCCCTTTTTCCCAGGATTTTGTTTGACAGTTGCTTCGCCTGATGTGGCCCAGTTAAATCACTGAACAAAGTTATCTTGGCAACTGAAAAATAATTGCCCTGAAGAAAGCCAGAAATGCCAGGAAGCAAGGAATTGGTCTGCTTCTTGGCTAGCTACGCTCTCTCCCTCATTCTCTTTCCTTCTTGCTGCGTCTCTCACACATGGATGTCTTTTCTGAAATAGTAACTGTCAGGTCCTATTCAGGATGATGCTGTTCAAAGGCCCAGGGGCACCGTAAAAAGCAGCATGGAAAGGAGCTGTAATGAGTCAACAGCAGGGCAGTTAAGGACATCCAACATGGTGTACAGTAGCCGTCCGATTTTAACAGTGGTTAAAGACCAGGTGCCCAGTGAACGTGAAAAAAATGCAAAGAAAGAATACATCTGTAGAAAGATCTGGGTCTTCTGGAATGACTCTATGGTCAACCTCTGGCAGAAGTTGTTTCTTCTCTGGATTGCTGTGAGTTTTCCGGGATGTATGGCCATGTTCTAGAAGCATTCTCTCCTGACGTTTTGTCCACATTTATGGCAGGCATCCTCAGAGGTTGTGAGGTCTGCTGGAAACTAGGCAAGTGGCGTTTATAGATCTGTGGAACAATGTCCATGGTGGGAGAAAGAGCTCTTGTCTGTTTGAAGCAAGTGTGAATGTTGCAATTGGCCATCTTTTTAAATATTGAATGGCCTTGCATCTTCAAATCCTGGCCGCTTCCTGCCTGGAGGAATCCTTTTTTTTCTCTGTTTTTCACATGGCAAACAAAAACATCCCCTCTTCCTTTTTTTTCCATCACCACTGTCCCATAGATCGATGAATAAAGCCATAGAGACATATACGTCCTCATCACACGAAGTCTGGGCTCCGTCGTAGGACGCTTTCAACACAGAGCCAGGATGGAGCCGGATGGAGCCCATCACATGATGCATTACATGATGCAGGGCTCCATCCTGGCTCCGTGTTGAAAGCATCCTATGATGGAGCCCTGAGAACATGGGAGGTTTGTTCTCATAAGGTAGAATGGGAAAAGCACAGGTGACATTTTCCTACGTGGGATGGGGAAGCGGACAAAGCGGGATGTGGGGTGGCAGGTTCCCACGCTGCCCACCGGATTTGCCCTGCTGCCCAATTAATGCCCTCGTTGTTCCCCAGTTTCAGGACCTCAATGTGATGAGGTCCTTAGTTGCAATCCTTGGTTCCCAACGTTCCTTGTGGCATTACGCGATTTGCCTGGCACTCACTGTACAGGCCCCATGTTTTGCAGGGAGGATGTCGTTGCTGACTTAGTGGAACAGATTTCTGAGCTCACTGCAATCATGGAACAATTACGCCGAGATCACCAGGTGACCCACAAACAGGTAAGGTCCTTCAGTGGGGCACCCCTTGTTGATCTCTCTGGGACATCACTGCACTTTGAGAGAAATCGGTGGGAAGAAAAGGGATACTTTATAACCAACCAGGGGGAGGGGAACAACAGCCTGGCGAACACTATATTACCCACGACCACAGGGAACCGCCGTAAGGCTAAACGGAGGGCTGCACAAACACAGCAAGGACCAAGTACAGAGAGCACAATAATCCCAAATAAACAGTTCGAGGGGAGGTCACAGGGGCTTACATGTCTTTACACTAATGCTCAGAGCATGGGAAATAAGCAAGACGAACTCCAACTCCTAGCACAGCACCACACATACGATGTCATAGGCATCACTGAAACCTGGTGGGATGACTCCCATCACTGGAATTTAACCATTGAGGGCTATAACCTCTTTCACAGAAATAGAACAAAGGGGAGAGGAGGGGGAGTAGCTTTATATGTCAAAAACAGTTACGTTGCAGAAGAAATGCAAGACTGTAATCCGGGAAACCAGCTTGAAAGCATCTGGATAAGAATCAAGGGAACCGGGACTCAAAAAGATCTTGTCGTGGGTGTCTACTACAGACCTCCGAGTCAGGATGAAGGACTTGATGAAGCCTTCTGTCAACAGCTGACCAAACAGGCACAAAGAAGAGATATAGTAGTCATGGGCGATTTCAATTATCCCGATATCTGCTGGAAAACAAACTCAGCCAAGAGTACAAAGTCCAACAAATTCCTCACTTGCCTTGCAGATAATTTTATGGTCCAGAAGGTAGAAGAGGCAACAAGGGGATCAGCAACTCTTGATCTAATCTTAACAAATGTGGAAGACCTGATCAATACAGTTGAAGTGGTTGGATCCTTAGGGGCAAGTGACCATGTGCTCCTGCAGTTTGCAATACAAAGGAATGCTGAAACTAAGACAAGTCAAACACGCATTCTAGACTTTAAGAGAGCTGACTTCCAAAAAATGAAGGAATTACTGAGCGGCATTCCATGGACGCCGATATTAAAAAACAAGGGAGTTAAGGATGGATGGGAGTTTTTCAAAAGTGAAATACTCAAGGCGCAAATGCAAACAGTGCCAACAAAGAAGAAAAATAAGACAAGTGCAAAGAAGCCAGAATGGATGTCCAAAGAACTTCTAACTGAGCTAAAGCTCAAAAGTGACATGCACAAGAAGTGGAAAAGGGGAGAAATCACCAAAGAAGAATTCAAACGTATAGCCAACTCCTGTAGGGAAAAGGTTCGCAAGGCTAAAGCGCAAAATGAGCTCAGGCTTGCCAGGGACATAAAAAACAACAAAAAAGGTTTTTTTGCTTATGTTGGTAGAAAAAGGAAGAAAAAGGAGGCGATAGGGCCACTGCAAGGAGTAGATGGGGTGATGGTGACAGGGGATAGGGAAAAGGCAGAACTGCTTAATGCCTTCTTTGCCTCGGACTTCTCACAAAAAGAAAGCCATCTTCAACCTCAGCAACATGGAATGGACGAAGGATTGGGGGAAATCCAACCCCAAATAGGGAAACAAGTTGTCCAGGAACACCTGGCCACTCTAAACGAATTCAAGTCCCCAGGGCCAGATCAGCTACATCCAAGAGTATTGAAGGAACTAGCGGAAGTTATTTCAGAACCACTGGCAATCATCTTCGAGAGTTCTTGGAGAACAGGAGAAGTCCCAGCAGATTGGAGGAGGGCGAATGTGGTCCCTATCTTCAAGAAGGGAAAAAAGAACGACCCAAACAATTACCGTCCGGTCAGCCTCACATCAATACCAGGCAAGATTCTGGAAAAGATCATTAAGGAAGTGGTCTGCAAACACTTAGAAACAAATGCGGTCATTGCTAATAGTCAACACGGATTTACCAAAAACAAGTCATGCCAGACTAATCTGATCTCTTTTTTCGATAGAGTTACGAGTTGGGTCGATACAGGGAATGCCGTGGATGTAGCATATCTAGATTTCAGTAAGGCCTTCGACAAAGTCCCCCACGACCTTCTGGCAAACAAACTAGTAAAATGTGGGCTAGACAAAACTACGGTTAGGTGGATCTGTAATTGGCTAAGCGAACGAACCCAAAGGGTGCTCACCAATGCGTCGTCTTCATCATGGAAAGAAGTGACAAGTGGAGTGCCGCAGGGCTCCGTCCTGGGCCCGGTTCTGTTCAACATCTTTATTAACGACTTAGACGAAGGGTTAGAAGGCACGATCATCAAGTTTGCAGATGACACCAAACTCGGAGGGATAGCTAACACTCCAGAAGACAGGAGCAGAATTCAAAATGATCTTGACAGACTAGAGAGATGGGCCGAAACTAACAAAATGAAGTTCAACAGGGACAAATGCAAGATACTTCACTTCGGCAGAAAAAATGGAAATCAAAGATACAGAATGGGGGACGCCTGGCTTGACAGCAGTGTGTGCGAAAAAGATCTTGGAGTCCTCGTGGACAACAAGTTAAACATGAGCCTACAATGTGATGCGGCAGCTAAAAAAGCCAATGGGATTTTGGCCTGCATCAATAGGGGAATAACGTCTAGATCCAGGGAAGTCATGCTCCCCCTCTATTCTGCCTTGGTCAGACCACACCTGGAATACTGTGTCCAGTTTTGGGCACCGCAGATGAAGGGAGATGCTGACAAGCTGGAAAGCGTCCAGAGGAGGGCAACTAAAATGATTAAGGGTCTGGAGAACAAGCCCTATGAGGAGAGGCTTAAAGAGCTGGGCATGTTTAGCCTGCAGAAGAGAAGGCTGAGAGGAGACATGATAGCCATGTACAAATATGTGAGGGGAAGTCATAGGGAGGAGGGAGCAAGCTTATTTTCTGCTGCCCTGCAGACTAGGACACGGAACAATGGCTTCAAACTACAGGAAAGGAGATTCCACCTGAACATCAGGAAGAACTTCCTCACTGTGAGGGCTGTTCGGCAGTGGAACTCTCTCCCCCGGGCCGTGGTGGAGGCTCCTTCTTTGGAGGCTTTTAAGCAGAGGCTGGATGGCCATCTGTCGGGGGTGCTTTGAATGCGATTTCCTGCTTCTTAGCGGGGGGTTGGACTAGATGGCCCTTGAGGTCTCTTCCAACTCTACTATTCTATGATTCTATGATTCTATGATTCTAACCTTCCAAAAACCAGGTTCCACATAGTTGTTTTAAAAGGCATTTCTGGAGCAACAAAGACGGTGTTTTAAAATTAATATAAAGCACTGGGGTGGGAATGCGTCTGCATAGAGCAGTGGTTCTCAACCTGGGGTCCCCAGATGTTTTTGGCCTTTAACTCCCAGAAAACCTAACAACTGGTAAACTGACTGGGATTTCTGTGAGTTGTAGGCCAAAATTATCTGAGGACCCCAGGTTGAGAACCACTGGCATAGAGGCTGTTGGGTCATCAAGACCCTTCATGTGTAATGAAGCTACCTGAAAGCCACCTGAAAAGAGGACTCCTGTTATAGAAGTAGCGCAGGATTGTGTTGTGAATGTGGCATGCTGTACTTTTACCTTTGAATTGAGTTTTGACTTGTTCTATATATTTAATGGTTTATTTACTTTTAAAAAACTTTTGTAAATAAGATTTTCACTAGACTTAGTATGAACGTTTTTTTTCTTAGCTGCTTTGAAATCCTTGCCAGAAGAAAGGTGAGATATGTATGTATAAACAACCAAATACTGTTATGGAACTAACTGATTCCTTTTTCTTCCTAGATGGAGAAAGATATGGAAGAAAAATGCAGTGAGTTGCAAGAGGAGCATGAGAACAAAATAAAGTATGGCTATCTTTGCTTGCGAAGCTTATATTGATTCTGTAAACATGGGGAGTTAATGGCACTGCAACTGCCGTGAATTCATGTCTTCAACTTACGGATTTTATGGATATGGAATTTATTGATGTTAACATTTTTAATGTGAATATTTACTTTTGTTTTGATGTTTGTATATCTGTTGATTTTAAATTGCTTGTAATGCTTTTAATGTAAGCTGCTTTGAGTCTCCTGGGGGAGAGAAAAAGTGGGATACAAGTAAACATAATAATAATAATCATCATCATCATCATCATCTTATTATTAATCTCTGGAACTCCCTTCCTAAAGAGGTTAGAACGACTCCCTCCTTGCTTTCATTTAGGAACCAAGTTAAAACCTTCCTATGGAAGCAGGCCTTCCTTGAAGGAGAATAGTAGTGTGGCAAACGCCAGATCTGTGTGTGCAATATGCAAATTATATACTTGACCTCCGCCAATGGATTTTTGACCATGGCCTAAGGAATGGATATTAAATGGGGTTTCAACCTTTTGAATGTTTAAACGGTGCCTTTGCTAGTTATTTATTAAATGTTTATTATTATCATATTATTAACATTATTAAATGTTATTTATTATCATTTTTATTAGATACTAGCTATGCCCAGCCACGCGTTGCTGTGGCAAAGTATGGTGGTATGGGAAATAAATTATTGAGGAATTGGTGGTAGTTGAATCCCTTCTTATTATCCAACATATTCACTTATCCAACCTTCTGCCGGCCTGTTTATGTTGGATAAGTGAGACTCTACTGTATATTGATAATCTTATATTATCTGCTTAGAACTGGATTATATGAGGCCCCTTCTACACAGCTGGATAAAATGCACAGTGAAGTGGATTATATGGCAGTGTGGAGTCAAGATAATCTAGTTCTAAGCAGATAATATAAGATTATAAATGGGTTATATAGCTGTGTAGAAGGGCCTTGAGTCTACAATGCCATATAATCCAGTGCAAATTAGATAATCTGTATTTTATAGGCAGTGTGGAAGAGGCCTAAGTGAGGCCTAACTCTGCCTGTCCCCTGGGCTGAGTGGGTTGCTAGGAGACCAAGTGGGCGGAGCTTAGCCTTCTAACTGGCAGCAATTGGATAAAAAACAATTATTCCTCTCCCTCTAATTAGGACTTTATTTTTCTTTTATTTTTCTTGTATCAACCTAGAGGCGTGGATGAGGGGTTGTGCTGTCAATTTTTGAGGTTGGGGTGCCTGTAGTCTTGTTGTTTTGTCGGTCGCCGTGATGCCGTCACTCATTTATATATATAGATGTTGTGGTTTGATGATTATGTTTTATGCTAGGTAATGTTTTTGTTTACGTGTTGTTCACCACTTTGAGTCCCAATCCGGGAGAAAAGTGGGATAGAAATAAATAAATCTATATACATAATAAAAGTGAAAATATATGTGTGTGGCTGGGGTATCCACTTACATAGACAAGCTCCTGCCTCCACAAACATCTATAGCTCCCACTACTCAGGAGACACCAACGGCCCTCCCTCCACAAACACCACCCTGCCCACCAACCAAGTGAAGGCTTTCATATGGGGAAAATTTCACCCTAGATTTTATGTGTTTCCTCCACCACAGACTTCCCAGTGTTTCTTACTCTCTCCATTGGTATGGAATTTGCATGACCTCGTTTACTGCCTCTCCCATAACCCTTTCCTACCCTTTCCTATGGCACACAGCAAACAGCAGAGTTGATCAGCAACTGAACATACATACTGAGAAGTTTGTAGGCACTGGGATGTATAGTTCACCTGCAATCTAAGAGCACTCTGAACTCCACTTTTTCAAATAACCCTGGCAACGCCAGATACCCAAGCTATTAATAATAATAATAATAATAATAATAATAATAATATCCACAACCAGCATGGCCAACAGTAAGGGATAATGGATAAATAATACCAATCATCTGAAGGGCCAAATGTACCCCAATCCTTCTATATCCTCCCTTTTAAGTTTTGTTTTTAGAGCTTTCCCATTAAATTTGAATGGAATATAGTGATCTGCAGGCTTGAGAAACTAGTTTCCCAGTTTTTTCTTTGGAAATAAAAAAGTACTTTGCAACTTTCTGCTACATGTTTTTATTCAGAAGTAAGACTAAATTAAGTTAAAAGACAACTTCTCCCACGTTATGCATTTAGATACTTAGAACCAAACCAGATGTGTCTCGTAATATATTATTGTGTTTTTAAAGGAACTCTGCAAATGCGAACTACATGATGTATTGATGACACTTTGTTGTGCTGGTTTTGCAGGGAAATTCAGGTTTTTCATGAATCAGAATTGGCTGCCCTGGAAGAGCAATACAAGAAGGAGTTGCGGAACGAGAGAGCAACGGCTCAAGAGAAGCTGAGTATGGCTCAGAGCTTAAATGCCTGTTATTACACGAGATGTGTAGCTGTACCCCAACATACACACTTTAGGGGAAAGCAGCTGGAAGGGAAAGAACAACAAAAGGAGATTGCCTTGCCTATTGCTTTCTTCACTTCCCTTTCCCCGAATGAAATTTCAGGAACATTTCAAATACACATTTGGAAGCACAGGATGGGAACATTTTGGAGGGAGCCTGACTTGTAGGAGACAAATAGGAAAGAGGAGGGTTTAAGTGCCCACGTCCTTCCACCATGTCTTCAGTCCTCCGTTGAAGTGGAAATATAATGTGTGAAAGAGCATGAAATGTATTTATTTATTTATTTACAATATTTATATTCCGCCCTTCTCACCCTGAAGGGGAGTCAGGGCGGATTACAATGAACACATATATGGCAAACATTCAATGCCAACAGACAAACAACATACAATAGAGACAGACACAGACGCATTTAACATTTTTCCAGCTTCACGATTCCAGCCACAGGGGGAGCTGTTGCTTCACTGTCCACTAGTGGCTGTACTTCCTCATTCCTTTCCTCCTGTTTTGCTGGCAGTTTTATGGTGTTGTAAATTAGTTAAATTAGCCTCCCGCATAAAGCGTACCTAAATTTCCCTACTTGACAGATGCAACTGTCTTTCGGGGCTGCATAGGTCAACAGCAAGCCAGGCTATTTAATGGTCGGGGGCTTAACCTGACCTGGGCTTCGAACTCATGACCTCTCGGTCAGTAGTGATTTATTGCAGCTGGTTAGTAGCCAGCTGCGCCACAGCCCAGCCCTTGTCATCTTTAACTTCAGAAGAAGATATTTCTTTAAATATTAGGAGAGTAATGCAGCTTCCTTAAAACAAGACTAATGAGGATCAAGCCCTTATGGGTACAGTGGAACCTCAACTTAGAGTGTCCTAACTTAAGTGTGAATTAAGAGCTGTCTCTTGGCTTGAGTTTTGCTTTAACAAACAAGCAGCATTTTGAGTTAAGAGCTAGCACCAAAGGGAGCACTAGCCTGAGTCCAGGGCTTTAGGGCTTCAAGGGAACAGCCTCCGTGCCTTGTGCTCTTGCCCGCTTTAGAAGATTGCTGTCCGCTTTGCTCTTCTCCACTTTGAGGAACTTTTGCTTAGTTGATTTTGTGTGGTTTTTATTCCTGGTATGTTTCACTTCATGGAGAGGGAGAGAGAGCAAGAGGGGGAGTGAGGCTGGAATGAGGACAATATGAAAAAAAAATAAGATACTGCCTCTTCACTTTGTGCTTCCTTGCCACATTTTGGGCTTCTACCATTTTAAAGCTGATCTTTCTTTTTTTATTGTTCTATGTAAATATGCATGTATATAATATTTATTATTTATAAACACGTAACATGCATTTCAGTAGAAAATTCACTTTGAGATAAGAGTGTTTTGAGTTAAGAGCTCTGTCGTGGAACAAATTAAACTCGTAACTCAAGGTATCACTGAACATGGAAGAAATTCACTATAATAAAGTCTAATTTAATATATATGCCAGGAATTAGGAAAAGCATAACATGGTCTAAGAGGAGAAGAGAAATGTACAAATTAGCTTAAGAGAAAAAATAAGAAAAATGGGGATTGGTAGATATCGGATGGATGTTGTTTCTGGTTGCTTGAGAGTTACTATTCAACGTAAGTCTAACTAATACTATACCCCATTACTATAGCATACCACAAATTTATTTATTTATTTATTTGCAGTACTTATGGTCTGCCCTTCTCACCCCGAAGGGGATTCTGGGTGGATCACAAAACATACATATGTGGCAAACATTCAATGCTGTTTATAGGCAGACAAGACAGACATTTGAACATAGATAGAGGTATATATAGGCTTTTCCCATCTTCGTCTTTCTTGGAGGCTTGTGCTTGGTTCCGGCCACGGGGAGGAGGGGGTGCTGTCATTCCCTCTCCCTGTCAAAAAGCTTTGTTTGTAACTTCCTCCTTTTTTTGATCAAATTGCTGGCAATTCCTTATGGGTACCTTAATACCTCCCTGCCTTTAAGCAGTCCCTATTTATCTGCTCACATTTTCCTTTCAAACCGCTAGGTAGGCAGAAGCAAAACTCTGTATTGACAAGATATTAATATTAAAATACAGTAATTACAAGCAAACTAATACAAATATAGACAAACGTATTGTAACACGGTTTTGCTATTATATAAAAACAACTTTGTAAACATGCAATTTCTTTCTGCTGGTTTCTTGAGAGTTTCAGGTCCTGGTAAACTGAAGGTTTGCTATATGCATTTGTAAAAACATGTATTCATCAATACAGAGTTTCTCACGTAAAGCTATGGAACATGTGCCCCATGCATGTGTGCACATTCACATATCAAATGGATGAGAGAAAGATCTTGGATGGTAGCATATTTTTAGAAGGGAGAGACAGGCTTCAGACTTTGAGAAATGCTGATAATGTCTACTATCTAAGGAAAGCATGTAACTGAAAGAGCAGCCTCTTCATTATATAGATGACAAAATAAATTCTTAATTCCTTGGCTCAGTGTTACGTCTAGAGTGCCTATATGTTTTTTTCTTCTTCAGCTACGATGCAGAAGGAGTACAAATATCTGAAGAACGCGTTCCGTGTGTATCAGGTAAGATTTAAATTATCATTCAAAATTGTGAACTCTATTTGGAGCCCATTAATTAGTGAGTGAAAGCATTTTTAATTTTTCAGATGTAATTCAAAGAGTGTTAGTTATCACAAATATTTTTTGTTAATTTTGAAGATGTAAAAAACTTAAATCAGGGACAGGCAATTTTGGAGTGAGCGGAGGTCAATTTGTAGTCTCTAGGATTTTCTGTTGATTACACTAAGACTCCCGCTCCCCACAATCAAGTGGAAATGGGTGGATATTAATTTTAGCTTTCATTTTTAAAAGTATCTGTAGTAGGAGTTGGGTTCTTCAAACTCTGAAAAATGTTGGAGGATTATGATCTTTGGAAAGGCATGACCTTGTTAGAAATCACAACCTTTTGGAAAAAATTATGCCATAACCTTTTGGGAAAAGGAAATCTCCATAACCTTTTGGAAAATGGCATTCATTACCATTTGGGAAAATCAGGAATCTCTCTAAGAATAGTTAAAAATTTGCTTGAGTCAACCTTCTTGGTGGTTAATATCCACTAGTATTTATGCAAAGCAAATAGGTTTCTCAGCTGTTAAACTGATGTACCTAGGGCCCTTCCACACAGACATATAATCCAGGATATCAAGGCAGATATTCCAGTTCAAAGCAGAAAATGTGGGATTTTATTCAGCTGTGTGGAAGGGGCCCTAGATATCTCTTTGAACTGTTAGGGACAAAGATATGCTAATGCACAAAAACATACATACTGCAGAGTTTCAGAAGTACAGTGTTCCCTCATTACTTTGCGGTTCACTTTTCGCGGATTCTGTTTTGTGGTTTTTCAATAAACTCTAAAATACTATTATAAATCATAAAAAATTACAATTTACAGCCTTAGGAAGGGAGGAAGGAGAAGCCAAAGGGAGAGAGAAGGAGCCCAAGCAGTAACGGGAGGAGAAGGAGGTGATTTATTAACACACAAGTGTCAGCTCACCACAGCCGCTCCTGAATGAACACACAAGACTCTCTGTGATATCACCAGAAACTTTTACTGTAGGAAACATGAACATCAGAAAAGCCAAGAATGGGATACTACGGCCAACCCTCCTTTATATACCCTCCCCCTCATTTGAACAGTCTCTTCCCGCTCAGTAAAACCCCGCGCAAATTCCCCGCCAAGTCCAGCAGCCGTTTCTTCTCCAAGTCCTGAGCCGCAGGTGTCTTATCAATGTCAGTGACCCTGAAACTCAGAGCCACATCCAGGCTCTAGTAGCAGGGTTCTGACATGGCGTCCTCCTCCCCTTCATCCTGGAAGGAAAAGATTAAACACAACTATTGTTCTCCGCCGTCCAGAGTTCCTTTATACTTTTTTAACAGGCTGCAATGGAATACCGGGTGTATCTTTCCTAGGTCCTTGGGTAGCCTCAGCTCATAGGTCACTTCGTTTATTCTTTTTGCTACCCTGAATGGTCCTATATAGCGTGGAGCCAATTTCTTGGATGGGAATCCCAATTTTAGGTTTTTTGTGCTCAGCCAAACCAGATCTCCTTCGCCCAATTTGTCCCCCTCTCGGCGCCTACGATCCGCAAAGAGCTTGTACTTCTTTTGTGTTTCCCGCAATGCCTCTACCACGGTTTGCCACCCTTGCTTGATTTTGGCCGGCCATTCCTCGTCGGTCTGGCCCTCCCCTTCCTTCCACTCGGGTAGCCTGGGGAAAGGTGCCACCTCCTGTCCGTATACTATTTCGAATGGGGCACGACCTGTGGCCGAATGTACGGCCCCGTTAAAAGCCATCTCAGCAAACGGTAGAAGGTCCGCCCAATCATCCTGTCTATAATTGGTGTACATCCTTAAAAATTGGCACAGTGTCTGTTGGGTACGTTCGACCCCCCCGTTGGTCGCGGGATGAAAGGCCGAGCTCAGGTTCCTTTCTGCTCCTAACAGCTGTAAGAATTTTCCCCAAAATTTTGCAGTAAATTGGACTCCCCGGTCGCTAATTATTTTGTCGGGACACCCATGTAGGCGATATACATGCTTCACATACAAATCAGCAAGTTTTTCAGCTGAAGGGAGTTTTGGCAGGGCCACAAAGTGTGCCTGTTTTGAGAATAGGTCCAATATTGTCCAAATGTATCTGTGGCCTCTGCTGGGGGGTAGTTCGCCTACAAAATCCATGGCTACGCATTCCCATGGCCTCATGGGCTCCACCACCTTCTGCAATAGCCCCTGGGGCTTCCCCGGTGGTGTTTTTCCCTCTGCACATAATTCACACTGCGTGACGTACCCCCTGGCGTCTTTCCTCATTCCGGGCCACCAGCATTGTCTGGCCAACAGTTTAATAGTCCTGGTGGGGCCTAGATGACCCGCACCTTTGTTATCATGGTACTTCCTTAACATTTCTCGTCTTAAACATTCAGGGATATACAATTTCTTATTTACAAACACCAAATCCCCACACAATTCTCCCTTTTCTTTGTTAGTTTGTAACCATTTGTCCATTCCATACGCTCGCTTCAACTCTTCCTCCCATATTTCTCCTCCCCCCGTGGAAATGGCAGTACGTTTGTTTTCTTTGGCCGCTTGTGCTCGAGTTAGTACTGCCAGGCCCCATTGCTTATCTAGGAATAGGCTCCCTTCAGATTCCTGAATTCCTCCCCCGTGCTGAGGCATCCGAGAGAGAGCGTCAGCGAGTATGTTATGTTTCCCCTGGAAGAATCTGAGTCTGAAATCAAAACGGCTGAAATATTGGGCCCATCTAATTTGCTTCGCTGATAGTTTACGAGGGGATCTTAGATACTGTAAATTTCTATGATCAGTCCACACCTCAAACGGTGTTCCACTTCCTTCCAGAAAGTGTCTCCAGCACTCTAGTGCTTTTAGAATAGCTAAGGCTTCTCTCTCCCAAATTGGCCAGTTTTTTTCTGTATCGCTAAACTTTTTTGACAGATAGCCACATGGCTTCAGGTTCCCCCCCTCGTCTTTCTGTAGCAGAACTGCCCCATATGCCCGGTCTGATGCATCGCAATGTAATACAAAGGCTTTAGACATATCAGGGTGCTGTAGGACAGGCTCCTCAGTAAAACGCTTTTTAAGGGCTTCGAAAGCTTCCTGGCATTCTATTGTCCATGTCAGTTTGGCCCCTGGGGCCTTCACTTTGGCTGTTTCTCCCCTGCCTTTAGTCTTTAACAAATCCGTTAATGGCAAAGTGAGGCGCGCAAAGTCCTTGATAAATGTTCTATAGAAGTTTGCGAACCCTAGGAAGGATTGCAGCTGCTTCCGTGTTTTGGGGGCTTCCCACCCCCTCACGTCTTCTACCTTCGCAGGGTCCATCGCCACTCCCTGGGAGGAAATCCTATACCCCAGAAAGTCTATCTGGTCTTTATTGAACTCGCACTTGTCAAGCTTCGCATACAGTTTTGCTTCTCTCAACTTTTGCAGGACTTCCCTGACTAGTTCTATGTGTTGCTCCTTAGTCCGAGATATTATCAATATGTCATCTAAAAAAACAAAGACCCCCTTGTACAACAATGGATGCAACACTTCGTTGATTAATTGCATGAACGCGGCACCTCCGCCGCACAAACCGAAGGGGAGCACACGATAATTGAATAATCCGAATGCACAGGAGAAGGCCGTCTTCCACCTGTCCTCTGGTTTGATCTGCAATTTATGGTACGCTTCAATTAAGTCCAATTTAGTGAATATCTGTCCCTCCGATAACTGGGCGATCAAGTCCTTCACTAAGGGTAGGGGGTATTTATTTACAGAACTGATTGCATTCAGGCCCCTGTAGTCAATGCAGAGCCTCAGCGTTTGGTCCTTTTTCCGCCTGAACAACACAGGCGCCCCTAGAGGGGAATTTGAAGGCTCTATGAAACCCCTCGCTAGGTTTTTATCAATGTATTTTCTCAGTTCCTCCTTTTCCCTAGCCGACATTGGGTATATTTTTGCCTTGGGAAGCTCTGCTCCTGGGACTAGCTCTATCTTCACTTCAACTCTCCGCTTCGGTGGGAAACTGTCTGCTTCCTTCTCATCAAATACGTCCACAAAATCCCGATACTCTGGGGGTAATTTATCTGCCAGTTCTGCTATCCTGATAGAGTCTTCCTCCCCCCTTTTCCCCGGCTCTCTCTCCACTTCCTGGCTCCCTTCTTCCAACTTCATCCTGAAGATCATGCTCTTATCCTCCCAGTTGATTTGCGGGTTGGCCTGCCCCAGCCATGGCATGCCTAGTATAACATTATAGCTGGCTATTTGTGATATCACAAATGACACCTTTCCTTCCCAACTCCCTATCTTACACTTTACATCTTCGGCACTGTACTTAGCTAATGATCCCGATGCTGTGGATCCGTCCAACTGCGAGAAAGCTATTGGGGATTCTAGGTTCGTTCTTTCGCATCCCAATCCCTCGGCTAATTCAGGGGAGATGATGTTCCTGGAACATCCACAATCCACAAATGCTTTGCAGGTTGCTTGTTTGCTGCCACTTTCAAGCTGAATGGGGACCACTATCATGGCTTTGTCCTGACTTACCAACCCCCCCGAGTGGTGCCTCATCGGTGGTTCTTCCTCGGCGCGTTTCCCTGCCACGGCTCTTGGTTTGGGCGGGCCTCCGCCTTCCCCTTTTCTCTGCCAGCACTCGGCAGCCCTGTGGCCCAAACGGCCGCACACGAAGCAGCCCCTCCTGCTGGTGCTCACGTTCCCTGTCGGCTCCGTTCTCCTCCCGGCTGGGGTTGATCCCTCCTTCCGGCTCCCCTCTTTCATCTGCGGCCGCTGCTGTAGCCCTCCTCGGTGCCTCCTCGCCTGGGCCAGCGATGTCTCGATGCGCCCCGCCAGCTGAATCCATCCGCGCAGTGTGTCAGGCTCATCACGATGCACCGCCCAGGAGAGGATCTCCCGCCTGAGACCCTCTTTGAAGAGTTCTATCTTTGTTACTGCAGACCATTCCGGCACCTTTTCAGCGAGGCATTGGAACTCCTCCGCATACTCAGATACTGACCTCTGCCCCTGGGAGACGGTCTTCAACTTCTCCCTCGCCCGGATCTGCTCCAGTGGATCTCGGAAACGGGTCTCCAGGGCCCCCATAAAGCGTCGGAGTGACCCCAGACATGGGTCGCGCCGCGCGTGCAGTTGAACGTACCAGCTGGCCGCTCCCCTCTTCAACACTGCACCAATGGCCCGTACCCGGCTGGATTCCGTTCTAAAAGTGTGAGCATTGTCCTCCATATAGCCCCTCACCGTGGTCAGGAAAAAATCCAGTTCAGAGGACTCTCCCCCAAACTCGATCCTTAGTTCCTCTCGTCTCGGTAGGGGTCCCTGTGGTGGCAATCCCCAATTCTCCGCCCGTCGCAAGCCCCCTTGCGGACCAGTGGGCCCCGCTGCTGCTTCTCTTGGCCCTGTGCCACGCCCGGCATTCGCCAGGGGCACCAGGGTCTCAGTTGGGAGCGTAGCCGGGATTCTCGGAGGCTTTTCCCCTTCGTCGTCACTCTCCTCCACCCGCGTCAGGCTTGTTTGGATCTTGGGCCGGGCACCGGGCTCCTTTCGCATTTCCCTTCCCTTCGGTGCTGGGAGGTCTGCAAAGCCCTGGCTGCTTCCCACGCTCACGTCCCACATTGAGCTAGCCCGAAGTTCCCTTCCTCTCTCCGGCTCCGCCAAAACCGCCAGGCGCTCCATCGCCCTCGACATCACTGCCAGGGTGGTCTCCATCGCCGACATCCTCTCCTCCAGAAACACCATCCTTTGTGGGCCTGGGGAAGGTGAACCTTCCTCTCCTCCGGTGCTGTCTCCCCGCACCACTCCACGCCTCTGGGTTACCCCATTTGGCTGGGCATAAGCGGTGGATGACGCCAGGGCCGCCAGCTGGTGGAACTCAGCGTCCGGCTCGGGAGTGGCCCTTTCCGACCTTCCTCCTCCTGCGCCCAAGAGCTCTTCATCCTCCACTTGCATGTTACACCTCACCGCTACAGCGGGATGGTGTCCGTATTCTTGGCTTAGTGTCAGCTCACCACAGCCGCTCCTGAATGAACACACAAGACTCTCTGTGATATCACCAGAAACTTTTACTGTAGGAAACATGAACATCAGAAAAGCCAAGAATGGGATACTACGGCCAACCCTCCTTTATATACCCTCCCCCTCATTTGAACAGTCTCTTCCCGCTCAGTAAAACCCCGCGCAAATTCCCCGCCAAGTCCAGCAGCCGTTTCTTCTCCAAGTCCTGAGCCGCAGGTGTCTTATCAATGTCAGTGACCCTGAAACTCAGAGCCACATCCAGGCTCTAGTAGCAGGGTTCTGACACACAAGTGTTTGATAAAGACTTAAAATAGTGTATAACTACTAAAATAATGTATAAATATTAAAATAAATATAGTGCCCCTACTTCGCAGATTTTCACTTATTGCGGGTGGTCCTGGAACATAACTCCAGCGATAAGTGAGGAAACACTGTATTATTTTCAGTTGCCCAAAGAAATCTACTCTCCCTTAAAACATCTTGGCTTAAATCATGCTCTCAATACACAAAAATAAGGAGACTTCTTTAAAAGTAACATAGTTGGTTTACTCACAAACTTCATGTATTCAGTGTACAGGCACTTTGCATATCAATCCAGTTACAGATAGGAGTTGAAGTAGTTTCTCTGTGCAGGTAACATTTTTCTTATAATCAACAGTCCAAAGTCTAAAGTATCTGTCTGTTCTGAGAGTCTAATAGAGTCTTGGTCTAGTCTGAAAGTCCAATGGAGTTTGCCTCTACAGGCATCTGAAAGCATACTGTTTTTAAAATGGAGTCTGAGTCCTGAACAGTCCCAGATCTGATCACATGGTCTGCAGCCCCTCTCACAACATAGAGTTAATGAAAACTGCATACCAATTCACACATATACAATACAATAAGCAATCTGAATTATATACAAAACAAATAACTAGTGGAGGCTTGAAGAAGGTTGCTATTTCCAACAGAATATATTCAAAAGAAAGACATACCATTTTCAGAAATGTCCCCTCCACCCACATGTGTGTATAAAATATTTCATGCATCTGATAAATATCGGGTCTAGATCATGAAGGTTCATGTATGATACATTTCTTTATGTAGTACGCTGTCGCAATGTGCATGCAACATCACAACAACATAATTCCTTAGATTCATAGAAATTCAATTTGTGGAAATAGCTGAAGAAAGAAATAGAGATAGAAGCCAAATTTCAATTGCCAGGCCCAACTGGAGTAGATTTATTGAATCGGTCGCTAACAGATCAGTCAGCATATCCCATGAGTTTACTTTCATTGGGAACTGCTCTTGGGTTTAGGCTACAATATATATTGTTGCCACTGGACACATTTCCTTGTGTGACCCATTTTTTGTAGGATAGCATTTCAGATGAAATGGAAGAAAAGTGGCTGAGAAGGCAAGCAGAATGGAAAAAGAGTGAAAGAACTGAACGGGAGAAAGCATTAATACAGCAAAGTGAGTTCAAAAGGGTTCCATCTTTTGTATATTGTTTGCATTATGTGTGCTTGAGTAGAGTCTGACCTTCAGCTATCTGTATTTCTGATCCAAGATCAGAGCGGTATCCATGTAAACCCAGACAGCTGGGGCGGGGGGTAGACACAGATTATAGATTTTTTAAAAACCCACAGATTACTATTTGTAATCTTATTTGTAGCACAAAAAGCATATATCTTATTTGTAGCACAAAAAGCATGAAAAAATAATACAATATTTAAAATTAAGAAGGTTAACCAACATAAACTTACCAGTATTTCAATGTAAAGGGTGGGCCTGCTTTTGGCTGATGAGATAGATAATTAGGATTGTTGTTATTGTGTGCCTTCAAGCCTATTCAGACTTAGGGTGAGGGTAATAGATGGCCTTGGAGGGCCACATCTGGCCCGCAGGCCTTAGTTTGGGGACCCCTGATCTAAACAGTATGATAATATATTTGAATGTCTTATTCCCCATGCAGTTCTGCTTCCCATTGAGGTCAGATGGTGCTGGGAAAGCTTTTTATTATACCCATCTCTGCAGCATTAAAAGGTCCAATTGTGAGAACTTTTGGAAAATGGAAATCTCCATAACCTTTTAGAGATTTTATGATATTTGGAAATGCATGACCTTGTTAGAAGTCATAACCTTTTTAAAAATGATGCCATAACCTTTTAGGAAAATGGTATTCATGCAAGGCAACCAGGTTTCTCAGTTGTTAAACTGATGTACCTGTATATCTATTTGAACTGTTAGGGACAAAGATACGCCAATGTACAAAAAGCACATATATATAGCAGAGTTTCAGAAGTGTTCTTTTAGTTGCCCAAAAACATCTACTCTCCCTTGAAACATTTGTCTTTAAATCATGCTCTCAAGAGACAAAAATAAACAGACTTCTTTAAAAGTAACATACGGTAGTTGGTTTACTCACAAACTTCATGTGTACAGCATACAGGTATTTTGCATATCAATCCAGTTACAGATAAGATTTGAAGTAGTTTCTGTTAGGAAATGGTTAAATTGAGACTCAGTCACCTCCTGGTCTCAATTCTCCTCTCTCTGATGATCTGGCAAACTGCTCAGTCGCACGGAAATAAATCCAGACTTCCTAGATCTCAACTGAAACCAGCGGTTTATAGTTTATTGTAGTTCTGTACAATATTTACGTAGTTTGACAGAGCTTAGCATTTGTGCATCTAACTTTCTTCAGAACGCCGCATGGGAAGCACTGTGTCACCTCCCACATTCCACTGCATGACAAATATCCTGTTACATTCGGAAATCTTCCACTGTTTTGCTCTAGTTTTGCTCTAGCCATAAATCTCTACTCTTGCATTACTGGATTACATGCTGCATTACAGACACACACACACACACACTGTCAGTTAGCTTTCAACTATAAGTACAAATTTCAAACTACACATAAACAATTACATTTACAGTTTCTCTGTGTAGATAACACAGGGCATCCTTCTTATAATCAACAGTCCATAATCAAAAGCATCTCTCTGTTCTGAGAGTCTAATAGTGTCTCTGTAGTCTGTTACAACTAACTTCTAAAAGCATACTTCTGTTTCTATTGAAGTCTCTAAGCATACTACAGTAGAGTCTCACTTATCCAACACTCGCTTATCCAACGTTCTGGATTATCCAACGCATTTTTGTAGTCAATGTTTTCAATACATAGTGATATTTTGGTGCTAAATTCATAAATACAGTAATTACTACATAGCATTACTGCATATTGAACTACTTTTTCTGTCAAATTTGTTGTATAACATGATGTTTTGGTGCTTAATTTGTAAAATCATAACCTAATTTGATGTTTAATAGGCTTTTCCTTAATCTCTCCTTATTATCCAACATATTCGCTTATCCAACGTTTAGCCGGCCTGTTTACATTGGATAAGCGAGACTCTACTGTATTTCTAAAATGGAGTCTAAGTCCTGAACAAGCCCAGACCTGATATCATGGTCTGCACCCCCTCCCACAACAAAGAATTAAGGAAAACTGCATTCCAGTACACACATATACAATACAGTAAGCAATCTGAATTATATACATAACAAATAACTAGTATAGGAGGCTTGAAAAAGGTTGTTATTTCCAACAAACAGCTTGCACTCTCCCCACTAAACACAACGGCGGTAACAGACAGTAATAAGAGTAGAGGTTTTCAGTTCATTGATATTATAATCAAATGTATGGAACCTGTAACAGAAGTCACATAACATTGAGTAGAAGGGATGCCCACATTTCATTTTTCTTCCAGAACAGTTATTGACCAAAAAATTTGAGATGGAGTTAGAAGAACAGAAGAAGCTCATTCAGAGAAACAGTTTCGTCTTAGGCAAAGCCTATGAGCAAGAAAGAGAGGTACTTGATCTTTCAGTATTTTATAGTTTGCTATTGTCTAGGCTGGGTTGGGAGGATTAGTGAAATATTGGCCCTTATTTGGCAGGCTTGACAAGTTTTCCTCGTACCAAAATTATTGTTGTATATGTTTTATTTTATTCAGTTTCATTTTTATCTGACCTTTTTCCTGCCTGATTTGGGACCCAAGGCAATGTTGTCATTGCTTTTGCTTGTTTTACAACAACACAACATAATGCTATTTTATTTCCCCATAATGCTCTGGGGATGCCTGCCACAGATGTGGGCAAAACATCAAGAGAGAATGCTTCTGGAACATGGCCATACAGCCTGGAAAATTCACAGCAACCCAATGATTCTGTCCATTAAAGCCTTCAGTAACATAACATTATTTGTAGCATACTACTTCAGTGCTCAAAAGGGTGAACAAACAGAGCTAAAGGGTGATTCCTCCTGGCAAATGTAATTGTTATGCTTAACTTTCCCATTTCTAGGAATTTCAAAAGCAGCAGCAAGCCAATAAGGAAATTATAGACGAGCTGAACAAGAAGATCACGGCAAGTGGGGTTAAAACTATTGTATCTGAAATCATAAATAATAAATAATACACCCACCCACCCACCCACACACACATGTATGTTTTATTCTTATTGCTATTATTTTTCCGTTCTTTTACTTCTATGTTTTGGATGTTTTGTTTATGAGTTTATTCTATCAATGTCTTGTGATATTCTGTTACACTACTCCAATCTGTCTCTCTTATTGGGTTTCCCTTGCTTTTTGAGAGTAAAAAGGTGAATGTTTCTTAAAGTATAAAAAATTCCCAGTTAGAATTTACATCTATATGAAAGTTAATTTGCAAAGTGATGGAAAGTCAATTTGGTAGGCAGGATTATTGAAGATAATGAAATAGGTGGGATGGTGTTTTTTGGTTGGTTGTTTTGTTCTAGTGGTATTTTAATTTTTTCCCTTCTAATTTGTGTTATTGCCTTAAGTTGTTTATAGTAAGTCCTTGATATAATAATAATAATAACAACAACAACAATAACAACAACTATTTATATTCCACCCTTCTTCCCGAGGGGACTCAGAGTGAATTATAGTACAGTATATATAAATATACACAGACAAACATTCAGTGTCTTGTTGCAATGACATACACAAATAGGTAAATTCAAAGGCTTTTCCTTTCATTTTCGGCTCTGGAGGCGGCGCTCATCTCTAGCTCTGGCGGAGGTGCTCTTCTCCATTTCCAAGACAAGGAGCCTGCTGGTTTTGTGGCCAGCATGACTGCATCTTTTTTACCTTTTCCCAACAAAGCTGTACCTATTTATCTACGCACATTTGCATGTTTTCGAACTGCTAGGTTGGCAGGAGCTAGGGCTAACAGCAGGAGCTCACCTCATCCTGCACATTCGAACTGCCAACCTTCAGGTCAGCAGTTCAGCAGCACAAGGGTTTAACCCATTGCACCACTGCTATAAGTTCTTAGTACCATCCCTAAAGATACCAAAATCTGTTGGTAATCAAGTCCAATGGTTTGGCAAAATAATATCCTTTATACAACATGGCAAAATCAAAATTTAGATTTTTTTTCAAGCCATGGATGATTGAATCCATGGATACAGACACTGTGGATGCAGGCTTTGCTTTGCACCAGTTACTGAAATGCCAAATATAACTCCTAAAGAAATTAATGTAAATGGTATGGTTTTATTTCCTGAAAAGATTGTGGAGACAGAATTGAAAGAGAAGAATGAAACTTTGAATGCAATTGCTTCGACTCTTCACAGGACAGAGCTGGAACTCCGGAATGAGGTGAAAATTAAGAAGATGACAATGGGAAGTTTTCCTGTCGTCTTGAACATTGTCTTGAAGGGATGGGATAGATCAGTGGTTCCCAACCTGGGGTCCATGAACCACCAGTGATCCCTAAGAACTAAAATATGGTCTGCGGACTCACTGTTGTAACGGGAGCGACTGGTGTCACAAAACTCCTAGAGCTAGAGACTCTCAAAAGTAGCCTCCACAGCCTCACAGATTGTCCTATTGTTTCTCCCACTCTATTTCCCCTACTGATCTACAGAAAGCCAACTTGGCTGAGATGGAAAAAAACATTCAACAACGAATTGCAGCGGTTGAAGAAAAGCATCGAATTAATATGGCTACTTTGGTAGAAGAAAACGTTCTATTAAGGTAGGAAAAAAACTCTCCTAAAGTCCAGATAAAAAGGAGTTATTACATTTTTCATAAAGCAATCCTATACATATCTATTGAGTAATGAGTAATCTATTGTTTATATTGTAAGCCACCCTGAGTCCCCTGATGGGTGAGAAGGGCGGGGTAGAAGTGATGTAATAAATAAAATAAATAAATAATAATCCCCATTGAATGCAATGGGGGTTACATCCAAGGGCCTTTCCACACAGCCCTATATCCCAGAATATCATGGCAGAAAATCCCACATTATCTGAGTGTGGACTCAGATATTCCAGTTCAAAGCAGATATTGTGTCTTATTCTGCCTTGATATTCTGTGATATAGGGCTGTGTGGAAGGGCCCAAAGATATACAAGTACAGTAATTCCCATTATGGCCTCTTATTATGTTCACATTCGTATTTTAAATTAATTCTTCAGTTGTAGTCGGATAAGGGAAAAGAATGTGATGATGAGCTCCTGTAAGAACAAAAGAAACATAGGACAAAGCTAGGCCCCTTCTACATTGCTATATAATCCAGGTTATCAAAGCAGATAATCCACATTATCTGATTTGAACTGGATTATATGAGTCTGCACTGCCATGTAATGCAGTTCAAAGCAGATAATCTGGATTTTATATGGCAGTGTAGAAGGGGTTCTACGGTGGAGCTGGAAAAACACCTACTCATTTCTAATGCCTGAATAGCCTTAAAGTGACTTAACATATCCTTTGATTGCTTGGTTATCAAGACAAATAGCTTTAATCTAGAGTTTTATCTTGTGCCCACTAGGATCTGAGGATCTAGAAAAATAGTGAGAATTGTGTGGCCATAAATATGTTGGAGGACTGCATCACTTAACATTCGTCCTGATTTGTTATGCTGTGAGCCGCAACTTCTGTGCTACACAATACAAATTGTTGGGTTTCTGTGAGTTTTCCCGGCTGTATGGTCATGTTCTAGAAGCATTCTCTCCTGCCGTTTCGCCCACATCTATGGTGGGCATCCTCAGAAGTTGTGAGGTTTGTTGTAAACTAGGCAAGTGCGGTTTATATATGTCCAGGATAGGAGAAAGAAGTCTTGTCTGTCAGAGGCAAGTGTGAATGTTGCAATTGGCCAGCTTGATTAGCATTGAATAGCCTTGTAGCTTCAAAGCCTGGCTGCTTCCTGCCTGGCGAATCCTTTGTTGGGAGGTGTTAGCTGGCCCTAATTGTTTCCTGTCTGGAATTGTCCTGTTTTCTGACTGTTGTTCTTTATTTACTGTCCTGATTTTAGAGTTTTTAAATATTGGTAGCCAGATTTTGTTCCTTTTCATGGTTTCCTCCTTTCTGTTGAAATTGTCCACATACTTGTGGATTTCAGCGGCTTCTCTGTGTAGTCTAACAGAGTGGTGGTTAAAGTGGTCCAGCATTTCTGTGTTCTCAAATAATGCCTGCCATAGATGTGGGCAAAATGTCAGGAGATAATGCTTCTTGAACTTGGCCAAACTGCCTGGAAAACTCACAGCAACCCAGGGATTCTGGCTATGAAAGCCTTCAAAAACACAATGCAAACTGTGATTATCAATCTGTTCTAAGCAAAAAAAAAAAGGTAAGTATGGCAAAGATGGCTTTATGACACTGTGGGAAAACTCTAAATGTTTGCCAAAAATGACTGTCTGAACAACTCTTGCACTGTTAGGTTATCAGATATTGAAATTGTGGGGAAGCCGTAAAACATAATGTTGAACAATCCTACATTTTAATTTCAAAACATGCAGATGTTGAGTGTCATAAAACTTATTTGCTACTACATTCTGAGAAAAATAAGTGATACTTCTGCTCTTAATTTTCTCAGGCGCAAACTAATTGAGAAGAATGAAGAGCTGTACAATGAAAGAAATGGCCTGTTTGAGCCATTCATTTAAGACTACAAAAGGAAAAAAACCAGCAGTTGTTCAAAGACCTTCTGAGGTTTCCAAATCTGCAATATGAGGTTCATCTGAGTATTTATTAATATTTCTCACTATCTTGTTTCTTTATTGACTACCAGTTATGTCATATTCTTCTTTAGGAGTAAACTGATGCTCTGTTATGCCTGACAGCAGTTATATATGTAATGAACACTTCCCTGGCAGTGAGGGTGGGCATGTATGGCATCCGCTTGAAAATAAAATGAAGGGGCCCAGCCTGACCAAACTGAATACAAGTCTTGTTGATATAAATTTTGAAGAACTTAGCACGAACCTAACTGTCCCATGGGTGATCAATGGGATATTAAAAATGCTAATTTATGTTTAAGGTGATTCCTAGAAGGATGCACAGCACAGGTAAGGAATGGAGGATTCTGCAGAAGCAATTGGACTGTAGCTCTCACAATCCCTTGGCATTGGATAGATTTACTTAAGGACAAAATGTTGTAGGCCAAAAACATCAAGAGCGTTAAAAGTTAGCCAGACTTGGGCCCCTTCCACACAGCTGAATAAAATCCCACATCTGCTTTGAACTGGAATATATGGCACTGTGGATTCAGATAACCCAGTTCAAAGCAGATATTGTGGGAATTTCTGCCTTGATATTCTGGGTTATACGGCTGTGTGGAAGGGCCCTTGGTCTGCATCAGATCAAAACCTACAGCTTGTGTGCTATTTTAAAAAAACAAAAATCTATGGAGAGTTAATTGTAACATCGGGGCTAGTAGAAAAGCCAGAGGTGGAGAAACCTCCTAGCCACTGTATGGTTGGTGTTTGTTTTTGTTATTTTTCCAACTGCTGAAATGAAAGTTTATCTTGACTAAGGGCCCTTCCACACAACCCAGAATCAAAGCAGAAAATCCCATAATATCTGCATTGATCTGGATTATCTGAGTCCCCACTGCCATCTATTTCAGTTCAAAGCAGAAAATGTGGGATTTTATTCAGCTGTGTGGAAAAGGCCTAGGATTTCAGCACATGTCCTTTGTCCAAGTTTTAACTCTTTTGCTTTCAGAATCAGCACTCCTTAGAGCCAAGCATCCTTTCCTAATGTTCCCGTTCTCAACTGGTGCTCCCATGTTTGGCTTTATAAAGGCATGTCCCTAGCTTTTAATTTGTGGCCATGGGATAACTTCCCTTAGGCATGGGAGTGGGACAGTGGATGACCACTTTGTATCCTGCATACACGATATGGAAACCACTTGGTAAAAATAGTGTCAGTTGCTCTCATTTGATTCTGTTGACCTGGTGTGAAATAGTATCAGTTGCTCTTATTTGATTCCATTGAGCTGCGGTGGCGCAGTGGGTTAAACCCTTGTGTCATCTGGACCATTGACCTGAAGGTTGAGTTGTTGATCTGAAGGTTGCTGGTTTGAATCTGCGAGACAGGGTGAGCTCCCGTCTGTCAGCTCTAGCTTGTGGGGACATGAGAGAAGCTCCCAGCAGGATGGGGCGCCAACGTCTCTGTAGACAGCCAATTCTCTCACACCAGAAGCGACTTGCAGTATGTTTTCAAGTCGCTTCTGACATGATAAATTTTTTTTGGATACTATTGAATAGGGTTGGGCCATCCAGATGTTGCTGGACTGTAAACCCCATGAACAAGCAGTGAGGAATCTAGAGTGCTGAACTTTGCCAAAATGTTTCTTATCAGATTACTATTCTTTATTTATTTATTTATTTATTTATTTCTCACATTTATATCCCGCCCTTCTCACCCGAAGGGACTCAGGGCGGCTTACAACAGTGGCAACAATTAGATGCCCATACAAACCAATATAAAACAGCATATAAAACAGTTAAAACTATTAAAATACATTATGAATTAAAAATATACATTTTAAACATAAAATCAGATCCGTTCTTCCTCATGTTTTGTGTTTTGACCTACAAACAGTTAAGAAGGGCAAAGTCTACTTTGAGAAGAGAAAGACAATTAAAAATTTGGGAATAAAAAATATGCCTGTACGAAGTGTTAGTGTTCATGCTGGTGGATATCTGCTTCAACCTTTCTATCTCACCAGATAATTTTCCTCTGCTTTTATGATAGCAACCATAACAATTATTATTATCATTATGTCCATTTAAAAATCCACAACAATCACACAATATTATTATTAATTGTGTGTTTTATGCAAGGCCAGCTCAGGCCTCCAAATACTTAAAAAAAACTTTTTAAAAATTCAAATATATTGCTAAATTTTTACACAGCCTTTCATATATATGTATTTTTTTTGTTGTATCCAGATTATCGAATTCACTGTGTACTATTATAATACAAGCCAAAAATTATTTTTCATTAGATATAATTTTAGGTCATTATTATAGTTTTTTGCGCTGAATTCAGATCAGTGTTTATTTTTTCTCTATTATGTGTAGTTTTTGTGATGAGGCTAATTAAATAATGCATTTATGCACTGATATCAATAGAATCTAATGGATATCAGTGTGTAAACGCATTATTCAATTAGCCTCAGCACAGAAACTACATGCACTAGAGAAAAAATAAAGACAGATCTGAATTCAGTGCAAGACTATAAGACTGAATTATCTGATGAAAAATACTTGTTGTCTTGTATTACACGAATATGTGAAATGTGCAGACTTTACAGTAATCTGCTGTAATGTACCATTCGTTATATTTAACAAGGTTGACGTAATGGGGAAAAAAGACATATTTAAAATCAACATAAAAATTGATTTAAACTGCGACTCTCATTTCTGATGATTACAAAAAGTATGTTTTTGTTGGTTTGTGTAATATAACAGATTAACATTCTTAACTTGAAATCCCCATATTGGAATTTTCTCTTGCAGTAAGTTTTTGAAGGGTTCCCAATCTTTCTTGAATATTGAAGGATCTTTTGTCGGTAGATATCTTGTCAAAATGTCAATTTCAGTTATTTCTTCTACTTTTACAATCGTCTTCCATTTTTGGTATTTGTTCTAGTTTCCACATCTGCACATAAACCATTCTTGCTGCAGTTGTCATCAAAATGAAGTTTATCATATGTCTATAAAATGATCTGTTATGCCTAGTAAAATGCCTCTGTATTCAAGGGCATTTTTAATTTTATGGATCTCAAATGAAACATTTTTTTGCCTTCTTGCAGGACCATCACATATGAAAAAATGATCCCATTGCTAATTTACGTTTCCAGCAGGTATTTTCAACTGTGGCTGCATTTTGGCGATTTTTACATTGATAAAACATTTTGTAAAAGTTTTCCAACAGTGAATGATTTCTGATTTTTTAAAAATTTACTGTGACTTTCATAGCTCATCTTAAGGAATACTCCTCAGTTTGTTCAAGAAACTCCCCTTACTGCCAATCCCAGAATTCCACAGCTGCCACAGATGCTGTGGCAGCTAAACTGGAATCATGGTGCTATCAAAGGTTAAACCCTTGTGCCGGCTGAACTGCTGACCTGAAGGCTGACGTTAGAAGGAATGAGCTCCCGTCTGTAAGCCCTAGCTTCCCAAGAGGGGACATGAGAGAAGCCTCTCAGCAGGATGGTAACACATCCGGGTGTCCCTTGGGCAAGACTTTGTAGATGGCCGATTCTCTCACACCAGAAGCAACTTGCAATATGTTCTCAATTTGCTTCTGACATGATTATTTTAAAAGTATGAAAAGGCCCCAGAAATGACACAACTTGTCAACCCCCAGTATCTGATATGCCCAATATTAATGTGAGCAGCCCAAAGGTCCACAAGGAATTACGCTGACTCCCTGGACTAAGGTACGCAAAGGTCTGAGGTTTAGTTATTAGATAAGAGGTAGCACTGTACCTGAGAGAAAACAACGAACAAACTGTAAAATACAGTGATTCTATTATATTGTTTTCCAAAAGTAAAACACACGTCTGTTACATCTTAAATATTCCTATTGCTTTTTCCTTTGAAACAAAGTATTTATTGTGCCTCAAGGTAATCTTGACACCAATTGATATCTCTGTTACAGCAGTGACAAACGCATATCCATTTTCAGGTCTTTCTGGAAGCTCACAGGCAAGATGGGGAAAGCAATGCTCTTCGTCTGCTCAAAAGAGGTTAAAAGGCCCTAAGCCAGGCATCCTCAAACTCCGATCCTCCAACTGTTTGGGCCTCCAACTCCCAGAATCCCTGACCATTGAACAGCTGGCTTTGGCTTCTAGTAGTTGGAGACCTAAACAGCTAGAAAACTGGAGTTTGAGGATGCCTGCCCTAACCAGTATGAGAGAGGATGAGAAAAATTCAAAATAGTGGAATCTTCAAGCAAAGAGCGGTAAAACAAACAAACACAATTCATGGCTGCTATAGTCGGTGACAACCAAGATTTTTAAAAAATGGCTAAAACCTGAGTAGTTCCACTCTGGATAGTGGCTTGTCATCTTTTCTGTTGAATAGCGTTTTCCAAATGATCTGCTAGAGTCCTAAGTGAATGCATAAGGCCAGTCTTTCCCCCCAACAAAAATCAAACATCATGATCTCTCGAAAGCATTGTAATTCCAAATGCTCATTCTGTGACAAAAACTCTAGCATTTTTTAAGGGATGGGGAATATCAGTTTTTTCCTGAGGGTGTAAGCTGGTTGCGGCATCTGTTTCTTTTGCCCTTGAGCGTCTGCACGTCTGCTCACGTCAGCATTGACTTCTGTAAGGATGGACAATATGTCTTCGCCTCTGAAAGGAAACAACCGAAAGACAAACATGACTTCTAGCATAACTGCTATTCACTTACATTGGTATAATTTTGAGTTCATAGTAGCATTAAATGACAAACGAGCAAAATGTATTAAAGAGATATTGTGCTTGGAGTGGTCTTGGTAGTGGTGTCCAGTACTGGTCATTTACAAACAGAATGGAAAGTGCTTGCAGAATGGATTTCCTGCCAAGCCTAAGCAGCATCCCTGCACCCAAAAAGTGAGCACTTTTGCACTATGGACTTCAAACTTGCTTCCTCCATGGTATAGTCCTAATTGGATGGGGCAATTATACTTCAAACAGGCAGGAGCTTGTGAAGTCCTGGCAATGGGAGGTGGGGGTGGAGAACTAATATGCACACATTATTTCAAAGAGTGCCCTGTCCACTCAAGATTCATAGAGTTCTGCATTGCCTTCAGGCACTTTCAGACAGCACAGAAATGGTACGTGAAGGATAGGGTCCATCCCATTTGCTTTTGCGCATCCTCAGTTGACTATCAGTATACTTGTTCTTTTTGTCATGTAAGGAAGGACTTGAGAAACTGCAAGTCGCTTCTGGTGTGAGAGAATTGGCTGTCTGTAAGGATGTTGCCCAGAGGACTCCTGGATGTTTTGATGTTTTACCATCCTTGTGGGAGGCTGCTCTCATGTCCCCACATGGAGCTGGAGCTGATAGAGAGAGCTCATCTGCGCTCTCCTGGGTTTGGATTCAAACCGGCAACCTTCAGGTCAGCAACCCAACCTTCAAGTCATCAGTCCTGCTGGCACAAGGGTTTAACCCACTGCACCACTGGCTTGCTCTGTGTGGCTGATTCATTCCACTGGCAGGATTAACAGCCAACCCCTTTGCCACCTATTTGTCCAACCATATTTTTAAATCCCCATGTTCTAGTGATAACTACATATTTCTGCTTCAGATGCAGAACACAAGTGCTCAGGTAGGTATTGGGTCCTCTTTCCCCCCTAACATTGCCTTCTTCTAGACTGCTGGAACTCCTCCTATTTTCCAGGAATTCTCAGAGATTATTTCCAATGAATCTGACATTACTTCTTCCTGATCATTTAATGCCCTTGGAAGTAATTCATCTGATCCTGGAGACTTGAATTCATTTAGAGTAGTCAGATATTCCTGTACTGCTTCTTTATCTATTTAGTGTGGCATATCCCCTACTGCATCTTCGGCTCCATTCTCCACAAGTTGAATACTGTTAACTTTTTAATAATAATAACTTTATTTATACCCTGCCACCATCTCATTTCACAAAGCCTCCTGGTCAAAATCAGTAAAATATAGCAATAGCTGCTGGTATAAAACAACAATAATCTCAGTCATGTAAAGTGCTTGGTGAATCTATGGGTCCTCATGTGTATTCATTAAAGTTATCTAAATATGGTCAAAGGCTTGTCAAAAAAACCCATGTCTTTTGGGAGAAGACCGAGGCAAAGGCAGTTCTGCGTTTTCTCTGTCCTGTTTGCATTTTGCTATCACCTGTATGCAGTGACCTACCAGTTCCTTGTTCTTCCTTTTGCTACGGACATAGCACCAACAACAAACAGCACTTTTTATTGGGGTGTTGTGTGGTTTCTGGGCTGTATGACCATGTTCTAGCAGCATTTACTCCTGACATTTTGCCTTTTTTAACATTTAACTTCTCTAGCAAACTTGAGCTCATTCTGCACTTCAGCTTTTATGACTTTCTCTCTGCATATGCGGGCTACTCATTTGAATTGATTGTATACTACCCTAAAATCCTCATGGGATGGATAAAGGATATTAAATAAATAAGAAAAATCTGTAAATCAATCCATTAAAAACAGTAAGAGGAATCAAGAAGCATACTCGCAAAAATTCATTTTTGTGATAAGCTTTTGTTCTTCTTCTCCTGGTATGCCTCCAAATCTCCTTTATAGTATCCCTCACAAGCAAATTTTGAGCATATATGGATCGGCTGCAGTAGGAACTGTTAGTGTTATACTGACTGATGCCATCCTATTAGCAGGACAAACTCAGTGAATTTCATCTCTCATAAACCGGAAAATATTACTCCTAGCAATTTATGAACACACATATGGTTGGTGGTTCAAATCTGCGAGATGGGGTGAACTCCCGTCTGTCAGCCCTAGCTTCATGAGGAGACATGAGAGAAGCCATCTTTGAAGATGGCTGATTCTCTCACACTAGAAGCGACTTGAAGCTTCTGACACGATTTTAAAAAATATATAAAAACGTCGCACTTAAGAAATGCAAAGGCTGCGTCATATTGTAAGAATTACCTTGGCACCAAGGTCCGGAGCTTGTCACATAGAGCCTGAATGTACCATGTGCCCTGATGGACGTGCCGGAAAGAGAGGTAGCCATCCACAGTAGCCATGCCAAGCAGAAAGTCTGCTTCTTCGGGAATGCTCGAAATCATCTGCTGCAAAGGGAAAGACCCTGAAGATTGTGCGTCTTCTTTAAGGTGAATACCATATTCGTCATCTGTTTCCAGATAAACTGGTTGCTGTGTCTTTTCTCCTTGACATGCCTGGATGAAAAAGAGCTTGGGCTTTTTGGCTAGTTGGGGACATTGTTTGGCAGTGAAGTAGGACATGATAGTGCGGATTGGAATTAAATTTCCGTCGGTCCCATAAATCTTTCCAGATTCACCGTGAGACAGAATGCAGCATACTAGGCAGTCCATGTCTTTCCAGTTTTCAAAAGACTGCCACTGCTTCAAATGGTTTTCCATCTCTATTGAGGTTGTATCATTATACTTGATCACATCTAGCCCAAGCCATCTAAATACCGACTCCAGCTCCTCTGTTAAAAGAGAGGAAAGAAAATGAGAAATTACAGAAAATAATGGCAAAATACAACCAGACAAGTATCACAATTTAAAGAAAAATTCAAAATGTGTGTTTTCTAAAAGGTCCTGCTATTTTTCTGCACTCTGTTAGAATAAAATATTTGTGACAGAATTACAAAATAAAATGTGTACCAAGCCACGTTTCTGACAATCTGGCAGAACATTTTTTATATGTTTTGTAGCCCCCCTCCTGTTTATCTATTGGATTTTTATCCTACCTTCCCCCAAAACAGGGATTTATCTCTCTCATATTTGAATCTTTCCATCTCTCAACCTTCACATGATCAAGAGGAAAGTCTGAAGGCATGTTATTACCTTCTTCAGCTGAACAGACATACAATCCTTACCATTTGCAACAAAATGACTCTGAATGGGGATAAAAAAACAGCATGGCCTGACACACATCTATTGCAGAGCAAATTGTTCTTATTTCACTGTCATGTTACAACTTTCAGATCAGGTAAGCTTCCCATTCGGACAAAGCCAACAGAAATGTAAAACACCGATGCTAGACACATGGTTTCCATACGCTGAAACCATTGAAAACCTGCAGGTTAGCTATTATTTTTCTTGCTGTGAATGTGCAAAGCACTTTTCCGAATGATGTCCAAACAACAAAGAGGGACAAGATGCCCCAAGGTAAGCCTTCACAGCAAGGAAGGTACTTACCGGCATCTTTCTGGGATCCTCTTCGTTGGTTGAGGCCCCCTTCAAAATGTACATTATTAAAAATGAGGCAAGATCCCCTGTTCAGCCCGTCCATTTTGTAGCAAGTTGATGCCTGCAGAATGAGTAAGAAAACAGCGAGAAAATTAGAGGGATAGAGATTTTCATAACTTGAGCAATCAATTCCAGCCTGGAGGAACATTTAAATGTTTTAAATTCAAATTCTTAAATGTCATTACAAACATTTCTATTGCTTTTGTGCCATCGCTTACGATCCTTGGCCAAATGTCTTCTTTTGGCAAGAATGGCTTATTCCACACAATCTTCCTCCTCTCTGAGCATTTTCACACAGTGTAATTATAGCAGATTGACACAACTTTGACTCCCTTGGCTCTATCTGCTAGGATTTGCTGGAATTTGTAGTTTAACGAGGAACAAGGAATTTCCGAGCATTCTCTTGAATTATAAACTTTTGGCAGAGTTCTCCTCTAACTACTAATCCTAGGATTGCATAGGAAACAGCCATGAAGTTAAAGTGGTATCAATCTGCTATAAATGTGTAATGTGGCCAGACCTTTAGAGCTGCTTACTTGGGCAGCTGTGTGCCATGAATGAGTAGCAGTAATAACACACAAATAGATGTTATGGTTCTTTCTGGAACGTCAATGAACTGAGACTTCAGAGAAATCCATGTCATGAATGGAAATTTACAACAAGATGTTATGTACAGCCATCTGGTGTCATCAAGGCTGAGAGCGAAAAGGATGCCATAACAAATTGTTATTTAGATAGCAGAGCTGGGAACATAGTCTGGATCTATATTGCCCTATATTCCCAGGTTCTGAGACCAGATTATCTGGTTTGAATTGGATTATATGAGTCTCCACTGTCAGATAGTCCGGGTAAGGATAATCTGGGTTCAGATCCTGGGATTTAGGGCAGTGCAGATCCAGCCTTAGAGCCTTGGGATCACTGTAAACAAAGGAACTGGAATAAGAGGGAGTGGTGATGTTGCTGGGGGATCTAGCCATGCTTCTTGCACCAAATGCTCAGAAGTGACTTCATCAGTCTAAACTGTAATGATCTGTAAATAAAGAAATCTATTTCAAGCTCTGGCTCTGAGTAGGTTTCACCCTAGAGATCTGCAGACAGCTGAGCAGCATTGTCCTATGCCATTCACATCATGACCAACCTTCATCGCCATGTCTGAGGGATCAACTTGGCGAACAGCACCTTTCTAGCTACCTCTAGCAATACAAAGCCAGGGCTCAGGATTTGTACATGCAACCGTAGACTCATTATGTTGGTAATAAAAAAACCTATTTATAGACCGCATTCTCTCCTCGAGGGGACCCAGAGTGGTTTACACACCAACAAAAAGGGCAAACATTAAATGCCCTATGCAAATACAAACATCTCAAAATACACAATAATAACCATAACCTTGTGACAAAAGAAAAATTAACATCAAAACGGAAAACAGAATATGAATAGTCAAACATAATTATACTAATAACATAATTAACAATTAAGACATAAACTCTGAGAGAAAAATTACAATACATAAAAATGGCTATTGTGGTAGATATGATTTATACAGCCAAAAATCAAGGAGGTGAATAGCATGGAGTTAAAAGGAGATATTTGAACATTTAAGAATTAGGTAAAATAAAGCTTACTAAACTAAGCATAATTTACTTTAGGCAAGGCAAATGACTAGCTGCTTATATCTGGATATTAATTGAAGTATAGAAGATGCCAAACCTCAGAGGCACATTTTGATTTCTCATTTCCTATTGGCTGCTCTGATGGGCCTGAGGTGATTCCTGCTTTGACATCTAGAAAGCAATGACAAACAAATGGGCACTTTACAAATCATGATTTGTATGGTCTGAGTGTACATTTCACAACTTACATTTTATTAGAATATCACCATCATTTTTAGGCAGTAACAACAGTTGTAATGTCATAAAATGGTAAAATCAATCACTGGGTATCTTTCTTTCCTCATACAGACACCCTTCAAGAATAAAGACGACGAAACAACAAATGTTTTCATTACTGAAAACCCTTGTGCCGGCTGGACTGCTGAACTGAAGGTTGGGTTGCTGACCTTTTAGTTTGGCGTTTCAAATCCGCAAGACTGGATGAACTTCTGTCTGTCAACTCTAGCTTGCAGGGAAATGAGAGAAGCCTCCCAGCAGGATAAGAGCACATCTGGGCATCCCCTGGGCAACGTCTCTGTAGATGGCCAATTCTCTTATACCAGAAGTGACTTGCAGTAAGTTCTCAAGTTGCTTCTGACATGACAAAAAAAATTACTGACTGGCAAGCACTGTGCTTATTGAATGGCAAAGGGTTTTTTTGCCAAAAATAACTTGAGCAAAGAAACTGCAATAGCCATGACAGGAACAGATGCGAAAATGAAATTTTAAAAAAGCAAAATAAGATCTTGACTTGAGACATTTCTGACATGAGAAATCCAAATCAATCTAATGTGAAAAACCATAATTGCAAGGAGAGTAAGGCCTTTTTTAAAGCCAAAAGAAGATAGCAGAATGTGATTGAGATGGCAAAATATTCTGCTTCCTCATTTTTTTAAAGTTCACATATTCTGACTAAAATATAAAAATAATTCTGCCACATTCCCCCTCATGCCCAGCATAGTATGACCTGTAACCCTGAGATCAGAATTCGTGGTTTCATTTATCCAGGACGAACTAAACATTTCTATTCTAGGCATTTTCCAGGTTCTCCAGTATAATTCTATAGTAGTATTCTTGGGCTGGAAATATTTTATTTTAATAAGGTTTGCTCTTATCCTTTTTTGCATATCCATGTGAAGTCCAACCCACATTCCTCACAGATGTAGACACCGTACCAGATAAATAATACTATGTAACACAATTTTTGTTCCTGGGTTATAAATGTCATTTCCTAATTGGTTCTGCCAGAAAAGCATGAAAAAGGTGTATTAAACTGTAATAACTTTGTTTTTGTGGAACATCCTGCAGCACATTTTGTTATAGCTTTTTGATGACTATCCCATTGAGTCTCAACCAATTCAACATAGTTTGTGGCAGCTACAAAAACAACGTTTCTGGAGTATAACAATTACTTTCAAAGTAAGGGCTGTAATATTAAACAGGAATAACAGTTTCAAACCAGGAACAGAATCAAGTAGGCTAGGGATACATTTGCAGAATTAAAACTACTGCTTTTGAATTATTTTAATTCTATAGACCTTCGGGTGAGAAGGGTGGCATATAAATGATGGAAATAAATAAATAAAAATATGCTATTTTTGCATATGTTAGCTATATGTTTATATATATGTGTTTTAGCTTGTAAGATACCCAAGATCCAGTTTTGAAAAGGCAGCATTAAATAAAATGACAGAGACAATTATGAAACCACAAAAGGTGCACATATGCATCACTCCATTGCTGTTTTGCAATGTCTCATTGGCTCATGTCCTTAGAAAATAACTTAGTATTTTGCCAAAATTATTATTTCTCACAAAGCAGAATACTTGAGAAACATACCTCTCTTTCCTCATTCTCACACATCCTGGCAACTAAACATCATACAATAATAAAAGCCAGCACCCAAAATAAAAATCTTATAACGGACCTTGATTTGCAGGCAGAGAAGAGAAAATTTCACCGTGTTCTCTCAGGCTCCCAAATTCTTCAGAGTAAGAATCTACTTAGAAAAAAAAATGAGCACATGTTGTCATATAATTGTTGAATTTTACAGTCCTTCTTGATAGTAAACCTTAAACGAAACACTGGCATATTTGCATATTGTGGCCAGGAGGATTCAAACCTGCATGGGGATAACAAGGATAAGAGAAAGATGTTCCCAATTTGTCTGCAATGTTTTTACCCCTCTGAAGGTGGCATCCAGACCTTCCCAAGAAATTGCCGGCAGCAGGGTGTGTGTGTGTGTCCAAATTAAAAACACAGAACTATAGGGAATTTTTTGGAATGTATTTCTTTTTCAGGTTGCAGGACAATTTGTCCCAGGATGTCTAAAGAGAGAGATCTTACTAGTCTGTGTGTGCAAACAGCCAATGGTAAATGAATCGGTGCTTATTAGTACACATGCTTATTCTGCTGACATTGCTTTTCATATGACTGCTAATGACAAAATACACACTAATGATAGGTGGTCCACAGAGATGAAGTATACCACTACTGTGCTCTGCTTAGGTATCCCTTTAAGACAGTTTATGACCCTGGGAGCAAGCCACAAGTATGTTGACCAAAATATGCATCTAAATGGGAAAATTAGGGAGACCAGCTCACTGTTTACAACAACAAAACTTACCAGGTTTTTTAACTGGATACAGGAAAGGATGTTCCTGTTTGGAAAAAGAAAAACAGACAGATATCTTAGCACTGTAATCTTATACATGCCTACTCAGAAGTATATCCCACTGATTTCAACTAGACCTATTCCCAATTAAGTGTATACAGGAATGCAGACTAAAGCAGTTTAAGACTTGGTTTGTAAATATTCTATGCAAAGCTTTGGCCAAAAAAGTAAGACCGTCAACATGAATATCAGATCACAGAATCTATACAGGACCCCCATACAGGACAAGTACCTGCAATTTCATTTTCCACCTCCAAGAAAATATGTCTTCTCTAAGCATTTTGTAGGTTCTCAATCATAACTCCATGGTATACTGGAAACAAAGTCCTTCATTTCAGTAGTTTAGTATTATCTACATTTCTGCATATCCATGTGTAGCCTAGAAATTGATTCCCTGCAGACCTGGGGGTCGCACCATATAGCACATGTAGACCAGTGCTCCCAACTTTCTATTTCACTTCCATCTCTCTCGCCACCACAATATTACTCTTAATCTATTGACTGCACAGGAATGCTTCTATCTCTCATAATTGGAAGTTCATATTTTAAATATTTTTATATAATGATTCTGAAAAATTGCATCCCTGTACCTTCACATATCTTAATAAAATAATTACAGCTTCCTGAAAGTGAAAGTTGGATGGATCAGGTTGTATGCATGAACATCTTGCAACAAGTTCATCATGCAGCTGAGTTTAGCTTCTCCAGAAACAAAACCAGCTCATAACATTTTAAAGAATTTAAAACATTTCAAACCAATTCATAACAAGAACAGACAAGGCAGCTCAAAGAAGGGCCAAAGAGTAAAATCACTGCCCAGGAGAGCAATGTTTTATATTTGTTAGGATCAGAGACTCTTACATTTGAACAAAGAAAATATATTATGCATACAACTCTGTTTTTCTTCAGAGTTCCTCTCAAAAAAGGTGATTGGAAGTTATGTCACGCCTAACAAAACTAAAAATCTCTGAGATGTTTTGGAGGGCTTTCTATGTAGTTTTCACACAAAAAGCTGTGGACAAGTCTACATAGGGACCACAAAACGCAGCATTGCCCAAACACTAGTCAAAGAACATCAAAGGCACTGCAGACTACCTCAACCAGAGAAATCAGCCATAGCAGAGCACTTGAACCAACCTGGACACAGTATATTATTTGAGAACACAGAAATGCTTGACCATTCCAACAACTATCACGTCAGACCACACAGAGAAGCCATTAAAATCCACAAGCATGTGGACAATTTCAACAGAAAGGAGGAAACCATGAAAATGAACAAAATCTGGCTACCAGTATTAAAAAAACTCAAAAATCAGGACAGTAAATAAAGAGGAACACTCTAAAAACAGAGGAGTTCCAGACATGAATCAATCAGTAGCAGGTAACGACTCTGAACAAAGGATTCCCCCAGGCAGGAAGAAGCCAGGAGATGAAGCTATTCAATGTTAATGAAGATGATTAATTACATTCATACTTGCCTTCAACTGACAAGAGTTCTTCTCCCACCCTAGACCTGCCACAGATACATAAACTTTCTTTTCTTAAGTTTTCCCGTATACCTCACAACCTCTGAGGACGCCTGCCAAAGATGTGGGCAAAACGTCAGGAGAGAATACTTCTGGAATATGGCCATGCAACCAAACACACAACAACCCTGCAATCCACTAGATGAAGGACAGTTTACAAACAAATAAATCAACTTGCTCTGAATTCTATTATATATACAACCTTTTTCCATAGATCACGTTCAGAAGCATGGCTGAACACACCCTTAAATACAAACTATGTCACATCTGACGGTTTGTGGATTGACACCAGTACACAGTCTACCACAGTGAAATTGGATAAGAATATTAAACAGAGATTACAAACAACAAAAACTAAGCTGTTTCCTTATAGCATACCCAGAGTGAAACATTTCCAAAAGATGCGTCTTGAAATCCAGGAAGAGAAGAGTTTTCAATACCTTTGCTTTCTTTATCAGATGCTGTGGATTACAAGAGAACAAACAAAAAATGAGGTTTGAAAAATAGTTTAAGCAATGGGATAGAATAACTGCTCTAAGTCAGAAACATACAGAGGATCACAGATTCCCTATCTCTGATATAAATAATGGAGGTTGCCAATCTGTATATAGATCCCCATTGTTTCTGCTTTATCTAAAAAAGAACTGACAGAAACTTTTTCACTAAGCTCAACTACAGGTGAGCAGGAATTTTAGTCCAGTTCTTCCTTCCTGCATTTCACATCTAATCCATGAGAAGCTCTTAACTTATAATCTCCAGTGCCAAAACTAGGAAGACATCCAAGTTTTCTCAGGGCTGAATCAGGAGTGTCTCTGTGTTTGTTAAACGCATACAGTACTTGCATGATCAGTTACACAACAGTGTAGAAGATTAACTTTTGTATAGTAAAAAACACCACACTGGGATGGGCACAGCGGAGAAAGCAAAACCTATTACACTGTATCTATCTTCTGCTGCTCTAACGTGCTTTTTCCAAGCCTGCTTATAAATATTAGAAGTGAGTCCAGAAGGACAAAAGAGGAAGGAGCTGAGCAGGGAGGATGATTGAGGAACTCTGGGGTCTCTCATACACAGTCGCCGTAAGTCAAAACTGACTGGATAGTATTTAACAACAAATCAGAACAGAGTGAGGTAAGGCAAGAGACAGGGGAGATGTCACTCCTCTTAATATAAAAACTTAACTCTCTTCAGCTGCTTTATAGCCAAACGACTCAGCATGTACTTAGTAAACAGAAGTTACACACAGCCACCGTTGTTTTTAGGCAGGGGTCCTCAGCTTTTGATCTTCCATTTTCTACCATAAGTCTCTATCACAATCAATGACAAAGGATTCTGGGAGATGGTCCAAAACGCCTGGAGGACCAAAGACTGAAAACGAATGCTTTAAAAACTATTTCCATTCCAATGAAAGTGGTGTACTCAGAATTAGCTACCTGATCTTTCTTTGAATTTGTCCACTTTATTCCGTAGTTCAGGTGACACTTTGTTACAGATTTTTTCCAATATTGCCAGTTTGTCTTCTGCCAAAAGGTCTTGTTTCTCTAGGGAAGTCAGCAATTCTAGACCAGACTGAGAGAGAAAGTAAATGTAAGGGGTATGTCTTTGCTTACATCTCCATCCACATCTGAGTCACCTTATCTATGGCAACATTTATCAATAGCCCAAAGCCCTCATATGCTTTCTCTGTGCTTCAGATGACAGGAGTGATAAAATAATGGGCATCAGTCCTGGTTCTCTAAACCATTATTAGACTGGTGGGATGTGCATTTCTTCATACTTGCTCTAAAACTCTCTGCATGGAAATCCACCAAGCCTTCGTCTGGGTATAAAAGTAAAGGTTTCCCCTTGACATTAAGTCTAGCAGAGTCCAACTCGGAGGGGGGGGGGGTTGCCGGTGTCCGTAGATGCGTTCTAGGTCATGTGGCTGCCATGATTGCATGAAGCGCTATTACCTTCCTGCCGAAGTGGTATATAGTGATCTACTCACATTTGCATGTTTTCGAACTACCAGGTTGGCAGAAGCTGGGGCTAACAATGGGAGCTCACCCTGTTCCGTGGATTCAAACCTCTGACCTTCCAATCAGCAAATTCTGCAGCTCAGCGGTTTAACCCGTTGTGCCACTTATCTGCATCTGGATATGTTTTGACAAATGCTCAGTTTCATCTGGCATTTTAGATTATATCTTAATAATCCATAGTGGTCATTAGAGCAGGGTTTTGCACTCTGCACGACAGTCTCAAAATCATATGACACTATGCACATTTGACAGCTTTATTATTGTTACAGAGTGTTTTCTTCTTGAGAGTGGCTTGGTGGGTGGGATTAGTTTTTAAAGGCTGAGTTTTTAAAAAAAATAAAATACTCTGATATAAATACCTTGAAACAAATGTTTCTGAAAGATTTAAGAATAGGCCTGCACAACACATGGCCCACCAAGGGTTTGCCTATGGCCCACAGGCAGGACTGGGCATCCTGTGTGCCACTTGGCCCTTTTGTTGCCTGTATTCCTGGTTGGGAAGGAGGACGAATGGCCCACATAAGTTTTTCTTTAATACTGGGCCTTTATACAAGGGCTAAGTTGTGCAGGCCTGTTTCCAGCACTTGAACTAAGTCTAAGGCCAAAACAGCTCATATTTTGAATGTTTTTATACACAGTATATTTAGGAAGCTTTTCAATATATTTTATATATGCACAGATACATTTGATATAACATAGTTTAGACAGCCGGTAGGCTGTCAGGAATTGTGGGAATTGGAGTTCAAAACACCTGGAGGGCCAGAGTTTGCCCATGCATGGGCTAGATGCACAAGATCTCTGAAAAAATGGGGGGGATCATTTTTTCTTCCTGTCAAACATGCCTTTCTTTAGTCATCCTATTATGTAGAGGTGTACTAAGATAGTACAAGTATACTAATCTGCAATTATCCATCTACTCTTTTAGTTGTTTTTTTAAAAAAAATAAATACTGGTGACAAATTCAAAATTAAAATTTCAAACCTAAGCCCACATGTCCTGTTTGTTGGTCTTTGCCACCTCCTACCAACCAGTTTGTGACACCCCAAATCCTTCCCCAGTTCCAAAGTGAAGTCAGCTTTTGGGGGCGGCCACATGAAACAACTCTGAAAATCATTCCGATCTTCAACCAGAATGTTGGATAAAAATAAAATCTTTTTAAAATGCTTTACGTTCTAAAGAACTGGTTGAGATGCAAATCATCATAAACATTGTATGTCCGGATAACATCAAAAATAAAATATGAAGATGGGCCTGCACATGGCCTGAAGATTATTTGATGATTTGATTAATATATTCTCTAAAGAATCTCTACGTTCTCCAGTACAACTCCATGGTCAGCCATTGAGTTTTACTGTGGGCCTTAGTGATTTGTAATGAGGACACTTATCTAAGTATTTGTAGGTCCTCCTGTGTGATTCTATGGCCCAATTGCAGTGGAGGATCTAGAGAGGTATTTTTTATTCACACTTTTTTCACATTTGTAGAGATCATATACTTCTAACTCCAGCAAAATGTGGAGGGCTGGCTGTACAATCAAAACCTCTTGGGTGTTTTTGCTAGCCTGGTACTATGAATTTTTTAAAAATTGTAGTTGTTGTACTTCACTCACTGCGATGGATTGCTTCTTTGGAAGGTGTTCCCTGAGAAGGAACATGGCTGTCTTCACATTTTCCTCAGTGAATCCCTCAGATATTTCATATAGCATCTGTCTGTGTGAAAAGTCAGGTAAAATGAGGTCACTATCATTGTACAAGTGTGATATATCTCAAGCTTTTGGCATCCCGCTCATCACCACAGGATTGGGCTAGAAACTCTGATGTAATTTATTCAAACTCATTGTCCAATATTTTCTCTGGTAGAGGTGCGCAGCCATAGTTTGAACTATATCTCCCACAGCCTTTAAGCATTAGTTACACCAACTCACTCTAATAGGAGTTGTAGATCAAAACATTAAAAGAGCCAATCATTTCCCATCTGAATAAAATAGCAAAAATGATTAAAATCCAGAGTATCAATTCATGCTGTGCAAACAAGAATTACCAGGTCCAGAAGACTCACCGGTACTCGGAGACATTTCTTATGTGAAACAGGTTGTGTTCAACTTTTTGCTGGGTGTATCCAATTTTCTGAAGCAGGAAGTGGCACTTAATCCTGTAGAGAAGTTCTGCTACGATGAAAGTGTCCTCCTTACTTAAAAGGTTCCTATTTATGAGCAGTTGGAAAATATCTTGTGCTGTTTCTACTCCTTCTAGATGCTTTGTGGAGATAAAGTCACTGCAAAGAAATTTCATAGCATCCACATCTTCCTTCCCAAGGTTCTCATCAATGGCCAGAAGTATCTGGCGAAATTTTATACCATCATCGTCGTCCATGATGGGTGATATTCTTAGGAGCTAAGATTCCTAGAAACAGAAAGAGAGAGAAAAAAATCACTAAAAATAATAAGCATATGTGTTTTTTTTGTTGTTGTTACTAGCCATCCTGCTGTGAGCAAGCGTGTTATAATGTTTTGAGGGTTGGACTATGAGCAGGGTTGAGTCTTCATTCGGCCATAAAAACCCACTAAGAGACCACAACCAAGCTTTTCACTCAAATCACTCTTATCTCAAAGCTAATTTCCCATTGAAATGCTATTAATCCGTTCCAGCCCCCCGAAACCCCCTCCCAATTTTGTTTGTTATGTGTTTTTAAATAAGAACATGTACTTTATAAATAACTAATAATGTATGCACATTCACATGGAACAATAAAAAAGAAAGATCAACCTTAAAATGATACAAGCACAAAATTGTGGCAAGGAAGCACAAAACACAAAGGGAAAAGGCAGAAGTATCATTTTCTTCATACTGGACTCATTCTAGCCTCCCTCCCTCCCTTGTTCTCCCTCTCTCTTTCTCTTCATGAAACCAAACAGATCAACAATAAAAATCACAAAACCAACAAACCCAAAATTCCTCAAAGCGGAGAAGAGCAAAGCAAACAGCAATCTCCCAAAGCAGAGAAGAGCAAAATGGTCACCAATCTCCCAAAGTGGGCAAGAGAACAAGGCATGGAGGCTGCTCCTTTGAAGTCTTAAAGCCCTGTACTCTGGCACTAGGGCTCTCTCTGGCACTAGCTCTTAACTCAAAACACTGCTCATATGTCAAAATGAAACCCAGGCCAAGTGACAGCTCTTAACTTAAAATGCTCTTAAGTTGGCATGCTCTTAAATCAAGGTTCCACTGTCTATAGAACTGCAGAAATGCTTTGGATGGATACTGACTAGCTTAAGAGGTAAGTATTTCATAGGTGGCATAATCAGAAATAGCTCTTGATGACTAATCTTGATTGTGGTTGCTGACGATGAAGTTTCTCATTCTTGTTTTCTTTCCTTCTCACAGCTGTAACCATCCTGAAAAAAGGTCAAATTTAACTCATTTCTCCTTTCTGCTCATGCATGTTGGTACTGTGTGCCTTCAAGCTGTCTCCAACTAATGGTGAACCTAAGAGAAACCTATCATGAAGTTTTCTTGGCAAGATTTGAGCAGATGTGGGTTGCCTTTGCTCTTCGCTGAGAGTGTGACTCGCCCAAGGCCATCTAGTGGGTTTCCATGAATGAGGAAGAGTTTGAACCTAGTCTCCAGAGTCACAGTGCAATGCTCAAACCACCAGACCATGCTGGCTCATGTATATCGCTCTGAATTGTAGTATAATGTTAATAAAAGAAATTAAATAAACATTATGAGAAAAGTAGCTGTGACACAAAATAAATCTAGTAAGAAACAAAGAATTAAGTTTCATGGTGGAAACAAATACAAAGAACTGGTACTAATTTTGGAAATGCAGTATTTTTTGTCACAAGAACGAACTTTGATAAGGAAATGTAATCAGACCTTTAATACTGCCAACAAAGTATTATACAGGGTTTGGGAACAGTGGCTCATCAAATATTTTTTCATATATTTCCTTTTAAAAATGTGTAAATCTAACCTCCTATTACTTTACAATTGAATATAGCATTTTTACACTTAATTTTTGCAATTAGGCTTCCCTTCTCCACTTCGCATTGTGCATGAGACAGAACATCTTAAAAATATTCCCAAAGTCTTTGTTTCAGGAGCCATGACCATTTGTGAAGTGTCAAATCTGGAAATAATGCTGTTTTTTTTTCAGTGTTATTTTTTCTGCTCAACTTTTCCCATCCACGTCCCTAAAGAAAACCAATAGTGGTAAGTCAACAGGTGACTTGAAGGCACATACCAAATGAAAGGCCCATGGCTAGTATATTTAATTGATGTCTGACCGTTATCAGGGAAATTAATCGATTTTTACAAGGTGAAATAAACATTGATTTGATAAGTAGTATGCTTATTCATATTTGAGGATCAAATTTTCTTCTTTTTGCATAAGAAAACCCCTAAACCAAGCCAGTTATCATGTGTTTTTTAAAAAAAATTAGCCACTAAACAGTTAAAGAGCTCAACATTGAAAATCAGAAAATGCATTAAACATCACTCCATGGTATATAAGAATATGGGAATTAGCTCTTAGAAAAAGTTAATTTAAAGAGTAAAGGAACTGAATTGATGTAAATAATTTCATGGGAACTTGGTTCACTTCTCAATCAATGAACAGAGACAAGAAGGAACATGGAGTTGCAATTTGAGCATTGAGCTGTGATTCTGGAGACAGGGTTTAAATGCCCCACTCAGCTATGAAAACCCACTGGGTATCTTTGGGCAAGTCACACTCTCTCAGATCCAGGAAACCTTACTAGTGTTGGCATAAGTCAGAAATGTCTTGAAGGCACACGCCAATGCCAATGGAGGACCTGCCTGAAAGAGAAGGCAGGGTCTGCTTGTTTCAGCATCCCATTTACCTCTAGAATTTGTAAACATTGCAGATCCCTGAAGAATGGGGAATACACTTGTTAAATAATCCACCTCAAGATGGGCTTGACTATTCCGCAATGCCTGTGTCAGCAAAGGGCAAAGACTATAGAAAGTGTTATATGAGATACATTCCCAATGCTGAAGCCGTAAAAGTAAAGTCAGGAAAGTGAAGCACCACTAGATATGGCCGTGAAAAGATTGGCAGGATTGTTATATCAGGCTTTTTGTATTATTATTAGTCATAATTACAGGCTATTTCATCAGCAAAGGGCAAATGTAAAATCAGAAAGCGACAGGCTGGATAGAAATTGATAAAATGTAGGTGTTTAAAAAGTATGAATGATACTGGGGGGAAATTAATATTGTGCATACAAACTTTTCTTAAATAATAATTAGATTATTTAAAATCAATGTAATGTTGACTTAAGCAGTTGGTTTGGTAGCAACTTGATTTAGGTTTCGAGGTGTTCCTTCACCAAATTCCCTTAGTTAAGAAGTGGATATTAAAGGCTTTTTTCATACAATTTATGAAATGAGTAAAGTTTATAATTTAACTAACACTATTGTAAAGCATTCATAAAATGTGCTGTATATAATCTGGCCTCCAGAGTTAATGTGCATCATTCCATGTATGAGCATTAGTCTTCCCCCATCAGAGGTAATGTTTAAGCCTACCGCTAGAGTTACAATATCAACACTGCCGTCTTGATAGTATTTACTTAGAAATAAGTCCTTTTGAACTTCCTAGAACTTTCTTTTTAATAAGCACAGCAGAACTGAGCCTTTCAGGAAACAAAGGCCCCCTTCTTTCCATATAATTCAGACTGTCAAAACAGATGATCCAGATTATATGATTTGAACTGGATTATATGAGTCTACACTGTCATATAACTTAATCTGGTTTTTATATGGTAGTGTAGAAGGGGTCAAAGACATGATCTAAAGAGCTTTGAAGTATATATATCCATTGCTTGCTACAAGGGCTCACAAAATCAAAAATTCTGCAAAGTGTAGCTCTTTCATTAAAAAGAGCTAGTAAGATGTTCTCTTCCCTTGATTAATTTGACCTCTCCCTTTTGCTCAATACTAACTTTTAAAATATAAAATTGCCCCTGGAGACTGAAGACGGGCCAACCCTGTCTCTCAGAGGCAATGCTTCCTCCAAGATGATGCCTGGGCCTATTCAGGCCCACAATAATCTAAAACTAATGTGAAAGAACCAACAAAAGCTGTTGGTGGCTCTCAAAAGGCTCACTACTTTTTATCTGGTACAAACTCTCCTGGGCCTCTTCCACAAAGCTGAATAAAATCCCACAATATCTGCCTTGTATATATGCAGTGTGGATTCAGATAACCCAGTTCAAAGCAGATATTGTGGGATTTCCTGCTATGATATTCTGGGTTATAGGGCTGTGTGGAAGGGCCCTTGGCTCATTATAAACAAAATGAAGCTTCCTGGCCTTCAGGGCGCTTCAAAGTGCAAGGCTGTTTCTGCTTAAACAAACATGGCCGTCCCTTGGAAGCTGTTATAGAACAGTAATGTAAAACTCAGCTCCAATTCAGATGCAGGTCTACTCCATTCAATTCACACTAAGGGCCCCTCCACACAGCCATATAACCCAGAATATCAAGGCAGAAAATCCCACAAAATCTGCTTTGAACTGGGTTATCTGAGTCCACACTGCCATATATTCCAGCTCAAAGCAGACAATGTGGGATTTTCTGCCTTGATATTCTGGGTTATATGGCTGTGTAGAAGGGTCCCAGGAAGGAAGGCCTGCTGTATAATGTTACAACAAAGGCTATTAACACAAGGAACCCTGAGGGCCCTTCCAGACAGGCCCTACATCCCAGGATCTGACCCCAGGTTTCTTGCTTTGAACTGGATTATATCAGTCCGCACTGATAGATAATCTGGGATAAACAGAAAACCTAGGTTGCTGAGAATTTTCCGGGCTGTATGGCCATATTCCAGAAGCATTATCTCCTGATACTTCACCCACATCTATGGCAAGCATCCTCAGAGATTGTGAGGTCTGTTGGAAACTAGGCAAAGGAAGGTTTATATATCTGTGGAATAATGTCCAGGGTGGGAGAAAGAATTCTTGTCTGTTTCAGGCAGGTGTGAATATTGCAATTAGCCAGCTTGATTAGCATTAAATGGCCTTGCAGCTTCAATGCCTGGCTGCTTCTTGCCCGGGGGAAATCTTGTGTTGAGAGTTGTTAGCTAGCCCTGATTGTTTCCTGTCTGGAATTCCCCTGTTTTCAGAATTTTGCTCTTTATTAACTGTCCCGATTTTAGTTTTTTTTAAAAAAATACTGGTAGCCAGATTTTGTTCATTTTCATGGTTTCCCGCTATCTGTTGAAATTGTCCACATGCTTGTGGATTTCAGTGGCTTCCCTGGGATTAGATCCTGGGATATCAGGCATGTCTGTTGGCCTTTCCACACAGCCCTATAACCCAGAATATCAAGGCAGAAAATCCCACAATATCTGCTTTGAATTGGGTTATCTGAGTCCATACTGCCATATATCTATCAGTTCAGAACAGATAATCTGGAATTTTATTCAGCTGCGTGGAAGGGGCCTCAAAGGGCCCTATGGAACACGATTTTTTGTTCCTGGGTTATCAATGTCATTTCCTAATTGGTTCTATCATAAAAACATGGGGAAAGTTTATTAAACTGCCGAAACCTTGTTTTGGCAGGACACTCTGCAGCACATTTTTCTCTGGTTTTTCAATCCAGCCTCAACCAATTCAACCTAGTTTGTGGCAGCCTCAAAAAAAAAGTTTCTGGAGTAGAACAGCTACTTTCAAAGTACAGTAGAGTCTCACTTATCCAAGGTTCTGGATTATCCAACGCATTTTTGTAGTCAATGTTTTCAATACATCATGATATTTTGGTGCTAAATTCGTAAATACAGCAATTACTACATAGCATTACTGTGTATTGAACTACTTTTTCTGTCAAATTTGTTGTATAACATGATGTTTTGGTGCTTAATTTGTAAAATCATAACCTCATTTAATGTTTAATAGGCTTCTCCTTAATCCCTCCTTATTATCCAACATATTCGCTTATCCAATATTCTGCCGGCCCGTTCACGTTGGATAAGTGAGACTCTACTGTAGCTAATATCACACAATTAAACAGGAAATAACTTTTAAATGTTATCATCCTGAGCAGTAAAAGCTTTAGAGCCTTACAACTTGGGGTCCTTCCAGGCAAGCCCTCTATCCCAGGATCTGATCCCAGGTTTTCTGTTTATCCCAGATTATCTGGTAGTGCAAATTTATATAATCCAGTTTAAAGCAGAAAACCTGGGATCAGATCCTGGGATAGAGGGCCATCTAGAAGGACCCTTGTTTAGTTACTTTCGCTTTGAGAAAATGGGTTTCGTTTTCGCTGGGAATAGGGTGGGCTTCCTAGGAGTGGCAGGCAGGGAGAGCCTACCTTCTCTGAAAACGACCAGTGCTGGAACTATCTACACAGCAAAGTTAATGTAGTTTAACTATGGGGGTCCTGGGAGCTGTAGTTGGGCGATTCCACAGCATGGAGCCGACGCCTGCCCACGGTCAAGCTTCCTTTCCGATCCCACCCGAAAGGAGCCCACCCCTCACGGCTAAAAGAAAGAAAGAAAGAAAGCGCAGGCCAACCTGATGCGAGAAGGCGCCTTTGAAATGCAACATCCAAAGAAATAAAGGATCCCGATCTCGCTCGCTCTCTCTCTCTCTCTCTCTCTCTCCCGGCTACTTCCGACTTTTTTTGAATTTCCTGGTCTGAGGCAAAGTCCCGCCCAGCACTTTCCGGGGAGACAAGAGAAGCTACTTCTAGTAAAGGCTGAGCAGCTGCGAAAGGGCGGGAAATAAGGTTTCCAACATTTATCTATCGTGTCAAAGGCGAACCGAAGGTACAAGTTGCAATGAATTTGAAAACACAAAGTTTAAAACAAAATCAAAACAACAACTTGGCACTTCTCCTGATTAAAGTAAAGGTAAAGGTTTCCCCTGACGTTAAGTCCAGTCGTGACCGACTCTGGGGGTTGGTGCTTATCTCCATGTCTAAGCCGAAGAGCCGGCGTTGTCCTTAGACACCTCCAAGGTCATGTGGCCGGCATGACTGCATGGAGCGCCGTTACCTCTCCGCCGGAGCGGTACCCATTGATCTACTCACATTGGCATGTTTTCGAACTGCTAGGTTGGCAGGAGCTGGAGCTAACAGCGGGCGCTCACTCCGCTCCCCGGATTTAAACCTGGGACCTTTCGGTCTGCAAGTTCAGCAGCTCAGTGCTTTAACGCACTTCACCATGATTACTTGACATTAATTCAGGGCTCCTCCCAATCCATTGTGACCTTAAATGAATCTGCTGCACCTTATTTATGAATTTGCAACTCATAATGTGCACTTTGCTTATCCACTATTGCAACCTCATTGTTTTTAATTTGATATTTTAATACTGCGTTTCTGTTTTTTCGATTATTGTGTATATATTATTATTGGTTTTTGTTATTGTTCTTTGATGTTTCATATTTTGTCATTGTTTTGGATCTGATTTTGCTGTAGGCCGCCCCGAGTCCCCTTCGGGGGAGATGGAGGCGGGATATAAATAAATATTATTATTGTTATTATTTTATGACACAGCAAACAAGATAGATATGCTGGATTTTGTATCACAAAATCACAAGTCGAACACTTCCCAAGCGTTTAGGACTGTGTGATGTATTTTCGGATGATGCATGCAGATCCCAGTAGGGTGGCCTTTTGCAGTTATTATACTAAATGTTCTTTGACCAGGCGCTGGCCACTTGGAGTGCCTCTGATGTCACTGTAAGAAGGTCCTCCATTGTGCATGTGGCAGGGCTCAGACTGCATTGTAGTAAGTGGTCTGTGGTTTGCTCTTCTCCTCACTCGCATTGTTGCCCACTTTGTAGCCCCATTTCTTAAGGTTGGCTGTGCATCTCCTAGTGCCAGAGCGGAGTCTGTTCAGCGCCTTCCAATTTGCCCAGTCTTCTCTGTGCCCAGGAGGGAGTCTCTCTTCTGACATCAGCCACTGATTGAGGTTCCGGGTTTTAGCCTGCCACTTTTGGACTCTTGCTTGCTGAGGTGTTCCTGCAAGTATCTCTGTAGAACTTAGAAAATTATTTCTTGATTCAAGGCATTGGCGTGCTGGCTTATATCTGAATAGGGGATGGGCCGAATATGTCAATGCCTTGGTCCTTTCATTGCTGGCTGCTACTTCCTGGTGGATGTCAGGTGGTGCAATACCAGCTAAACAATATAATTTCTCCAGTGGTGTGGGGCATAGATATCTTGTCTCATTAACAGCGGTGTGTACTCTGAAAATCCAATGCCCCTGCTACACTGCCATGTAAAATCCAGATTATCTGCTTTGAACTGTATTATCTGGCAGTGTAGACTCATACAATCTAGTTCAAAGCAGATGTGGATTATCGTTGATAAACTGGGTTATATGGCAAATTAGGCCCCTTCTGCCCTGCCATGTAAAATCCAGATTATCTGTTTTGAACTGAATTATTTTAGTCTACATTGGCATATAATCCAGTTCAAAGCAGAAAAAATAAATTTTATATGGCTGTGTAGAAGGGGCCTTGGAAACATCTGGTTCCACTGTGGAGGCGTTTCCATATAGCCATGTAACCCTGAATATCAAGGCAGAAAATTCCAAAATATCTGCTTTGAATCTAAGTCCACACGGCCATAAATTCCAGTTCAAAGCATATTATGTGGGATTTTATTCACCTGTGTGGAAGGGGCCTGGCAACAGACTCCAGGGTGAAAAGCAACAGCTACAAACTTTTCCAGTGCGATCCTGTATCTGCCTCTTCAGAAGCCGGATTCACAAGTAAGTGGGGTCAGAATGGCAGCCCAAAGGTGCATCTGTATTGGTTGTTTAAGGTCCCTTCCACACAGCTGAATATCAGCTTTGAACTGGAATACATGGCAGTGTGGACTCAGATAACCCAGTTAAAAGCTGATATTGTGGGATTTTCTACCTTGATATTCTGGGTTATATGGCTGTGTGGAAGGGCCCTAAGGCAGTTTGGCTCCACTTTCACTGCCATGGCTCAATGCTGTGGAACCATAGGAGCTGTAGTTTTACAAGGTCTTTAGCCTTCTCTGCCAAAGAGTGCTTTACCTTGCCAAACTAGGAACTCCCACAGCATTGAGACACAACAGTTCAAACTGCATTCATTCTACAGTGTAAATATTGTCAGGATTTTCAGGGGCTGGGACCTCAGCTTGAAATTGATTTTGGGGGGGGGGGGGGGGGGAAGCAAATGGACTTGTTTTGACATCACCTTCTGGAAAGATTTTTTTTTAATAAAAAGAAAGCAAACAGTACAGATCAGGAAAATATACAGTGACGGAACTAGACAAGATTAAAATACTGTACTGTACCACTGAATTATAATAATGATAATTTTATTTTTATACCCAGCCTCCATCTCCCCTCAGGGACTTGGGCAGCTAACATGGGACCAAGCCCAAATAATCACAATAAAACAATATAAAATACATAAACACGCATCATCAATGAGAATACTAATGTCATGATGGTTCACATGATAATATTCTTCGTTACTATACAACAAGCTTGTGATAGCAAGAAAATTGATTACAGTAGAGTCTCACTTATCCAAGCTAAACGGGCCGGCAGAAGCTTGGATAAGCGAATATGTTGGATAATAAGGAGAGATTAAGGAAAAGCCTATTAAACATCAAATTAGGTTATGATTTTACAAATTAAGCACCAAAACATGTTATACAACATATCTGACAGAAAAAGTAGTTCAATACGCAGTAATGTTATGTTGTAATTACTGTATTTATGAATTTAGCACCAAAATATCACGATATATTGAAAACATTGACTACAAAAATGGCTTGGATAAGTGAGACTCTACTGTAATTTGAGATGTGGATAGTCATAGTTATGAGGGTTTGTACTTTTTTGCTTCATCTCCCTCTTCCACTTGCTTCTGTACAAGTAAGTTGGGGGACTTCTGGTACTTGGGGAAAATATTAGTTTACAGAGCAAAGATAAATACCCTGTTTCCCCTAAAATAAGACATCCCCAGAAAATAAGACCTAGTCAAGGTTTTCTGAATTGCTAAATATAAGGCCTCCCCCGAAAGTAAGACCTAGCAAAGTTTTTGTTTGGAAGCATGCCCACCGAAAAGAATACCAGAGCATGCAGGATCGATAAATGTACGTACCATAGAGTGTTGTACATGGAAATATTGGTAGTAACAAGAAATTCTTGATAGGATTCAGTTTGTCTAGTTATGCTGCTTTGTGACAACTACTGTACAGTATATAATAAATGTTCATTTTTTGTTCAACAATAAATGTGAATTCTTCATGGAAAAATAAGACATCCCCTGAAAATAAGACCTAGCGCATCTTTGGGGGCAAAAATTAATATAAGACACTGTCTTATTTTCGGGGAAACACGGTAGTATATTATGTACATGTAGATGGCCACATTTCTCTGTAAATCCAGGTTGAAGAATCTTGGACCCTCCATATCCTTGGAGCATGCTACGTAAGGTAGAGCTATGGCAGGCATGGGCAAATTTTGGCCCTTCAGATATTTTGGACTTCCAACTCCCACAATTCCTAACAGCTAGTTAGCTGGCTCGGATTTCTGGGAGTTGAAGTCCAAAACACTAGGAGGGCCGAAGTTTACTCATGACTGAGATAGGGTCAAAGGTTCACCACCCTGATTTATATGTGTCATTAAACATACAAGTAATAACAGTAGGATCTGGTGATAACCACTAGAAATATTGCAACACAGGCTTTTAATATGTTATTTTATTTGCAAATCCCATTTCTTTTATGTGTAAGACTGTTGCCTTACAATCTGATCCTATGTTTGCTATGTTTACAGTTCTTAATTATGTACATGATTGTCTGTTAAACAAACAAAAAAGATTAAGAAAATCTGGAAGATACCAAAGGTTTTAACAATCTGTATTTCAAAGTCTTCACAAAATCAAAGAACATTATAAACAAAATAAACGCCTTTTTACAGGTGTGCGTATATAGGGCAACAGACTCCATAGCTATATATATATATTCCCAGACTTCATAATTATATTATTAAAGCAGTGTAGTTATTGTTAAAACACTGTACTGCTGGCCCTCTACATTTGTAGATATAACTTCAGCAGTTTTGATCATTTGTGGATTTGATTAAAATGCTCTCTCTGTGAATCTCTAGGTTAGAGCTTTCCAAACTGTGTGTCAGCTTGTTGGTGTGTCACATGAACATAATGTGAAACGTCTTGAGTTTGTGGAGTAACAATAAATGACATTAAAAACAAATTAAAAATATTTTCACGAAGTATGTTGCATCCCTAATAATTTAGTTATTACAATGTCCATATCTCTTATAAAGGGTTGGTTAACTTCCGTTTTGCTAAGAAAACTGAATTAACATGTCACAAAATGTAGAAAAAGTGTGTCACAAACATGAGATGCTTGGAAAACTCTGTTCAAGTTTCCCACTTTCATGGGGTTTCTATGTCCCTAACTCCAGTGAATGTGGAAGGCTGCCCATACTAATATTAAGGGGCTGCTTTCATACACTTTTGATCAAAAAGTCCTAACTTCAGCAAAGCAAACTAAGCAATTAGTAACTGCAGCAAGGAAGTTGGAGATGGAGCAAGGCAGTTGTGCAAGACATATCCCGTTCTTCATTTGGCCTTAGTTGTGTTGGCAATGACCAACCATTTAAGAACAAACTTTTAAAAATAAACACTGAAGAACTTAATATTAAGTTTTATGAATACAGCTATAGCTAAAAAAGAAAAAAAAACAGTGGAGCACATGATGCATGCCATCTAGACAATCTGAGGTTCATCAATGTGGACAAACATGGGGGTAAGTGAAGCAATGATGTAAGCCCAATGTAAGGCAAATTCCCCTATGTACCACTTAGCTGTCTAGTGTCTACTGTTAAGTTAGTTTGTAAATTATTTTTCTGAACTACCATTCCCAGCATCGTGCCCAGAGTTTTATTCTTGGGTAAGTCTGGGAGCTGTAGCTGCAGCATGTGATAACTCTCTCTAAAAATGAAATAGATGCTTATTTAAAAAGAGAAGCATTACTTTTAATTTTTGTATTCCAAAACAAAGATGATATAGTACTGAATAAAAGTGGAATTAGTTTAGAAATCTGCAAAAGAACAAGGTTTGGTTAGCATCTTAACAGAAAACTCATAACTGGACATTTACCTGCTTAAGATTACAACAGCATAGACCAAAGGTGAGAGCGGGAAGGAAATGCAAAACAATTAAACAGTACATACAAATAACCAAAAAGCTTCACAAAGTATTAGTTATACCCATAAGTAAAATATATAGTATTTATTAGGCAAAATGAGAAGCATTAAAACATATTACTGTACATAAGGTCTCTTTAATTGCTAGTACACAAGCAATCACCAGCAGTAAAACATCCCATTTTGTTATATTTTTCAAGCTATTATTAGGTGGTTATTTTCATCCCCAAAAATGTATTGCCTATTCCTTGCCATGTGCCTGCATTCCTAAGTAAGCTTATTTGGACTGTCATGAACCCACGGCAACACAGACTCTGCTAGAATAGTGGTGCTTTGATGCTATGGTATGGGCAAACTTCGGCCCAGTAGGCTGTTAGGAATTGTGGGAGTTGCAGTTCAAAACACCTGGAGGGCCAAAGTTTGCCCATGCCTGTGCTATGCCTATCTGTATGTATGTGACGGCTCAATTGCTGTGCCTAGTAGGAAGCTGAATGTAAAGGATATAAGAAAGAGTGTATCTTCTCTCTGTGGAATTCATCACTAAAACAATTGGAACCCAGGGACATAGGAGGAGCTAGCCACTGAAACAATTACTCTTCAATAACACCCTCAGTAAATCTTGCAAAAGTCCCAATGGTGGTGGAGGAATGAACTCAGGATTAAGTCCACGAAATATGTTAAAACTCAGCAACTGGGTTAGGCAAGGTATACACACCATCCCAACTGGTATAAGAATCCAAACCAGCTTTTTCCATAGCTAATGCGCTTCCAAAATATTGTATTGCAACACCCCAGTCCCTGTGGCTACTTGGATTATGGGTGCTGTAGTAATCCAAGGCACCCGAAGACACCAGCTTGGAGAAGTCTGGCACTTCGACCTTCAAAGCCTGTGAACAGTAAGACTTCAAAATCAAATGAGTGTTCATGTTGTCAAAACTCAAAGATGTCCCTCTTTTGCTACATTCCTTTTCATTAATGGCATTTCTATCAGAGCGCCTGCTATCTAAACAAGCAGCAATATGGGGCTGATGGTAGCCAAAATCTCCTTCTGTCTGCTGGACCCATCTGTGCGGGGCCTCGTGTGTGACTACACTTGATCTCACATCCTCTCAGGACTTAGAAAGATGTGCGTGTGGTGTGTATGCACATACACATATATTTGATGATGTGCTAGATGTTAATCAGTTGTGTCCCTAAGGCCTCTGTCTGAAACTTGAGTTGAGTTAAAGCTTTTAAAAAGCACATGTTTCTTAACAAAACAGGCTGTTTCAGGTCACACCCATCACAGGTTAGGTATGCATGTTTAGCTGCTGGAAAGGAAAAGCTTCTTTCTGAGGGTGTGTTTCAACACAAGTGAATACTGCTCGGCAGGGTTAGTCCTGTTCCTCTCATAAACTCTATTGTTCAGCTCCACAAGAATATCCAACAGAGGCAGGTTCCTAAAAAAAGAAAAAAAGAACAACTTTCAAAAACGGGAATTCCAGACAAGAAACAATCAGGGCCAGCTAATCACCTCCCAATAAAAGATTCATCCAGGCAGGAAGCAGCCAGACTTTGAAGCTGCAAGGTAATTCAATGCTAATCAAGGTGGTCAATTGCATTATTCACGCTTGCCTCAAACAGACAAGAGTTCTTTCTCCCACCCTGGACATTCCACAGATATATAAATTTCACTTGCCTAGTTTCCAACAGATCTCACAATCTTTGAGGATGCCTGCCATAGATATGGGCAAAGCGTCAGGAGAGTGCTTCTGGAACACGGCTATACAGCCCAGAAAACTTACAGCAGCCCAAAAAAGGAATTGCAGAGGTGGGTGAAAAAGAAGAGTAAAGGTTTTCAGTATTGAAAAGAACATATCTACTAAAAAGTTGTAAAGTAACTCCAGATGAACTGTTCCAGGCTTTTGAAAAACATTTTTTTTTTCCAAATCTGAAAATTCCTCTCCAGAGGTTAACTTCCAAATCATCAATATTCAATAGCGGATACCATTACTTTCAACAGTGCTTGTTATTATATGCCTTCAAGCCAATTCTGATGTGGCAATGCTCTTGGCAAGGCATTTCTTCAGACAGGGTTTGTCCTTCCCTTCCTGTGAGGCTGAGAAGTTGCTCAAGATCAAGGCAGTGCCTTTACATGGTTGAGCAGGGGTTCAAACCCTGGTTTCCTGGAGTCTCAGTCTATGATTTCAACTCTTGAAACAAAAAAGCACAGCGACTCTTCAGTGAGAACAGAGAACTTCGTTTACCCATTTCCAGGAGAATGATCTTACAAAAATGTATATAGGGATGTTACCTAGCTTCAAGGCTGGATATTTGGCATGGTCCTGGTCCCCAACAGCAGTATAAATTACAATGATGCGTTGATTTTGGGAGGGCTACAATTCCCCTACCTAACGCATCTAATGTTTAATGATTGTAGGAGTTGTAATCCAAAACATCAGGAGGGCCAGTGGTCCCCCAGTTCTGGCAAAGAAGACAAATTCATCTTCACAAAGCCAGAATAGTTGGGTTTCTATCGTTCTATGTGAGAAGAGAAAGAGATCTGTGCTTTCATAAACGCTTCCATTCCATGCCTGGAACAAGATCTCTCCAGGGCAAAGACAGGGTCAGTGCCAAGCCCATGAAGGGAAAGGCCCCACACCATTAGCTTTTATATATGGATTTGGATATGGAACAATTGGTGCTCACCAAGAACATGGAAATCTGTACAGGTGTGCATCCAATGTTACCCCTGTCTCTATTGACGGGAAACTAACAGAAATGCATCTGGTAGAAATGTGTTCTGTGCATATATATTCTGTGCAAAGAAAACTTGTACAATGTCATATTGCATGAAAATCTGCACTGACTGATCCATTTTCTCCCATTCATGATGCTTTTAAGTGATATTTGAACTCTTGGGTAACTAGATTTTGCAGACTACTTCAAAGCATTGGGCATTTCCCATGCTCTGCAGAACAAAGGTATCCTTTATAGAATATAAAATTATAGAATTTTTACAATGTTTGTGTGTTTTAATTATGCTGTAACCCTCAATCCACGAAAAGAGGCGAATAAGAAATAAAACAACAACAATAGTTTTTGTTATCATCATCATCCTCATCCTCACAGAAGAGTGTAGCTCTGGCACTGTAGTAGGCCCTGAATGATAATGGTTTTTTGGCTCCCAACCCCTCCAGATCTATCAACGATCAGTTACCTAACTCTCCTGCTGGCTTTCATCTGAAAACCTGCAGGAAAAATCAGGCATTTTGCAAGCCCCCTTTGAACAGTTTAACATCAAAATAGAGGCTTGTCAAAAACAAAAGTTGGCTCCTGCTCATTTCATGATTCTTTCTTTTTACCCTCAGTCTGCACATCCCTGAAGGTGACAGAACAGAAAACTGGTTGACAGGCCTTCCTCAGTTGCCCACCCAGATCTAAAACAACCACCTACCTTTTGTGTGGATCTCTCAAGAGGGTTGCTAGAGCTGTCAGGTAATAGGAAGAGGAGTTTGGGGATCTGTCCAAAACTGATGCATCCAGTGTACTCTGGCTCCAAAGGACGTCTGCTACTTGTGGAATAGTAGACAAATTGCCATCTGCCTCAACCAGGCTGGTATTGTGTTGGTAGCTTCTGGCCCCTACATAGTTCTGGACAAAAAAGAGCTTTGGCTTCCCTAAGAGGTGAGGACACCTGTCTCCAACGAAAAAGTGCTTCACCCTCTCTAGGGAGAACCCAGGAACCACATGGTCTGTGCAGGAGATGCCTTGGTGGTCTCCTCGGCTGACCAAGACACAAACGAAAGCATCATAGCCTTTGTGCTCTTTGAGTCTTGCCACGTCGTTCAATGTACACACCATGGAATCCACATTCAGGAAGGGGTGATAACGAACTTCAAAACGCAGTGCCCTGAAGGTGTCAGCAAGCATTCCTGGAGAATGAAAAGCAAGCCAAACAAGGAAAGGTTGGTTGGTCTATTTCCACATGCAGATTTGGTTTATACAGAAACAGAATGTCTACTCATCAAACTGAGTACAGGCACACAGCTTGCTTGTAGCAGGGCTTTAGGAACACAGTCTTAAAATCACAGAATCATAAAATAATATAGTTGGAAGAGACCACATGGGTCATCTAGTCCAACCCCCTGCCATGCAGGAAAAGTACCCCCCCCAACAGATGGCCATCCAGCCTCTGTTTAAAAGCCCCTAAAGAAGGAGCCTGCACCACACTGAGGCAGAGAGCCTCACTGTTTAACAGCTCTTACAGCCAGGAAGTTCTTCCTAATAATCAGCTGGAATCTCCTTTCCTGTCATTTGAAGAAATTGCTCATTGTTCTAGTTTCCAGGGCAGCAGAAAACAAGCCTGCTCCCTCTTCGTCACGACACCCTGTCACATATTTATACATGACTATCGTGTCTCCTCTCAACCTTCTATTCTGCAGGCTAAACATACCCAGTTCTTTAAAAGGCTCCTCATAGGGCATCGTCTCTAGATCTTTCATCATTTTAGTTGCTCTCCTCTGAACACATTCTAGCTTGTCAATATCTCTTTTGAACTGTGGTGCCCAGAATTGAACACAGTATTCCTAATGAGGTTTTACCAAAGCAGAACAGAGAGGCACCATGACTTCTCTCTATTCAGACACTACACTGCTTTTGATGCAGCCCAAAATCACATTGGCTTTTTAAGCTGCTACATCATACTGTTGGCTCATGTTCAACTTGTTGACTACGAAGACTCTAAGATTTTTTTCACATAGACTGTTGTTGAGCCAGAGGTCACCCATTCTGTTTCTATGCATTCCATTTTTTCTGCCTAAGTGTAGCACCTTACATTTTTCCTTGTTGAAATTCATTGTTAGTTTTGGCCTAGCTCTCTAATCTGTTAAGGACATTTTGAATTCTGATTCTGTCCTCTGGAATATTAGCTATCCCTCCTAATTTAGAGTCATCTGCAAACTTGAAAAGTAGTATGTCCTCTAATCCTTCATCCAAGTCATTAATAAAGATGTTGCACAGTACTGGGCTCAGGACTGAACTCGGCAGCCCTCCACTAGTAACTTCTTTCCAGGATGAAGAGGAATTATTGGTGAGCACCCTCTGGGTTTGGTTGCTTAGCCAATTACAGATCCACATAATAGTAGCATTGCCTAGCTCACATCTGACTAGTCTGCTTGCAAGAAGGTCATAGGAGACCCTGTCGAAGGCTTTACTGAAATCAAGACATGCGGCATCCACAGCATTCCCTGCATCTAGCCCCACACACATAAACATTAATCCACTGATTTGACATTTACAAGATTATCCCTGCCCTCTATCATTAAACAAAAAAGAAAGGAATGGAGCAGGGAGGCTGATGAAGAAATGCAAGCCCTGCCCAACCTATGGGGTGGGTTGACCCTCTTCTTTTCCTAAGATGATTCTCCCTGGACGGGTAGATGGCAAAGTCTTGTCCTGGTCTCCAGTTTTACTGGCTACTAAATGAAGTAAATTCTTCAGTTTTGCCATTCCAAGGCAACAGTGGGCCTAGCCAGCAGAGGGCAATATTGCACAACAAATACTGATCCCATTAACTGTAAAACCAACCTCTGAATAGTCCTTGCCTAAGAAAACTCTGTAACATTCATAAGATTACCATAAATCAGAAAGTGACTTGGAAGGTGAATGGATGCACACACTCACACAAACACCCCAATGGGGGCAGCAGCACAGTACAAACACTGCAGACTGATATCTAAATAAATTGCTTCATAAAACTTCACATAAAATAATTTTACCTGTGTGATTATTAACACAATGCAAGACATGCTGAGGAATGATTTTTTTCATACTTCTTCCATTGTCTTCCTTTATTTAACTATCTATCTATCCACATACAGATACACTGAAATCCACAAGCATGTGGACAATTTCAATAGGAAGGAGGAAACTGTGAAAATGAACAAAATCTGGCTACCAGTATTAAAAAAAAATCCTAAAATCAGGACAGTAAATAAAGAACAACATTAAGAAAATGGGAATTCCAGACATGAAACAATCAAGACCAGCTAACCACTTCCCAACAAAGGTTTCCCCCAGGCAGGAAGCAGCCAGGCTTTGAAGCTGCAAGTTTACTCAATGCTAGTCAAGCTTGCCAATTGCAACATTCGCACTTGCCTCAAACAGACAAGAGTTCTTTCTGCAACCCTCAACATCTTTCCACAAATATATATACAGTCCACTTGCCTCATTTCCAACAGACCTCTATGCAGATATCCTCATTGAGTGGCTTTGCAGCAGCAAGGCTACTCAATGCTAATCAAGGTGGCCAATTGCAACATTCGCACTTGCCTCAAACAGACAAGAGTTCTTTCTCCCACCCTGAAATTATTCCACATGACCCTACTTGCCTAGTTTCCAACAGACCTCATAACCTCTGAGGATGCCTGCCATTGATGTGGGCGAAACGTCAGGCGAGAATGCTTCTGGAACATGGCCATATAGCCCAGAAAACTCACAGCAAAACCAAACATACTACTGTTCTGTTGAACATTCCTGAATGGGAGCTTGAGTCCTACACTTCCCTGGATTACACTCTTATGCGTGATCCAGGTGTGAAACATGTGGCCCTCTAGATGTTTTGGCCCACTACTCCCATTAGTTGTAGAAAGCACAGGCAGATGTAAAAGTTAATGGAGATGTAGTCTAACAGCACCTGAAGGGTCCACAAACAGCCTGTCTCATCTGAAAGGCATTAAGTGTTTGGAGCTTTTAATAGCATCAGTAAAATGACAGCATCCTCAGGCACATCTAGGGGTTGTTCTATTCCCTATTTCTTTACTACCATTCTCAAAAGAATATTGAAGCAGTGCAGAAAATCATGAGATAAAGCCCATTTGTGTCTTATTTACCACTAATACTAGAGCACAGTTTGAAAATGGTTGCTTCTTTAGACTACAATACTGATTATGCCAGCTGGGAGATTCTGGGAGTTCAAAGGCCAAAAAGGACCTTTTACTAGATCTATTGTACCAATTTCAATTCCCGGGGTGCCATTTCCACAATAACCAAAAAACCGCACTATCACGGAGAAGAGAAACTAGTCAATGATCCCATGGGGAACCCCACAGTTTGCAGAAGTAGAAAAAATTGTGAGGAAAGAAGCTCCCAGAGAATGCAAGGGGAATACTGTATCCTCAGTGAGTACACAATGATTTCTGACTTTGGGGGAGTGGAGAAGAGAAACAGGATGATGAAAGGGAATAAATGATAACATTTTGAATCCTGTAGAAAAGGAAATGCTCCCAAAGCTGTAACATCCTGTTACAGACTTCACTTGTCTTGACAAACCCAGTAATGAAACTCTTAGCATTGGTGTGCTATTATGCTTCTGTTATGAGGAACTTCACTCTCCCATTCTTTCTTCCTCTCTGTCTTCCCAGACTTTACCCTTTTTCTGTCAAACGAAAATGCAACTGACCTACTGAATTTTGAAGAAGTCCCTTCAAGTGCAGAGCTTTGAAAAGCTAGGACATAATCCCTTACAATCTCCACAAGCCCCTGAGTGACAGATCCTGCAAGTCAGCAAATGCAAACTTTTGTAAGCTCTGTTCTTCCAACAACCACACGGAAACATTTTTGACAATATATGCAATCTGTGCATACAAACATGTTTGTCTCCACAGTCGTTGCAGACAAAAAACAAGAGAAAGAAGCTCACCACCTTCCCTTTCTCCCTCTGCTCCAAAGCTCCCTAAGGCACCAAGCAGCCCCAGCCTCCCTTATTCTGCATCTGTTATTTTTAGCAACTCCAGTGTTTCCAGGGCCATGTTTCAAGCCCTCAAGAGATTGGGTTTTTTTTTCTGCTTATGTAAATGACTCATGGGATTCTCTCAAAGAAAGAAGAAAACTATGCAAATGATAATCTAAGATGAACTCTCTAGAAAGGTTTGCATTTGCATGACCTAACAATATGTTTTCAAAAGGAAAGAAAAAGGGAATTGTTTATTTTTAGAGAAAATAAACCTCTCAGGAAGGCTTTCAAACACACAGAAAAAACTGATGTGGACAGAAAAACAAGAAACCCTAGGCTCTAACTACAAAGCCAAGAGAATATTTCACATTGGATAGGCCAGCCTGAAAATAAAACCCTGATCTGTAGTGACACACATGCAGTTACAAATATGGATGAGAGCCTGTTTTACCCAAGAATATCCCATTTTTAAACCCTTCATTATCACATGTGAATCGACAAAGTAGTTAAAATGTGAATGAGCAATTAAGAAAGCTCAAGTAAAGTTATCTCAGGCTTTGGAAGAGACGTACTTCAGTTTGAGCAGCTCCTACATCTGTCAAAACCAGTATGGTTCTATTCAGGATTTGACCGAAATCAAAGCACATCTTCTTCTATATGGGATTTGTAAAGAATTAGAAGAAGATGGCTACAATAAGATTTGTTGACCAAAAATATGAATACTGCCCATATATACATTCTGTATTATCTATCTACCCTACATTTAAGAAACCTTGGACAATATTTTTTTTTAATTGTGTCAGAAGCGACTTGAGAACATACTGCAAGTTGCTACTGGTGTGAGAGAATTGGTCATCTGCAGAGACATTGCTCAGGGAATACCTGGATGTGTTATCATCCTGCTGGGAGGCTTCTCTCATGTCCCCGCAAATTAGAGCTGACAGACGGGAGCTCACCCCAGCGAACCACCAACCTCCAGGTCAGCAACCCAACCTTCAGGTCAGCAGTTCAGCCGGCACAAAGGTTTACCCCATTGCATCACTGCGGCTCCTTGGACAATAGATGGATCAGCACTTTTCAATTAGATGTGGAATGTTTATACACATTTTGTATTACTTATCTATCCCATATTTAAGAGTCTTTGGATAATTGATGAGTTTATACCCCTTAAATAGACTAGAAATGCTTACATAGAAATATAAAAGCTTTGAGTAGTGCTAAGGAGGAAAAAGAATGATAGTGATACATAGTAAATTTTTATCTACATAATGTTAACTTACTAACCAACCAACAGATTAAAAGTAGATAAAAATTTAAAAGAAATTAACTGACAAGAATAATCAACAAAACTATAATGATGAAAAGCTGGAAGAGAAGAAAAACATGAGATAATACAAGAAGATGTAAGAAGATACAACTACTAGGTTTAAATTATTTGACAATAACACTTCTCTCTTTGTTATAGAGGACATCTAGAACTTTTAATACTTTAATGTATATACGTGCAATAGAGATGAAAAGTAGATGTAATAATTATAACTTTGTACACTGCCTCTTTTCCTATCCCCTCAACCTTTGCCCGCCTCCTCTGCAACATATTAGATATTGGTAAAGATTTAAATTACTGGGTTACTGTGAGTTTTCTGGAATATGGCTGTATGACCATATTCCAGAAGCATTTTCTCCTGACATTTTGCCAACATCTATGGCAGGCATCCTCAGAGCTTGTGAGGTCTGTTGGAAACTAGGCCAGTGGGGTTTATATTTCTGTGAAATGTCTAGGGTGAGAGAAAGAACTCTTGTCTACTTGAGGCAAGTGTGAATGTTGCAATTGGCCAGTTTGATTAGCATTGCAGATTCAAAGCCTGGCTGCTTCTTGCCTGAGGAAATCCTATGTTGAGATTCCAAGCTGGCCAGCATTCACACTTGCCTCAAACAGACAAGAGTTCTTTTTCCCAACCTGGACTCTCCACAGATATGTAAACCCTACTTGGCTAGTTTCCAACAGACCTCACAACCTCTGAGGATGCTTGCCATAGAAACGTCAAGACAGAATGTTTCTGGAACATGGCCTTACAGCCCGGACAACTCACAGCAACCCAGTGATACTGGAAATGAAAGCCTTCGACAACACATTTAAATTACTAATAATAACTCAATTCTCCACATTCTTCCTTTTTTTTATTTATTTATTTATTTTCCTTTTCTTTTGTACCCAGTTTCCATTTTCCCCTCTTTGTGTGTATACAAGAAAACGTTGTTAAAGTTTAACAAAAAAAAAATAACACACACACCAAATACACTCATCTTCCTGGCTCACAGAAAGGGGTATTAAAAGTTCCTGCTGCCTCTCATGATATACTGGGTGATTGTGTCCTCAACAAGAGTGAATCAGGCAGCAAGTTACTTTATGTAAAGAAATGGGGGTTGGGTGCTGTAGTCCAACTCATTTAGAAGAAACGAGATTGTGGGGGAAAGCTGATAGTATAGATAAATTCAATTTTCTCCAACACTTACCTGCATCATTCCCAATACAATCTATAATCAGGCACACTCCTAAGGGCTGGCTCTGCATTTTGTACTTGCTAATCACCTGCAAAGACAACAAAAATATCATCAACCCACAGGCCTACTCCTACTTTTTGCTCTCTCTACACTTGACGGTACTTCCTGGTCTTCCTGCCAGACCATGTAACCCAGTTGTTTCATCTGAATGACAGAAAACATTTGGCAGCAGAGGTACTGGTAGGGGCATAGTTCTTTGGAATAAGTGTCTCTTGTCAACTATATAAAGTAAAAGGAGATATCAGGAGAAGTCACTGCCTTGAGATCCTACACTGTCCAGAGAAGTGTAGGAATTCTCAGGTGGAATTCTTCTAGGATTCCTCACTCATCACCCCCATGGCTTGTGGTTTTGTGTGATGACTCCCAACCCATGAATGACCACTCTTGGAGCTTGGAGACGCATCTGGCTATGCCCTATAGCAGGTATGGGCAAACTTCGGCCCTCCAGGTGTTTTGGACTTCAGCTCATACAATTCCTAACAGCTGGTAGGTTGTTAGGAATTGTGGGAGTTGAAGTCCAAAACACCTGGAGGGCCGAAGTTTGCCCATGCCTGCCCTATAGCCAGATTTCCTTTTTTGAGATTTACTAGGGTCTCGATCATTCCATATCTGCCTAAGGACCAAAGCCAGATGCTATGCATGGAATGGCTGTCCACAGAGGCTATCAGAGCCAAGCCATGAAACTGATTATTTCAGAGGGAGAAAGAGAATACTAAACTCTGCAACACACACAAAAAGGCATGTGCGGGTGTAAGGTGATGAAAACTGTCTTTTCCACTTCCATTTGCAGGCCCCTCCCCTCAGCCAATGGAAATGGAAATGCTTCAGACCACCAATAATAAATAATAATAAACTTTATTTATACCCCACCACCATCTCCCCAAAGGGATTCAGGGTGGCTCACAGAAACACTGCAAGTGCCAAACATAAAATAAACAATAAATAAACGTATAGATTATAACAACATAAATGTACAACAAAAACATGCATAAAATGAGACATAATACAATTTTTAAAATTCATAAAATGCAGCGATGACTGTGGATAAAACTGGCAGTCTTAAATTAGCAATCCAAGTGTCAGAATAAAGCGATCAACAAATGGAAGGCACCCTCATTTTAAGAGCATCAAAAACTAAGAAGACGTTGAGAAACTAATTAGTTGCTTTATGAAATTACGTGACATTTTTGGTCTTCATTTTGATGTTCAGAAAAATGCCTTTAGGATCAGGAATGACGTGTGGCCCACCAGATGTTGCTGAACTGCAGTTCCCATCATACTTCACCACTTGTTATGTTGTCTAAAGCTGATGAAAGCTGCTGTCAAGAAACATCTGGATGGTCATCAATTTCCCGGCCATGTTATAACATTAATTGCATTTTAATGGATTTCTACTTTGAACAAAAGAGAACTGCATGGTAGCATGAAAGGGTGTTTGCATTATACAATACCTGTGTGGCAGATCCTCCTGTTTCTGGTATTGGTATGTGAAAGGGTTCAGCTGAAGATGGAAAATTCAATGTTATCAGCAGTACACTTGTATTCCCCCACAGCATCAGTTTTAGGCAGTTTTAAAATACAGACAAATGTTATACAATATCAGTAATATTTTAGATAGCCAAAAGTAGTCTGGATCCAATTTTATGGTATCTTATCCTGCTCTAAAATCAGTTATGGATTAAAGTTACAGGTACTGTCCCAAATCCAATTTAGCAACGTTAATCTATGGCCCCTACTACACTGCCATATAATCTATATTATCAAAACAGATAATCCACATTATTTGCTTTGAACGGGATTATATGAGTCTAAACTGCCATATAATCCAGTTCAAAGAAGATAATCTGGATTTTATATGGTAGTGAAGAAGGGGCCATAGAGACCCCTTCCACACAGCTGAATAAAATCCCACAATATCTTCTTTGAACTTGAATATATGGCGATCTGGATTTAGATAAAGCAGATATTGTGGGATTTTCTGCCTTGATATTCTGGGATATAGGCTGTGTGGAAAGGCCCAGAGAAAAGGGAAAGCAAACAAGCCTGCCACACTAGCAGCTCCCCCAGCAGATTCATATGTTTAGCCACCAAAATAAAAATCACTACAAAAATGGAAACTATAGTAAAAGAAAAAAATATCCTTGGATACACTGCAGAAGAAACTTTCAAGTGGTCTTTTGGAGGTTTACATTTACTTCTGCAATGCCTACTTGCCCTGATGGTTTCATTTCACATGGGCACATTGTTAGCACTGAATAAAAACTTTGATAAATCATGTTGAACTGCCCTTCTTTTTTCAGTTGTGGGAATTGATCCCTACTCTGTGCTATTTTTGTCTCTGGTACCAAATTTTCTGTTAAAAGAAAAAAAAATGATTCCATTAACTGAGTTAGACTTGTAATGCTACTCAAAAGTAAGTCCTGTTAAGTTCAGTAGCAGGTCCCATTAAGTTCAGAGGTAAATGTATGAAGGATTGGTTGGGGGTCATGTGACCCTTCCAAAGTTGTCAGATTCTAACAACTATCAGCTCCTACCACCATGGCTGGTAACAAGAGATAATGAAAAGAGCTATTTGTCAACATTTTGGTGGGAAGAGATTCTCCACCATTGCTGTAAGGATTGATAGACCTTACCTTGAACCACACCGGCTCCATTGAGCGCCCTTCCTTTGTTCTGCAAATAAGATTTATTAAAAAAAACGTAAAATCATTATTTTTCACTAATAATGTACCACTGTGACCTTTTGAAGAATCAATGGATTGTTGGCAATGAAGGCACAAAGCCCTTGTGCTGATGATTAATAGGAAAGTGACGGAAAACATTAACAGCCAAGTGTAACAATGGTCTTAATATGAATCAACATTATGGACACAACCGTTTCAATCACTCCATTTCTAAAACTGATATTATAGAACTGGAAAAGAAGCAGAACAAGGTAATGAAAGTGATCAAGGAGGACATCTTCCCTGAGAGGAAAGAGTATTTTTAAAGAAGTTTCTTTTAAAAAGGAAGGTGTGGAGGAGAGTTGATGGGGGTTTATTTAATTGTTCAAACAATGTGGAAGCAGGTTACCGAGATTTCCCTCCCTTTCCTTTTTTCTTCCCTCTCAAACTAAGGATCACACAACAGATCTGAATCTGAGTAGACTTTGAACTAAGGAAAGAAAGGACTTTGCCATTTATAATAAATGCATGAAACTCCTTTGAAGAGGATGTGGCAATGCTCTACTTCTAACACCTGTTCAGACACTACAAGAAACAAGATACTTGCCTAAATAAGCCTTTGGTCTCATCCAGAAGGTGCATTCTTGTTTTTGTATCCTGAAGCCCTATAAAGAAGAGATGGGGAAATGGGGCCAAATCTGGCCCTCCCACAGTTCTGGAGTTCCCAAAATGTCCATGCCCTTTTATCTGTGACACCATTTACTCCCTACTCACTTTCACTTCTAAAATGTGAAATGCCTCTCCTCAGGATTTGTTACTGGGTGAAATTTCGGCCTCACTTTTGCCCTCCCACTCAACAATGAGCACCCCTTCAGCTTCCCTGAAATTATGGGCTGAAAGAGACTTCCTATCCTTACACAACAAATCTATCTATCTTTTTAAGATGTACAGTGATATTAACTAAAGTGAGGATGGGTAAGCCTTTTAGCCCCCAGATACAAACAGATGTTGCTTTCAGGTTTGTATTTGTGCGCACACCACAGTGGCAATCCCATAAAGAGCCCATTCTTTTGTAACTCTCATCAGCAGTGGAAAAAGGACATTCTGTATGTGAATCACTAGGAACAAGGAGCTAAGATCTTTCACAATAGCCTATGGAGAACCTTCAAAATAGTTTACTGAGTTTACTGAAAGGGTGCTAGCCTGTGACTGCTATAGTACATATACAGAGTTCTCCAGCTACACTTTCTTTAAAACAGGTTTTCTCTAGTCTAAGGCCCCTTTTACAGTGCTATCCAGATAATTTGTTTTGAACTGGTTTATATAGCAGTGTAGACTCAGATAATCCAGTTCAAAGAAGATAATGTGGACTATTCACTTTTATAATCTGGATTATATGGCAGTGTAGAAGGGGCCTAAGAGGAATACAGTGCAGCAGAAGCAGGAGAAAGAGTGGGCTTGTCTGTGGCCTACAGGCCCTCCTCTGTTTTTTGTACAGGCATTACAGAAAAACCCTTGACAGTGGGATTTAAGACACCAACACAAAGGTTCCTAATCTTTGATCCTCCAGGTGTTTTGGACTTCTGCTCCCAGAAATCTCAACAGTTGGCCAAGATGGCAGGGGTTTATGGGAGTTGAAGTCCAATACACATGGAGGGCCAAACGTTGGACCATTTTAGTAAAGGACCTTACCACAAGGTTGGAATCTTTGACTGAATACTCATTTCCCAGTTCTTGTTAATGTGGGATTTGTGTATTGATAGTGTTTAAATGCAATTTGTGTCTTGGTTTGTACTGCATACTGATTGCATCATCCAGAGTGTACTATAGTCTGTAAAGAGTTAATTACTGAGAAGCTGTGATGACCTTGATGTGTGGCTGGAACTGGGGAGTGTCCAGACACAAGTGCGTGTGCATTACTGATTGCATCAGTTCAGTTCTGTTCTCTTCTGAGTTGTGTCAAGTCCTGTGTTTGTCTGCAAGTCTGTTTGTCTTGATTATTACTGCATATAGTAAAACTTTGTATATAGTTTTACTAACGTCTCTGGGTGTCTCTTCGTTCTGCGTTCCACTGACCCCATCCAACTGCTGCTACGCTGCGTAAATTACTCTGACAGTTCTAACCCCTTATCCAGGGGTCCTCAAACTTTCAAAGCAGAGAGCCGGTCCACAATCCTTCAGACTGTAGAGGGGCCGAATTATCAATGATATAAAATATTATGAAACTGAGGGCAGGGGCCAGGTAAATGACCTTGGAGGGCTGCATCCGGCCTCCAGACCTTAATTTGGGGACCCCTGCACTATACTGTAATATTATATGTAATATATAACATATAATTAATATTATTATATGGGATTAGTATTATATTGTATAACATTATGATATTATTATCAATATTATAGGTATATACAATATATTATTAAAATGATATAAAAATATTATATTATAAAACTGAGTGTGGGGGCCAGGTAAATGACCTTGGAGGGCTGCATCCGGCCCCCGGGCCTTAGTTTGGGGACCCCTGCCCTTATCTTTAGAGAAAGGCCTGTTATGCAGGAAAAGTGTGTCTGTGACTTCATAAAATGGTGGCTTTGTTGCATGTTGGGTGACACCTTGCCAGTGGTAGGCATTGAAGGGTGGGAAAATTCCTATCACAGAGGACCATTATTTCAAAATACGGGATGGAACCGATCCTTTTGGGCAGAAGTGTTAAATGTGTGGCCCTCCAGGTGTTTGTAACTCCAACTCCCAGAAGCCCTAGCCAGCTTGTCAGGAATTCTGGGAGCTGAAGTCCCAAACACCTGGAGGGGCACAAGTTTGATACCACTGCTTTAGGGGCATCTGTAGTCTTCAAATAGACTGTTATGATGGTGATGGATGACCGGGACGGTACTGCATCAATATCTAGAGATTTAACGAAATTTGTGGCAGAGAAGCAAGGTGGCTACATTGTGTTGAATAATATAGCCATTTTGTCAATTCCCGATAGTTTGTGGCTTTTTCCTCAATATATTGATATTCTGTGCTTGGAAAAATCCTTTATCTTGAAACCATGTTTGGGAACAATTTCAGTATCTGAAAATATTCTGCACTTACCACTTGAGGGTCAGCAAGGGACAGCTTAGGAAATGTTGCCTGCAGGGTGTTTGCACAGATGGGCAGATGACCAACAGGATGCACCAGAGCTGAAAATTAAACAGAGACTCCCAGAAACACCACGAAGGCAGCCATTCCCTAGAGCAAATGCCTTTCTACTCGATCCCCATGCCATCTTTGAAATCTGTACCGATTATGGAACATCTGGTCCTCCAGATGTTGCCAGGCTGCAAATTCTACCAGACCTAGCCAGGACAGGAAATATCACCCACCCCTGATGAGAACATTTTAATCTCTCTACTGAAAAAGAGACTCATGTCACATCCTGAAACATAATATTGCCTTTAAAAAGCTTTAAAAATGACTTGTGAGTTGCAGTCTCACAAAATAGCATTAGCCCTTTATCCATGGATTTGATATCCACAGTTACCCAAACTCCAAAAATACCACCCAAAGGTGTTTGCAGGCCTCTCTAGACCCTCCAGTGCTATTCTATGGCATGTACAAGCATGAGTACCCCTAATGGTTCTGTAGATGGGGAATTTGATATGGTGTTCTTTGCATGACAAGAAGCACATGCTGACATTTCCAGTTCTACACAAGCAACTAAAGACACAAGAGCCCTCTCCAGATTTCGGTCTGACAATTCACACTACTCCAGTGGCTCCCAGCCTTTGGTCCTCTAGGTGTTTTGAACTTCAGCTCCCAGAATTCTTGACAGTTGGCTAATCTGGCAAGGATTTCTAGGAGCGGAAGTACCAAACCCCTGGAGGGCCAAAGGTTGGGAGACAATGCTTATGTAGTGGTATCTTAACACATTTTTGATGGTAACAAGTTAGTGGTGCTGTGGAAAGGCTAGATGACTCTAGTTTCAGAACTATACAATTTATGAATCTGGAAAAAGTACAGCAATTTAACAATGTTTGTCACAGAATGAGATGTGAATCACTAGCAGTATATTATTACTAGCTGTGTATTCGTTTAGAGAGCCTGACCATATTCAATAATACTCCCAAGTAAGAGTCCATGTCAACACGAGATATGCAAAGTGATTTCCCTGCCTATGCAGGCTTTTGCCCAGGTGAACCAGCCAAGAAAACCAAATAGTAAAGAAAGCACATCTTACCTTCCTGTTTGAACTTCTGGATTTTTTTTGCCAAGTCTTTCCTGTGAATGTGTAAGAAGCAATTTTCTATCAAATCCAGTTGATTTGGCGACACCAGATCTAGCTTCTCAAGGTCATTTATAATTGTCAAGAAACTCTAGAAAAAGTCAAAACCCATGCATTAAACAGAAGACCTTTGAGAAACTGAGTGGTAAACCAAAGAAAGAGTGAGAGAAGAACATTAAAAGGTTTTAATTTAAGCTATCTGGGGATTCAAAAATTAGATTTTGTTTACATTTCCATACACTTGAAGGGAATACCAGTGGTGGTGTTTCCTGTGTTTCCTACACTAGTGAATTCATTCGTTTCCCTATCCACATCTTGCCACCTTAGCCCTGTTAATCCTTAAAGGAGATGTTTGGATCTCCTATTTTACTGATATTGAATTGACTCCAGGACACAGTAGGCTCTGGTGTCAAATGGATAAAACAGGAAAGTCACAGCTGATCAAGGTCTGACTCAGGTTTACTGAGAGTAGAGAGAGGCAAAACAGGGATAAAGTGGAAAAATAATCTAATAGCAACACTGAGTCTGATTTATATAATAATTTTTTTGAAATGTGGAGAATTCCTAGCACTCTTATCCATGCTAAATCAATCAGATTCTTCTTCTTTCACTCTTTTCCTTTTCACACTGAAAATGATAGCACAGCTATCTTAAAAAAAAAACCCAGCCAGATTCATCATCTCAGACCCAAGAATTGGCATAATCACATCCTTCCCCAACATTGTGTCTACCAGATATGTTAGCCTATTACTCTTATCAGCAGTTAAGGATAATGGGTAATACAGTCAAAAGGAGCACTGCAAACCGTTCATGCCTTCAGGCAAATCATTCAATGAAAAAAAGAGATAACACAGATGAGGAAATTCAGCCTCTGAGGCAACATCCATTTCCCCCAGCAGTTCCCATTCCAGCCCTTCAAACTTCTCCATGGGGCACCTATCCCCATGACACCACTGCCTGATGATCTCTCAGGTATTGCCTGTGCATCGATGTTTTTAGGGTTTGTATATAATCTCCTAAAATATTTTCCAATTTTAATGTTTAAACTTCATAAATTGTTTAATTTTTTTAAACTTCTATTTATTTACACTTTTCATAGACTTCAGTCTTCTTAATTTAAATGTTTTTAGCCACTTTGAGTCCCATATTGGAAGAAAGATGTGCTATAAATGAATCATCATCATCATCGCCTGTACTTCCTCCTTTCTTTGGCATGTCCTTGTTTCTCTCTCTCTCTCCTTGCCCATTGGACTTTCCACATATCTTGCTTCAAGGAGTTTAGTAAGACTGGAGCTATAAGTCTGGAGTCAAAAGATTCATGCTTTCCCTTTGTCTACTGCTTTTCCAACATCTACCATTCTGCATTTAATACACCTCCTTCTTCAGCAGCTTGTAAAATGTGATGAGTTTGGAGCAAAAAGATACAGCGAATTATAATCATGTCCTCGTCTTCCATGCGCCCATGTCTTCTTTCTAAAAGATCTACTCTAAATTACATACCCTTGGGTAAAAGGAGCAAAACATTTGCTCTACCACTGATTGTTGCAGATCATGCATAAGCAGTCCTCGTTCATGATAATGAACGAGGACTGCATTCAGTTATGCAGAAAAATATGCTGCAAGTACTCAGAGGCACTTAACTCGACATGCTTAATATATTATTTGATCTTTGTAGCCAACTAGTTATGAATGCACTAAATGTGTTAATTTTATGGAGAGGACTCTAATCCACATCATTTCTTACTAATCTTTAACATTATACATTATTAATCTTTAATAAAGAAGGCACTTGAGGGACCAATGAACACTGCAACCCTGCTACCCCTCTTACATGCATGTATTGTAACATGTAAGGAATTCTACTAATAATTTCATTTTAGAAATGATGGGGAAATTGCAGAAGAGAAGTTACCTTTTCTTTTGCCTTCTTCACATTGGATGCACCAAGTTCATTCATCAGAAGAAATCCAAGAGACTGCAAATCATCTTTTCCCAGATCTTCATTGATTTCTGTCATCAACACTCTGCAAACGTATAGTCACAATCTGCAATTAATTCACCTTCAGCGAAATTCTATTTTCGGATTGGCCCAGTAAGTCCCCTTTTTCAACACATATTCCCTTTCATCCTTAAACAGATATGCAACTTGCTGAATATTGATGTTCAAGAACTAAAACAACCTCCCCGCAACACTTGTTCTGTTGTATGACTCTCAACACCCCTGCACATTGGCTATTTATTTCTCGTGTCAGAAGCAAACCAAGGGTATACAAGTTGTAATGGATTTGCAAACATAGAGATTTTTTTTTAAGAAAAAAAACCTTGGAATTAATACTAAATGTATTTGGCCCAGTAGCTGGCCACTTGGGAGTGCCTCTGGTGTTGCTGTTAGAAGTTCCTCCGTTGTGCATGCAGCAGGGCTCAGAATGCATTGCAGTATATGATTTGTAGTTTGCTCTTCTCCACAGTCGCATGTTTCAGACTCCACTTTGTAGCCCCATTTCTTGAGGTTGGCTCTGCATCTCGTGGTGCCAGAGCGCAATCTGTTCAGCGCCTTCCAAGTTGCCCAGTCTTCTGTGTGCCCCGGGGGGGAGTCTCTAATCTGGTGTCAGCCACTGATTAAGGTTCTGGGTTTTAGCCTGCTACTTTTGGATTCTTGCTTGCTGAGGTGTTCCTGCGAGTATCTCTGTATACCTTAGAAAGCTATTTCTTCATTTAAGGCGTTGGCGTGCTGTCTGATATCTGAAGAGGGGATGGGCCGGAGATGTCAATGCTTGGTCGTTTCATTGTTGGCTGCTACTTCCCGGCGGATGTCAGGTAGTGCAATGCCAGCTAAGCAGTATAATTTCTCCATTGGCTGTGATAATAAGAGTTGGTCTGAGTTTTAGTCTAAAACATCTACAAGGAATCAGGTTGGAGATGGTTCCAAGAGTATGGCCATGTAACTGGTGCACCTAAAGCATACCTGTACCTCCCAACTAGTGCTGCAGTTCGGGAACCTGATGTTCCCCATTCCTTGGGAAAGGCCCTTGAGTGGGAGACGGTGCCCACAATGAACTCTGATCAAAGATTGCAGAGGGGATTACCCCAGCACAGTACAGAAAGGTGTTATCTCCAAGTTCTGATTCTGATTGGAAGGGTGGGGTGGAGAAACATTGATATGCTGTCCCAAATTGTTTGTAGACCAGACTGGGATTAATTGTGGGCCAAATCAAGGCAATAAAATGGAAACTCTCTTCTGGATGGGATGGTGTCTACTAGCACAGAGGGCCCAACTTGACAGAAGTCAGCTTGTTGGATGAAATCAGGTGTGCTGCCTTTGGGCCTTGGAAGTAGAAGGAAGATTTAATTCTACTGCAGAACAATCACGAGGAGCAGGGAAAGGGATGGCCTTTTTCAGAATGAGAAGCTTCAATGAATTTATTATACAGACCACGGATTCATGAAGATATACAAAATGTGTGGACCCAGGAGAGAAAGGATTAGGTGAGAGTGCAGTTGCCTTCTTGTACTTTAAAGAAACCAAAAGCAATTTTTAAAATTAGTATTTTCACATTTTGAAATGGTCGATCAAAGATAAAAGTGAAAATATACTAAAATTTAATAAAAACAAATTACAGTCAGCCCTCCAAATTTGCGTATTTGACTTTTGTGGATTTGATTAAAATGTTCTCTTTAGGAATCTATAGATTATCCCATGCGATTTCCATAGGAAATTGATCACAGTCACACTGGAGGGCTTAGCAATTTCTAGACTATTCCTTAGGAATCTTTAGGTCCTCCAGTGCAATTGTATGGCTGGCTACCATTCCAAACTGCAACAAAATCACTCAATTTCTCAATAAAATAAAAATAATAAAAATAATAAAACTTTATTTATAACCCGCCACCATCTCCCCAAGGGGACTCGGAGTGGTTCACATGGGGACCAAGCCCAAGAATCAACAGATTAAAAACAGAACACAACAACAACATATATAATTAAAACAATAAAATAAACATTCATAAAATACATCAGTGGGTGTCAGGACAAAAGGGAAGGCAGGCATAAGCAAAAATGCAAGGTAATAAAATTAGGAATAGAATTAAAGTGCTGGAGATTAGGGCAGTAAACAATTAAAACTTGTTGGTGATAAAAACTGACCTATTACTCTAAGATGTGGGTCTGGCTTACTGATACAGAAAATAAATGAAGTGTGCCTCTCAGAACTGAAGATCCTGACTGAGAAACTGGAAAGTGGGAATGAGAAAAAGGAGGTACAGGCCCCTTCTACACAGCTGAATAAAATCCCACAATATCTGCTTTGCACTGGAATATATGGCAGTGTGGACTCAAATAACCCAGTTCAAAGCAGATATTGTGGGATTTTCTGCCTTGATATTCTGGATTATATGGCTGTGTGGAAAGGCCCACAGTCAGAATAAAGATAGGGAAGGAACGAGAGACTAAGGGCCCTTCCAGACAGTCCCTATATCCCAGGATCTGATCCCAGGTTTTCTGCTTTAAACTGGATTATATGAGTCCGCACTGCCAGATAATCTCGGATAAACAAAAAACCTGTGATCAGATCCTGGGATATAGGACCTGTCTGGAAGGGCCCAAAGCAACACAACAATAGTTATATCACGAACATATACTTTGGGCCAAAACAAAGATTTGGTTCCTAATTTTTGTGGCTTGAATACCCTATCAGTGTCACAAACCAACATGAAATCAATATTCCCCTTCCAACCTGCCTTGTTCCAATTTGTCAAAATGGAATAACAAAATAGCACATCATTTGCAGAAGCAGGGGACATACATGAGAAGTGATTCCTGGAAGTGAGCCAGGGTCAAACCAGGAATTGGAAAAATTAAATTGTTGGACTACAATTCGCAAGAGACCCCCACCAATTCCCAAAATATCTGAAGTTTCTTTGCGGGAAACATGGATAACAATAGAATCAGACTGAATCTGTGTCTAGCAGGCAAGCTGGAGGCATTTATTTATATATTCTAAATGGGAGGAAAAAAGCACCCGTTAAACTCACCTGTACTTTGGTAACATCAGAGGATGTCTGGCCAGTTGGGCTTCCACGGTTGTTCTCCCAACTGACAGGATCTTCTTTAGCAAATCAAACCTCTTCAATCTGTATAGCAGTTCAGCCAAGTAGGAAGGGGTCAGCATCTCCCTCTCATTCAGAGCCACCAAGAGTCCCTGGACATCCAGCCCAGGAAGGTTTGGAACAAGATCTTGGCACAAGAAGACCATGGTTTCCTTTTCTTCTGCATCAAGTTCCTGCTCAATCTGATGAAGAAGCCTGGCGGGCACCCGGTAAACAGTCATCCCAAGCCACTGTTCTTTTCAATTCCTTTCAGTCTTAAATAGGAAAGCCACGTTGAAGGGGGGGGGGGGGGGCGGAGGAGAGGAGATCGTCACTTTTGCTCTTGGTATCTTTCTTCCCTTGCTGACTGCAAGGTTTTTGTCTTGGGTCTTTTACTGAGCAAGATATGTTCTACAAAAAGGAAGCATTAGAAATGTCGATTACACTGTACGGCAGTGAATCTACTAAGTTCAATGCAAACGCTTACCTTGAAGTTACGTTCACTGCTATTTTTAGGTTAAACTCAGAAACTAAATCACACATGTTCAGATATAGCATTACACAAGGTTCAGGATGAATGAAAAATGGAATCTCCACTTTGTAGAAAAGCTCTCTTAAGTCACAAAACTTGAATTGCCAAAGGGGAAATGAAACTTATTCAAGCCAAATGTACACAGTGTAAAGCACACAGTAAAGAATGAGAAATCACATGTCACTAGCTGTTCCCACACAAAGGTGCTCTTTCGTATAGCTATATATGACTTAGAAAATCTTTTTCAAGACTTTGTACCCAGGATTTTCCACAGAGCATACTAGAGTACTGAGAATATATGTCATATACACATTACTATTAATATTAAATTTAATAATACAGGTATTATTAAACATTTGCAAATTGATTAATCTGAAATCATTTTAAAATATTTTAGACCGACTTTCAGGGAAGAACCTTCCTAGGAGGTGTTAATATTTTTAAAGGGGAAAAAAATCAAAATAAATACCTAAAATGTTAATGATAAGACAATCAGAGTCCATTAATATCAAACTACAACTGTAGCTATCAGTACAAAAGTACATTCAAAAGAAAGTCAGCTAAAACAGATTGCAACATATTTCTAAAGCTGCATTATACACACTATAATTGCTTTCTGATCTTAATATCAGAACCACTATAAATCAGTACAATAGTACAGCATTTTCCCCATTTTATGTATGAAAGAACTGAGGCTAAAACAATGATTTGTCTAAAGTTGCTTAGCATGTAGTCCTAGCAGAAGATCTAACTATGGCTTTTCCCAGTTTGCAGCAATTCAGACTTCCTGATTGCTAAAAAAAAATTGGGGAACCTCCTTAAGCCAGAGGGAAGGAGGTTAAAGAGAAGTTCACTTAAAGAGAAGTTGGGTGGAAGTGGCACTTCAATGGTGTATGGGGCAGAAAATAAATGGATGGGACCAGAAGCACCAGTATCTTTTAACATTAAACTTTTACTGCCAATAACTAGATCTTAGGAGAGGCATTTAAACCTCTCTGAATGGCAACAAACTTGACTGGATTCTGCCTGAGGCATCTCAACTCACCAACAACTGGAAAAAATCAGGCAACTGATACACAGACTATTACAGTGCAAACCCTGTATCTGTGAGTTCAGTACCCTGCAGTTTCATTAATCAATTTCTGATGAAATATATCCCTTGTAGGTATTTTCTAGGTCTCCAAGCCATTTGATAGTATGGTCCTGCCAGAAGTCGTTTGTTCAATAGAGTTGGCTACTCACAAAACCTGTTGCAGTAAAACATAACCTATGTGGATACAGAATATACACTGTATATTTAGAGGAATTACATAAACTATATGAAAAATTATTACAATAGCTCCCACTATTCTTCATTTCCTGGAGACTCTTTTAAAGCATCCTTCACCCTGCAACAACCAAGTCAATAGACAAAGATGATCCATGCAAAATCCAGTTTAAACATCCTCAAATGGAACCTCTGAACAATCCTGCTTTTGTTTTATTTTTTCACAATTTAAAAAGTTTTCAACTCTTCCATAGTACAAGTTTAATACCCCTTATTTGGAACTCTGAAAACTCAAATGCCCCAAAATTTAAAATATTATTTATAAAAATAAGTTTAAGTTATGTGTACAAGGTGTCTATGAAATATAAATGAACTTTGTGTTTAGACTTGGGTCCCATCTCCAAAATATCCAAACATTACAACAATAACAAAACCATCCAAAATGGAGAACATTTTGAGTCCCAAGCTTATTGGGCAATGGATGTCCAAGCTATATTAGTTTTAAACCCAAGATATACATGAAACCACTGGGAGAGGTCATCTGGAGTTTAGTGCCACCTATATGCAGATGTCACCCAACTCTACTACTCCTTTCCACCTAATGCCAAGGAAGCTGTTCTGACCCTAAACCAGTACCTGCCATCAGTAATAGACTGGATGCGGGCAGACAAATTGAAACTTAATCCAGACAAGATAGAGGTACTCCTGGTCAGTCAGAAGTTAGATCAGGGAATAGAGATTCAATCTATGCTGGATGGGGTCACACTCCCCCTGAAGACAAAGGTCTGCAGTTTGGGGATCCTCCTGTACTCAGCACTAAACCTGGAGGGCCAGGTTTCAGAGGTGACCAGGAGGGCCTTTGAACAATTAAAACTTGTGCGCCAGCTGTGCCTGTTCGTTGAGAAGCCAGATCTGGCCACGGTGGTACATGCCTTAGTTATATCCCATCTGGATTACTCTGAAGAATGCTTGGAAACTTCAGCTGGTCCAAAGAGCTGCAGTCAGGCTGCTCACTGGAGCTGGCTACAGGGAACGGACAATCCCCTGTTGCAGCAGCTCCACTGACTGTAAGTCTGCTACCGGGCACAATTCAAAGTGCTGGTTATGAACTTTAAAGCCCTAGACCAGGGGTCCCCAAACTTTTTAAACAGGGGGCCAGTTCACAATCCTTTAGACCATTGGAGGGCCGAACTATAGTTGGCCACCAAGCAATAATAATAATAATAATAATAATAATAATAATAATAATAATAATAATAATAATAATAAAAAGAGGGTTGGAAGAGACCCTTTGGGCCATTGAGTCCAACCCCCTTCTGCCTTTTTGCACCAAAAGCACAAGCAAGGCACCCCTGACAGATGGACTCTCCGCCTCAATGTTAATAATAATAATAATAATAATAATAATAATAATAATAATAATAATAATAACAATAAAGAGGGTTGGAAGAGACCCTTTGGGCCATTAAGTCCAACCCCCTTCTGCCTTTTTGCACCAAAAGCACAAGCAAGGCACCCCTGACAGATGGCCTCTCCGCCTCAATGTTAATAATAACAATAATAATAATAATAGAAGAGAAGAGGAGAACCCTTGGGTCATTTAGCCAAACCCCCTTCTGCCTTTGTGCTGTGGGGGCCGGATAAATGGCTTTGATGGGCCGCATGTGGCCCCCGGGCCTTAGTTTGGGGACCCCTGCCCTAGACGGTTCAGGTCCAGGCTATTTGGCCGATTGCATCCCCTTGCACGAACCTGCCGGGGCCCTGAGATCTTCAGGAAGGCCCTTTCCTTGGTCCCACCTCAATCTCAAGCTGAGTTGGTGGGACTGAGAGAGCAGGCCTTCCTTCTCAGTGGCTGCCCCTTGACTCTGGAACTCCCTTCTTCCCAGGGAACCTAGAATGGCCCCCTCTCGGCTGTCTTTCCAGTGGAAGGCTAAAACCTTTTTATTCAACAGGCATTTAAAGATGAAGATGTTTAAGATCTAGTCAGGGGATGCTATGGTTTTTAACTTTGAATATGTCTTGATGGTTTTTAACTGAAATTTACTGTCCCTCTCTGCAGATACCTCTACTATATATATGGATGTCAAGGGAAGAAGTATGACATAAACGGTATCAGTGTGCTGTTAACAACTGCAGTTTGAACCATGCATGTGGCTCAACTATACTGAAGAACACAAGGGCTTCCAGATGCTGCTAGACTGCAACATCTATCACCCCCCATTACTTACCACACAAGCTAGGGTGATGGCAAGTTGCAATCCAGCAATACTTAGAAGTCCATACTTTCACCATGTCCAGGCTGGTAAAAGCAATGTTTACCCAGTGCTAGAAACTAAAATGCAGACTTAGCAAAAATACCAGAAACATCTTGAGAATCTGACTTGAGGAACTCAGTGCCCACCCAATTGGAGAGAGCAAAAGATCAAAGCCAAATAAAAGTAACTAACCACAGATTTAAGGACACAGAAAATAACACAGGAGAGATAGAAACTGAAGGCTAGAATGAAATATCTGGCAATTAATTTGTTACTTCTAGATATCTCTAGTTCTACTGAAACTTGCCATATTATATTGCTTCATGAAAAATCACAAAAAAATACAAAATGAAGTTTGTAATCCTTACAAGCACTTACCTGGAACAACTAAATATAGTGGGATTTACCTCTAAGAAAAATCCACAGAATTACATGATCAGAATTTAATTGTGTCACAAATAGACATTCAAATCAGAGCTTATTGACTAGGAGGATATGATGCTACCAAGAGTAGATAGTCTCAATATAAATCATTCTTATTCCAAGTGCTGAAAAAAAGTCTTTATAAATGTTCAAATGAAGCTTACCTGGAGAATGAACTTTCCCTTCCATAGGTCCAGTGGCTTCTTCTATTCTTTATCTGGGTAGTAGATAGTTCATCTACTATCCAGATAAAGTTCGCAGTCCTGAGACTCAGTCCCTGTGGAATCAAGAAAAACACAAAAAAGGACTGTTCAGAAACCGAATCTGAACACACACACATACACCCAAACAACAGGAAATGGCTCTGTGAGGACTCCTACATTCCTCTCATTCCACAGATGTCACAGAACACATTCACACTCTTTGATGCGTTTGGCAAGCTGGATCTGGATGATCCTGTGAGGGAAGCTAGGAGATAAGGGGACTGCAAACTACCAGTAGATAAGTACTATGAGATAAGGAGATGTAGGCTATGAGACAAAGATAAAAGTATGCTGTAGTGTGCCTTTTCAAGGCCACCTCTGGCAACCTTCAGAAGACCGTATCACAGGGTTTCTTAAGGGGAAGAATGTATGACTTCCTCAAGGTTATTGCGCAATGGGTTTTCAAGGCCAAGTGAGGATTCAATCCCTAGTCTCCAGAGTCATGGTCAACACTCAAACCAATATGCCACATCAACTCCTCAAACCATTAAGCTGTCTAAAAGTTACAAATACAACTCTTTTAGCAACAAAACCTTAGTTTGTCAGCCAAAACCTTAATCTATCCATTCCACTTTCCACATGGATTAATGTTTCTCCTTCTTTCATTAGCTAGTCAGCATTTTTGTAGTCACTAAACATATTCAGTCCTCACTGCAAAGTTTAGGGTTTCCTTGGTTTCAAGGGTTCCTGGTTCTTCTGTAAACTTTGGAAGTAGTTCCCAGGGCCCTTCCACACAGCCCTATATCCCAGAATACCAAGACAAAAAATCCTACAATATCTGCTTTAAACTAGATTATCTGAATCCACACTGCCATATATTCCAGTTCAAAGCAGATAATTTGGGATTTTAATCAGCTGTGTGGAAGGGGTCCTAGTTTGTTGATATCTCTTCTGGGGCGACTGCCATTCTGAATACAAAAAACAATTACAGTGACCCCTCCACATTTGCTGAGGTTATGGGCACAGAACCTCCAGGGAAGTGGAAAAAATATGAATTAAAGATACTATTTTTTTTTACCTTAAAGAACATCTCTCTAGGAATCTCTAGGTCCACTAGGACTATTTTATAATCTGCCAGAGAGGTGACCACAGAGTGACCTAGTGATTCCCTGAGAGATCATAAACAACACAGCTTAACAAAACAAATTATTGGCATTTTGGTTTTTAGGCCTGTTCCTGGGTTTATCTGGGGTCCTAATTTTTAAAAAGTGCATTGGGTAGACAACATCAACTCTAGTTTCTTAAATATGGTTTTCATGATTTTCTATGGATGAGCATATGGTAACTAGTAGATAGCAAGCATATGTTCTGTATCTCAAAAACTAGAGATGATGGGGGAGCACTGGTGCCATTTTTGAAATGAGCAGGTCAAATATACCCAGAAACAGAGCAAAAAGTGTGTTGGCCACAATGCAAGAAACCTGGATGATGCGTGATGTTCAATAAAAACAGGTAATTCTATTTAAAAATGCTACACAGTGTTTATGCAACCTGTTCAACATAATTCAAGAAAGAAGTGGATGTACACAAGTGACATTAAACTTACAAGTGGGCCAAAGCCACAGAAAAAAACCACTACTTCCAGAATTAAATGGACATGGAAGCTGAACAGTATTGTCTTACTCAGCAGTACAGCCTCGAGCCACAACAACAACAACAACAACAACAACAACAATAATAATAATAATAATAATAATAATAAATTTTATATATACTCCGCCACCATCTCCCCGAAGGGACTTGGGGCAGCTCACAGAAGCACTCCAAGTGCCGCATATAAACAACAATACGTAGTAAAATACAATGACATAAGTATAAACAACAGCATATATAAAATCGCACTAGTAAAATTGCAAAAATATAAAATTGCAAAATTCCTAACCTGCAAGTAAGCTGGCTATCTGCCGTAACAAATCAAAATTACACGAGGAGAGGCAGGTAAGAAGTAAAATTATTATTATCCTGTGTTTTGTTGCATAGTGAGTTGCTGGTTATGTTTGGATGTCATGATGTGGCTGGAATTCTTGCATCTTATGAATGAGGCAGCATGCAGTACTGCCCACTCCCCAGATACTTCCACTGCAAGCAGAAGGCCAATAAATCACAAGTCTTGCAGTTGCATTTTGCGTCTTATCATGATGTCTGAACCTGATATTCTGGGCTAATCTCTCCCTCAATTAAAGCACCAAGAACAAGCCTTAATTTATTTATCCTGCTTTTGGTGAAAGACCACCCAAAGTGCTTGGTTGGGAATTATCAGAGTAAACATGGATGCAACAGAAGGTCTGTATTTTCTTTTAGCTGCTCCTGCTTATAGTGGGAGCTCACTGCGATGTCTGAACCCAACCAGTTCAAGATAAAGCCTTCTGCAGGGACTGTATAGACTGAATAAATGCTGCCATGGAAACTCAAAAAAGAGGGAGAAAGTTGAAGCATAAAAACAGCTGCCATCTTTCTTGTTCTTCAAAATATGCCCTCTTTATAGGCAACCTGCAAAATTAGTTTGTCAGGCAATCTGAAACATTTCCCATCAGTTCTTAAAATACCAAGGGAGTGGGGGATAGTGGTTTAAGCATTAGACTATGGGTACCTCTACACTGTAGAATTCAGTTTAGCACCACTTGAACTGCCATGGCTCAATGTGATGGAATCACAAGAATTGTAGTTTGGTGAGGCTCCAGCACACTTTGGCAGAGAAGGCTAAAGGCCTTGTAAAAATACAACTTTCACAATCCCATGGCACTGAGTCATGGCAGTTAAAGTGGGTTCAAGATGCATTAATTCTATAGTGTAGAAGTCCAAAGAACCTAGAGGGCCAAACTTTGCCCATGCCTGGTGTAGATGCTTTCTACGATTGTGTAGATCAGGGTTCAAATTTCAGCTTAGTCATGAAAACACTCTGAATGCCTTTGGTCAAGTCACTCTCTCCCCAAAAGGAAACTCTCTTTAAACAAGTTCTGAAAAGAAAAGTTGCTGACATAAATGGGAAACAATTTAAAACACCCAACAATCTTGGAGTGCAGTTTGCAACCACTCAATGCTATGAGATCATGAGAGAAGCCTCCTGGCTAACACATCCGGGGGTCCCCTGTGCAACGTCTCTGTAGATGGCCAATTCTTCTACACCTGAAGCGACTTGCAGCATGTTCTTAAATCACTTCTGACACGATAAAAAAATGAGAGTTGTAGTTTTACCACTGGTGCCTCACCAAACTAACAATTCCTAGGAGTCCATACCACTGAGTCATGGAACTTAAAACTTGGGTCAAACTATATTCATTCTAGTGTAGAGCCAGCAATCTCTGACTCCCCAAGTAATTTGCATAAAGGCAGACTAGTAAAAATATCATCTTTTTTAAAACCCTAAATGGCTCCTTTGAAGTCTAGGTGTGTTAGGATTCCATTTTATCTTAAAGCAGCATGCCCTCATTTACAAAGAGGAAGGAGCTGCTCAGTTTCCTGGTTTTCATATGTAAACAAAAGAGTATTGGTTTTTTTTGAAAATTTCCTGAAACTGCTCCTCTTCCTTTTTTGCCTTTCAAGTGACACCCAGGAAAGCAAGGGAAACAGCAAAAGGAAAGACGGAAAAGATCCTTGCTGGGGTTTTCCACTAATTTTCTCCCTTCTGATAGTACTATGTAACATGATTTTTGTTCCTGGGTTATAAATGTCATTTCCTAATTGGTTTTATCATGAAAACATGTCAAAAGTTTTGTCATGGCCAGAATCACTGGGTTGCTGAGTTTACTGGGCTGTGTGACTATGTTCCAGAAGTATTCTCTCCTGATGTTTCACCCACAAAAGTTTATTACACTGTTCTTGCGTGACATCCTGCAGGACATTTTGCTATAATTTTTCAATGAATCTCTTGAATCTCAACCAATTCTACCTAGTTTGTGGCAACCAAGTTTCTTGATCACAGAACAACTACTTTCAAAGTAAGTACTGCACAATTAAACAGGAAGAAACACTTTCAAACTAGGAACAGAATTTTTTTCAAATTTGATTACATAGTGGTCAGGACATGGCTGGAATTTACCATCATCCCCCTCAGGGAAACTCTCAAGAAAAACCTTCAGGAGGAAATAACTCACTGTGACTCACAATGCGACAGAGTGCATCTATGGGCCCTTCCAGACAGGATCTGATCTCAAGTTTTCTGTTTATACCAGATTACCTGGCAGTGCGGACTCATATAATCCTGTTTAAAGCAGAAAACATGGGATCAGATCCTGGGATATAGGACCTATCTGGAAGGGCTCTACACTGTAGCACAAGCATGGGCAAACTTCAGTGTTTTGGACTACTGGCTGTTAGGAATTGAAGTCCAAAACACCTGGAGTGCCCAAGTTCGCCCATGCCTACTATAGAATGAATGTAGTCTGACCCCACTTTAACTGCCATGGCTCAATGCTATGGAATCATGGGAATTTATTTATTTATTTAATACATTTATATCCCTCCCTTCTCACCCCGAAGGGGACTCAAGAGCGGCTTACAAATTAAATTTACATACAATATTATATTATTAGCATAGCACAATACTGGCAATAAGTTACCATATTGTACTATATCTATATATTGTAATATTATTAATAACATTACATGTAATATATAATATATAATTAATATTATTATATTGTATTATTAGTATTATATTGTATTACAAAATATTATTATGATGTGCATATACAATATATTATAATAGTATATATTATTGTAAATTATATTGTATATATGTATATATGCATGTGTGTATACATATATGTATATATATATATACACAGTAGAGTCTCACTAATCCAAGCCTCGCTTATCCAAGCCTCTGGATAATCCAAGCCATTTTTGTAGTCAATGTTTCCAATATATCGTGATATTTTGGTACTAAATTCATAAATACAGTAATTACAACATAACATTACTGCGTATTGAACTACTTTTTCTGTCAAATTTGTTGTATAACATGAAGTTTTGGTGCTTAATTTGTAAAATCATAACCTAATTTGATGTTTAATAGGCTTTTCCTTGATCAGTCCTTATAATCCAAGATATTCGCTTATCCAAGCTTCTGCTGGCCCGTTTAGCTTGGATTAGTGAGACTCTACTGTATGTATAGTAAAGGTTTTCCCCTGACATTAAGTCCAGTCACGTCTGACTCTAGGGGCTGATGCTCATCTCCATTTCTAAGCCGAAGAGCCGGCGTTGTCTGTACACACCTGCAAGGTCATGTGGCCGGCATGACTGCATGGAGCGCCATTACCTTCCCGCTGGAGTGGTACCTATTGATCTACTCACATTTCCATGTTTTCGAACTGCTAGGTTGGCAGAAGCTGGAGCTAACAGCGGCCGCTCACGCCGCTCCCAAGGTTTGAACCTGGGACCTTTCGGTCTGCAAGTTCAGCAGCTCAGTGCTTTAAAACACTTCGCCACCGGGGCTCCCATATATATATATATATACACATATATACACACACATATATATAATTAGCAAAGCATGTTACTGGTGGGAGGGGCCTTCAGCTGGAGCAAGGAGACAAGATGGAAACTGTAGCTGCAGAGAAGGCAAAAAGACCTTGTAAAACTATAGCTCCCAGGATTCCATAGCATTGAGCCTTGGCAGCACTCCTCTCAACATTTCCCTAGCAACAGTAAGAGTATCCCTCTGGGAAGCTAAACCAGGAAATCTCAGATAGATGTGGAGCAGAGCAGACAACTCTGCATCTATATGCTTGTCCGCAGTGTCCTGCCTCATGTACAGAGGAAGAATTGTTTGAGGCTACAGACAATGCAATCACTGTTGTCCGTTTTTGGACAAAAGATACTTAACGATTGTGCTCCTTCTCAAGTGGGATTAAACTGCATTAAATGTAGTGTTTCCAAACCCGTCTCTGCCTCCTTCTACACTGCCACATAATCCAGACGATCAAATCAGATAATCCACGTTATCTGCTTTGAACTGGATTATATGAGTCTACACTGCCATATAATCCAGTTCAAAGCAGATAATCTGGATTTTATATGGCAGTGGAGATGCCAAAAATAAAATGGCTGCATCTGAACACAGCTGTGACTGGGAAACTGCGTGTCCAGGCCTACTCTCACCTCCCATGCCTTTGTCTTTTAGAGTTGGTTTTTTCCCCTCTGAGGAAGGCGGAAAACAACTCAGTTTCCCTCGTGATCTCAGCCTTAGTCTCCGCTGTGACTCAGAGCTCCGAAATGAGGAAACAACAACTCAGGGTCGAGGGAAACCACAACAAAGCTTTTTCTCCCTCCCCCCCCCCGCACGACTGGATGCGCGCGCAGCTTCTTGTTTTCTCCGGGAAGCAACTTCCGCGTGCAGGAAAGAAAGGTCTTTCCAAAATAAATTCCGCCTTAAAGGGGCCGCGGAGAGCCTCCCCTGCTTTTTTGTACTGAAACAAGACAAGCATTGCTGTATTGTTAATCATTACTAATTATAATTAATCATTAATCATAATTATTAATGTATTCATAGGTTGCTGTGAGTTTTCTAGGCTGTATGGTAGTCTTCCAGAAGCATTCTCTCCTGACATTTCACCCACATCTATGGCAGGCATCCTCAGAGATTGTGAGGTCTGTTGGAAACTAGGCAAAGGAAGGTTTATATATCTGTGGAAGGTCCAGGGTGGGAGAAAGAACTCTTGTCTGTTTGAGGCAAGTTTAAATGTTGCAAATGGCTAGCTTGATTAGCATTGAATAGCCTTGCAGCTTCAGAGCCTGGCTGTTGGAAACTAGGCAAGTGGGGGTTCTATATCTGTGGAAAGTTCACTATGTCAGATTACACAGAGAAGCTATTGAAATCCACAAGCATGTGGACAATTTCAACAGAAAGAGGGAAACCATGAAAATGAACAAAATCTGGCTAACAGTATTATAAAACCTCTAAAATCAGAACAGTAAATAAAGAGCAACACTAAAAAAATAAATAAATAGGGAAATTCCAGACAGGAAAAAAATCAGGGCCAGCTAACACCTCCAAACAAAGGATTCCCCCAGGCAGGAAGCAGCCAGGCTTTGAAGCTGCAAGGTGGTTCAATGCTAATCAAGGTGGCCAACTGAAACATTCACACTTGCCTCAAGCAGACAAGAGTTCTTTCTCCCATCCTGGACATCATTCCACAGGGATATATATAAACCCCACTTGCCAAGTTTCCAACAGACCTCACAATCTCTGAGGATGCTTGCCATAGATGTGGGCGAAACATCAGGAGAGAATGCTCCGGAAAACTCACAGCAACCCAGTGATTCCGGCCATGAATGCCTTCGACAACACATTGATGTATTGTTAATAATTAATAAATATAATCATTAATGTATTAATAGTTAATAATGTTAATTAATGTGCCATTGACACAGTTTTGCCCCACTTGAACTGCCAGGGCTTGATGCTGAGGATGCCTGAGTTTTTTTTTAAAGGCAGAGAACTTGTAAAACTACATCTCCCATGATCCCAGAGAAGTGAGCCAAAGTGGCGTCGATCTGAAAGGCAATGTGGATGCCTCCTCCCCGCTCCCGGAAGTCAGTGCTGGGAACTGTAGTTGGACAAAGTTGCCAAAGCTGCCCCCCCCCCCAAAAAAAAAAAAGTCCCGCGATTCCCTGGCAGTTCTAAGTAGGGTCAAGCTGCATCCATTCTCTCCTTCTGTTGCTGCTACTACTTACTCACAGGCAACCCGATCGTCCCTCTTAATATGGCAGCAGTCTCGCGTTTGGCCATCGCCCTTCAGGCGCACCCAGTGACGGGAGAGGGGAGGCTTTCGGTTTCCGAGAAAGAGGCCTGAGCAAAGAAGGGGAGGAGGAGGGAGAACCGCGAAGAGGGCGCGCAGTTCCAACACCGACCACAAGGGGCGCCCGCTTTCAACATTCGATTCGAAGGTGCACCCTTTCTGTTGTCGAATGCTTTCACGGCCGGAACCACTGGGCTGGTGTTAGTTTTCCGGGCTGTCTGGCCATGTTCCACAAGCATTCTCTCCTGACGTCTCCCCCACATCTACGGCAGGCACTCTCAGAGGTTGTGAGGTCTGTTGGAAACTAATTAAGTTTATATATCTGTGGAAAGTCCAGGGTGGGAGAAAGAACTCATGTCTGCTTGAGGCAAGTGTGAATATGTGTTGTCGAAGGCTTTCATGGCCAGGATCACAGGGTTGTTGTATGTCTTTCGGGCTGTGTGGCCATGTTCCAGAAGCATTCTCTCCTCCAGGATCACAGGGTTGTTGTATGTCTTTCGGGCTGTGTGGCCATGTTCCAGAAGCATTCTCTCCTCCAGGATCACAGGGTTGTTGTATGTCTTTCAGGCTGTGTGGCCATGTTCCAGAAGCATTCTCTCCTCCAGGATCACAGGGTTGTTGTATGTTTTCGGGCTGTGTGGCCATGTTCCAGAAGCATTAGTTGTATGTCTTTCGGGCTGTGTGGCCATGTTCCAGAAGCATTAGTTGTATGTCTTTCGGGCTGTGTGGCCATGTTCCACAAGCATTCTGGAACATGGCCACACAGCCCGAAAGACATACAACAACCCTGTGATCCTGGAAGAGAGAATGCTTCTGGAACATGGCCACACAGCCCGAAAGACATACAACAAGCAAGTGTGAATGTTTCAGTTGGCCACCTTGATTAGCATTGAATGGCCTTGAAGCTTCAAAGCCTGGCTTCTTCTTGCCTGAGGGAATCCTTTGTTGGGAGGTTTGTTTCCTGTCTGGAATTCCCTTGTCTTCTGAGTGTTGTTCTTCATTTACTGACCTGATTTTAGAGGTTTTTTTTAATGCTGGTAGCCAGATTTTGTTCCTTTTCATGGTTTCCTCATTTCTGTTGAAATTGTCCACATGCTTGGGGATTTCAGCGGCTTCTCTGTGTCGTCTGACATGGTGCTCGTTAGAGTGGTCCAGCATTTCTCTGTTCTCATACAATCAGGGCCAGCTAACACCTCCTAACCTTTCTGGAAGTTGTAGTTCACCTACAACCAGAGAAACTGTGACCTCCACCGATGATGGACCTGAACCAAATATGGCACACAGAAGCCCCATGACTAACTCAACCTACTGGAGGGGATTGAGGGGACTGACTCACCGTAGTGGAGTTGTCGTTTTCCCTACAGCCAGAGATCACACTGAACACCACCGATGATGTATCTAGAACAAACTTGGCCAACGTAACAAACTTTTAAGTACTGATGGAATTTCTCAGGGTTAACCTAGCATGATGTCAGTTGTAGTTAATCCGCAACCTAATGCATTTTGTACAATTTTAAAAAATGATTTTTTCAGATAACCCGGGCAACGCCAGGTACACACACACACTCACTACATACAACATTTCATAAACTCTCCTGATCTAGCCAGTCACTAAACTAATTAATTGAGACATATGATAGCATGGAGAAAAGAAGGTAACCATGCAATAAAATGGCAATGTATAAGGCTTGAAAGTTATATTCCATTATTCATTTGTGTTTCAAGACCAAGACAAACTTTTTGCTTTCTATCTGCTGTTACGTATATTCTATTTATGTAACACATTATAAGGCATTTGTATATCTAATACAAGTCATCGTTTAATAAGATTCAAACTGTAATAATGTCAACTTTTAAAAAATATAGCCTTTAACTGCTATCTGCAGTTTGGTTCTTCCATGCTGCTTGCTCAAACATTCCAACCCTAATTGCAAATATTTACACGTATAAGAAATAATTAACTGTTTCCCTAGTCCAAAGTCCAGGTGATCACTTAACACATTGAAATGGTAAGCGCTGAGACATAAATCAACTGTCTCCAGCTAAACTCATGTCACCTTTGCTTCAAATTATTTGTTTTGACTTAACTGTGTTCTGTGAGTTCAGCTCCGCTAAAATCACAGGTTTGCGGCTCAGAGTGCCAAGCGTCCAAAGGACCAGATAAGACACATATGGGTTGAAGGCAAAGTCAGAGGCTTTATTTTCAATGGCCAGAGAGGATGTCAGCAAAGACAGCACTGCAAAGAGCTGACAAACCTCAATGCAAACTTACTTACTTAGGTGATCCCTTGTAGTTCAAGGATAATGGTCTTCAAGGTGTAGTCTTGGTGGTGGATGCGTAGATGGCTGTGAAGACCTATTCTTGACCTGCATGTTCTTTCACAGTGAGGACATCGGTTTCCAGACAGAAGGCAGTCCTGGTCAGGGTTGGCTTGATGCGCCTTCCTCTAGGCACCTTTCTCCCTATCACACTCCATTCGTGCCTCTTTGAATTCTACAGCACTGTTGGTAACAGATGACCTCCAGTTAGAGAGCTCAAGGGCCAGGGCTTCCCATTTCTCGATGTCTATGCCACACTTTTTAAGGTTGGCTTTGAGCCCATCTTTACATCTCTTTTCATGTCCACCAACATTACATTTCCCGTTCTTGAGTTGGGAGTATAGTAACTGCTTTGGGAGACAGTGATTGGACATTCTGACAATATGGCCAGTCCAATGGAGTTGATGGCGTAGGAGCATCAGTGCTGGTGGTCTTTGCTTCTTCAAACACACTGACATTTGTCCACCTGTCTTCCCAAGAGATTTGCAGGATTTTTCGGAGGCAACGCTGATGGAATTGTTCCAGAAGTTGCATGTGACATCTGTAGACAGACCACGTTTTGTAGGCATATTACCTTTATAAACAAGCACCTTGGTATCCCTATGGATGTCCCGATCCTCAAACACAGTCTGCTTCATTCGGAGAAATGCTGCACTCAGTTAATGTTGTATTTCAGTGTCAATGTTGACTTTTGTGGAGGGGTGGCTGTCAAGGTAGCGGAAATGGGCAACATTTTCTAATGTTACACCATTAAGTTGTATTCCTGGCATTGCAGAGGGATTGGCTGGTGACTGTTGGAAGAGAACTTTGGTTTTCTCTATGTTCAATGAGAGGCTGAGCTTCTTGTATGCATCTGCAAAGGTGTTTAGAGTGGCTTGTAGATCTTCTTCTGAATGCGTACAGACTATGTTGCCATCAGCATATTGGATTCTATAACAGATGTTGTTGCGTGTTCTTGCATGTTCCAATGAACCTGTGGGCACAACCACCAGAGTCATGCAGTCCCAGGAGGGGCCGCAGCGGAGGATCTAGACCGAGCACAATCTGAAGACCCAAAAACCTCAACAACGGATCAGGCGGAGGATAACATGGTACAGGTTACAATGGCTGTGTCAATGCGAACATACAAGAATATTTATAGTCTTTGACAGCTATTTGAGTCTCTTGCGCTGGCCCCTGATTGGCTCAGAAAATGTCTGGCTTGGATCTGTTACCTGAGTGGTCCAGTGCTCCGTCCAACATTATTGCTGGTTGATTTCTACCATGGTGGGAAACTTTAATAAACTGTTATTTCCCAAAAGTGTTTATTAAGCATTAAAAAAAAACACACACACACGCACACACAAAAAAGGGTTGTGAAGCTCTGGGTAGTAAATTAGGACTATATAAATGGTTTTCTGGGAGCCCTGGTGGCGAAGTGTGTTAAAGTACTGACCTGCTGAACTTGCAGACCGAAAGGTCCCAGGTTCAAATCCCGGGAGCAGAGTGAGCGCCCGCTGTTGCTCCAGTTTCTGCCAACAAAGCAGTTCGAAAACATGCAAATGTGAGTAGATCAATAGGTACCGCTCTGGCGGGAAAGTAACGGCGCTCCATGCAGTCATGCCGGCCACATGACCTTGGAGGTGTCTATGGACAACGCCGGCTCTTCGGCTTAGAAATGGAGATGAGCACCAACCCCTAGAGTCAGACATGACTGGACTTAACGTCAGGGGAAACCTTTACCTTACTAAATGTTTTTCTGTGTCACTGAGGAAGAGGAAAGTAATTGAGGGGGAAGAGAAGCCTTATATTTGTTAGAATTATTACATCTTCATCTTCATCTCAAGTACTATTATGCACATTGTCTAAAGTTTTGAAAATTCCATATATCCTCTATAACAGAAAAGAACACACTCTTGTCATCCGACGTCAGAACTGGTAGTCGTGTCTTCCCATACTGCCCAATGTTCTTCCTATCTTCTCTTCTAGTTCTTTACAGGTATTTTATCTAATTTAACTATTGCCATAGAAATCTAAAAATTAATTTCCATTTGTTAGTAAATTAATATTGTGTAGGTGAGAACTTACTAAGTTACATTGTCATCTTTTCTTCTTCTTTTAAACACTACACAAACTATATGTGTGTATATATGTAGTTTTGAAATAGCTACAAAGCTTGCAAGCATTTCTATTATAGTTAAAAAGTACTAACAAGTCAATTATCTAAAGTCCCTTGAATGTAAAGTACATTAATAGTACATAATGTATTTATATACTATTAATACTATTTTAGTCAACAAATCCTGCTGTGACCATCTTTCTTTGGTTCTTTACAAATTCAAGAAAGGGTTTCCATTTTTCCTGAAGTTTCTGTGTACAGTATTTGTTTGTTGTAGAGTTAAAGTTTATTTAGCCATTTTGGCCATTTCAAAAGCTTTTGCAATCCAATCTTCTGAAGTTGGTATGTTTAGTTGTCTCCATAGTTTTGTGTATTCACTGAATTATTTTGAAGAGTGTGTCGGTTTATCAATCCACCCATGAGAGGGGCACAATTGGAAAGGAATGTGATGGGGCAGTCAATAATGGGCTGATACAATGAGGTTAGTCCAGATAAACAAAGGGTGCTTAAGGCGATGGCCGTCTCAGTGGGTGTTACCAAGGTGGGTCTGGTTTGGGGGTATGGAAGTGGAAGTATTCCCAGAGGTAACTCAAGTCATATCAGGTGAAACAGGAAAAGGACCCAGGGGTTCTTATGCAAGTCCATTTTGTGCCCCTCCCCCTAGTCTCCTGGTTCATTGTGAAAGGATTATGACAATTTGGGAATCATTTCGTGAAGCCAAAGTGTGGTGGGGCAACATTTCAAGGGAATTCATAAGAGGTTATTACAGGGCAAAATAAAAAGGCAATGCAGGCACGCCGTAGGTCTCAATAGAGCTGCATCTCATCATTCATAATCATGAATACAACTATAGAATCCCTGATGGGTAACAATCCAGCTTTTGATTCTTCTGCATCATAACACTTCAAATATTTGAAGACTGCTGTCATCTTTCCCTATAATCTGTTTGTCTCTGGGATAAACACACACAGCAATTTTGATGCTCTGCATGGGTCCTTCATTAGGTAACGTCAAGTTAGATAACTGAGAAAAGAACATTTGTTCTCTTGCCATTGTTTTATAAACATCTGTTACGTAATTCCTCCTTCTGCAATTGTACTCTCATGTTTGTACAACAGACCATCCTGTGATTGCATTTCTCTACTTTTTGTAATAAGGATTTATTATTTAAAAGAAATAAAACCTAATCATAGAAATAAAGTAGGCTTGGCATATATTGATCTCTTTGTTGTTCAGTTTGCATGTATTTTATTTATTTATTTATTTATTTATTTTTCAAACTTATATGCCGCCACTCCCCTAGGGCTCGGAGCGGCTTACAAGAACCGGCTAAAATCAACAATTTAAAAAACATTTTAAAAACATCATTTAAAAAAAAAAATCTTTAAAACATCCTAAAAGCACCTTTTAAAACATCAGCAACAGAACTCAAAAGCCTGCCGAAACAGGTGTGTCTTACATGCCCTGCGGAAGGCCAACAAGTCCCGCAAGGCACGAACTTCAGGTGGCAAGGTGTTCCACAGAGATGGCGCCACTACTGAAAAGGCTCTGCGTCTAGTTGCAGTTAGACGCAAGGTCTTAAAACTGGGGACTTCCAGCAGGTCTTGGTCCTCAGAACGGAGGGATCTCTGGGGTTTGTAAGGGGTGAGGCGGTCCCTCAGGTACATCGGCCCTGGACCATGTAAGGCCTTGAAGGTAAGCACCATCACTTTGAAAGTGATCCGGTGCTCAATTGGTAACCAGTGCAGCTGCCGTAAGATTGGTGTTATGTGGCATCTTATGGGGACTCCCGCAAGGAGCCGGGCAGCTGCATTTTGCACCAATTTGAGCTTCCGGATCACTGACACAGGAAGGCCAATGTAAAGGGCATTACAGTAATCCAGTCTCGAGATGACTGTAGCCTGGATCACTGTAGCCAGGTTGTCCCTAGATAGATAGGGGGCTAGCCGTCTAGCCTGCCGAAGATGAAAAAAGGCAGTTTTGGTAACGGCGGAGACCTGGGCCTGCATCGTCAGTGAAGGGTCCAAGAGGACTCCCAGACTCTTTACTAGTGAAGACGGGCGTAGCACTTCACCATCCAGGGTTGGCAACTGGATATCCCCACTGCCCGGTCGGCCCAGCCATAGGAACTCCGTCTTTGCTGGATTCACCCTCAAACTACTGGAACGCAACCATCCAATAATGGCCTCGAGGCACTGGTGAAAACTGTCGGGTACAGACTCCGGTTGGCCTTCCATCTTTAACACAAGCTGAGTGTCGTCAGCATATTGATAACACTCGAGCCCGAAATCTCGGACCAGCTGAGCAAGTGGTTGCATATAGATGTTAAACAACAGAGGGGAGAGAATGGCCCCCTGAGGAACCCCACAATGTAGAGGGGACCTCTCAGAGACCAGGCCCCCCCTCTCCACTCGCTGTCCACGGTTGTGAAGAAAGGAGGCCAGCCAATTTAAAGCTGTCCCCCTAACTCCAGCAACGGCAAGGCGGTGGGTCAGAAGATTGTGATCGACTGTGTCAAATGCTGCTGTGAGATCCAATAACACAAGCAACACCGACCCGCCCCGGTCAAGCTGGCATCGGAGATGATCTGTGATGGAAACCAATACAGTCTCTGTCCCATGCCCCGCACGGAAGCCAGACTGGAAAGGATCCAGTCCGGCTGTGTCGTCTAGGAACTGCTGCAGCTGCACCGCTACTGCCCTCTCAATCACCTTGCCCAGAAATGAAAGATTCGAAACTGGGCGGTAGCTGGAGGGAACCAAACGATCTAAATCTGGTTTTTTCAGCAGAGGAGAGACCACTGCCTCTTTTAATCCCTCTGGAAAGACTCCTTGCTCAAGGGAGCTGTTTATTATCTTCAGCAGTGGGTCACGTAATCCCTCCAAGCAGGATTTTACTAACCAAGAGGGACACGGGTCAAGGGAGCAAGTGGTCGGTCTAGCTGCAGCTATGAGCCTATCGAGACCCTCTGCGTCCAGTGGGATGAACTGGTCGAGGGTGGGCCCAGCAAGTGGCCACGGAGTCTCAAGTTCTCTCATTGTATCAGTTGTGGCGGGGAGGTCCCGGCGTAGTAGTGAGATCTTGTCAGCAAAATAGCTTTGAAAAGCCTCGGCTGAAGGGGTCTGATCATCACTTTTTGGGTTGGTAGGAACCGTCGTTAGAGATCTAATTATTTTGAACAATTTTGCCGGGCGTGAGCTGGCGGACTCTATCAAAGAGGCATAGTATACTCTCTTTGCTTCGATGGTAGCATGCTCATAGGACTCCATAAATGCCCTGTAAGCTGATCTCGAAGCTCTGTCATGAAGTTCTCGCCACACGCCCTCTAGCCGTCTCTTTTCCCGCTTCATCGATCGAAGTTCCTCGGTGAACCAAGGAGACCGATTTCGGCGGGGTTGGAGAGGGCGTCTAGGGGCGATCTCGTCGAGTGCATTGGACAGCCTGATGTTCCACATGTCCACCTGCACATCGATTGAGTCACTGACAGGCTCCAGATCCTTCAGAGCATTCTGGAACCTACTAGGTTCCATAAGTCTTCTTGGGCGAGCCCAAATCGGCTCGGCGCCCTTGCCAGGTGGGTAGGCATGCTCCAGCCTGACTCTCAGGGCACAGTGATCCGACCATGGAACCTCTAAAATAGAGGCTTGGGTCACTTGAATTCCTGCGCTGAAGATCAAGTCTAGCGTATGTCCTGCTTGATGCGTGGGCCCAGTACTGCAGAGCAAGAGTCCTAGTGTCTCCATGGTAGACACTAGGTCCATAGCCGCTGCTGAGCAAGAGTCCGTATCAGCGTGGACATTGAAGTCCCCCAGGACAACAAGTCTGGGGAACCTCAAGGACCACTCCGACACAGTCTCGAGCAGCTGGGATAGGCTGTCTGCTGGTGCACTAGGCACACGGTACACCAGCAGAAAGGCCATGATCTCAGGGGAATCCCACACCAGACCAACACATTCAGTGCCAGAGATGTCCACAACAGGAACTGCCCTAAGAGAAAAGCTTTCTCGGGAGAGCATAGCCACCCCACCCCCCCGCCTCCCACTCCGCATCTGGTGGGTGATTACATAACCTGGAGATGTTATTTCCTGGAGTAGGATCTCGTCCCCCTCTTGGATCCAGGTTTCAGTGATACACACTAGGTCAGCTCCCTGGTCAGTAAGAAAATCTCTGATAGTAGCAGTTTTATTCCTTATGGACCTAGCATTCACCAACACCAGGGTAGGAGGGGAGGAAACTGGTCGCCTGTCATAGGTGCACTTGGGGATAGGCCGCAGGTCAGAGGGGGGCCGAGTCTTCCGTCGACTCAGCCTCCCTCTAATATTCGGCCTAAGCCTACCGTCATATCTCCCCCTCCCAGAGATCGTAGGAATTCCCATACACAGACCTACTTCTCTTGGGGGCTCTACAGCAGAAACTAGGTGCCCAATGTTCGACTGGCCCCCTGAAAAGGAGGTGGGGCATGGCCAATTACCAAGTGGTCATAAATAGAGCCCTCAAAGTAATGAGGGGCAGGTGTAAAGGCCAGAACACCCGGCCAGCATTGTGGGTGGGGGGGTGATCTAGGGGACGTCAAGTCTAGGTTCCCTCGAGAGTGTTGGGATAAGTTCTTAACTCCACCACACCGGGAGGTCACTCTCTCTTTTATGTCCACAGTTCTGATACTCGAATCCCAGGTACTAGTGTTTTGGGGGCGTGCTCCCTTCTCCATATTAACAGATCTAGAACCACTTGGTGGAACATTGGCCAATTTATGGGAGAAGGGAGTAGTTGCAGGTCTTGTCCGGTTACCGAATCCTACTCCCCAGAAGATTCTAGTCTTAAATTTCTTTTGATGACAGCCACGTCTCTGAGACCTACGATTTGGAGGCTTACCGGTTCCCATCATTGTATATTTGTCCATGTCTGGGGCTTCAGGTTCTCCAGAGTCTGTGGTCAGACCATCTTGGCCCGCTGCCAATCCAGCACTCTGCAAAGTGCCAGGAACTCCCTCTGCTAGAAAAATAATTTGTTCTGGCTTCTCACCAGAAGTCCGGCGCATATCATGGCAGCGTTTCTGTCTCCAGTCGGTGTGACCCGCACGCCTGTGCCGAAGCTTTTTGGGGTTTGGAGAAGAAGGCATGAGCTCACCGATGGCGTCCCCAAGGTCAGCCGCCATCTTTGGTGCTTGCCTCTTTGACAGGGAGAGGCAGCGACGTCGTTGGGGGCTTCCACAAAAGGGGGGAACTGAAGGAGAGACAGGCACCCGTCCAAGGATCTCTGTCACATCCAATGCGTCCATTTCAGGCAGAGAGGGCCAGTCCTTTTCCTGTCTGGTGGTCCCAGGGGGTCCCTGCCCAGACCAGGGACATGGGTTGATCGGCCCAAGATCAAGAGGGCATAGACCACCAAACAAGCAGCCATGGGAAGCTGACTCTAAAATCTCTACCTTCGGCATCGAGAGCGCATCCTGGCTCATCATGGGACTCTCAAATGGCTCTCCAGTTTCCAGCGAAGCTCTTCGCAGAATTGAAGAAGGCTCCATGGGGTGGTCCCGGTTTTGAGCCCAAGCTAGGTCTCTGGCATTCTGAGGGTCAGGACCCAATGAATTCCATATGGTTCTCCCTTGTGTGTAATCTAGGGATTGAGCTGATGGGTGGTTCAGTAGGCAAAGCAATCTCCCAAACCGATTAAGCTGATCGGCCAGTTGGTTGAATTCTGCAAACAGCAGACTCACCAATCTTGAATCTGATCTTCCACCATCTTGACCAGGTCTCTGATCATCCGAACAGTTTGAGCGGTCTGGCCCCTTCAGATTTTCTTCCAGGGGTTTCGGTAGATCCAAGATCGCATTCAGATCCAGGAATCGCACGGGGCTGTTTGTGGTCCCCTCATGGAGATCCACTGAGGCCCGAGAAACCTGGAAAACTTGAGGAGACTGGGGAACCTGAGGAATCTGAAGATCTTCCCTCTCAGGACTCAGGTATATATCACGAGCCTTGTGGAATTGATCAGGGAGTGGTGTCAGCTCCCCAACCCTCAAGGGCTCAAATCTGTTGGTTAAAGTGATAGCTGTCTCTTCAGGCGTCCTTGAGGCTTGAGCTTGGCGTGCAGCTGCAGAGTCCTCTAAGTAACTTTGTTTTAGTAAGATAGATTCACCTACTGGCTTTGGAGATGTTTTCTTTCTTTTACAATCCTTCTTATCATCTTGAGAGCCCTGAACAATTGGTAAGGCAACTTTTTTCTTCCTATTAGGCATTTTCTTCCTATTAGGCATTTTAACTGTATTGTATTTCACACAATAAGAACGAGCAATTTACTATACAGCACAACAGTTACATAAGTTGTCCCACAGTGGCCTAAAAGCAGGCATAACTGCGGTCATAGTGTACTGAATTGTGCTTTAAAGTCTTCCTCCCAGGAAAGTGGTTATCATAAAAGCTTCCTAACAAATAATGAAAATGCTGGCAAACCCCCATGTTTTTCTGCAAAATTCAAAACCATACCACAGCAGTCTGGCAGAAAACAGCTCAATCCCAAAGCTGCATGTGTAATCCATTATATTTATTGTAAATAAATTGGTATGCAAATCTATGGATACGTATCTAATAATGCAGAATGTTAATAGAGATGGAAAACAGAAAATTGCTATGAAAAGCCCATCCCTAAAGAATATCTGCTAAAGATTTGTGGAAGGGGTATTTATAATTTATTATAGTAATTGCAGTGTGGTATAAGTGCAGACAAAATATATTTTGTCTGTAGATATAATGAAATAGGTTTGACGGGTAAAAATAGGGCAACTAGTGTTAGTAGTACCTATATTTTCTTAGTATTGCATTCTCAAGATCATAATGGAGCAAGCAAGCCGTCATTCTTTTCTTTCTTTGTTTGAATGAAACTGAGGCATGCCCAATTTCCTTCCCTTTACCAGAATGTATTTCCAAATAAGGAACATACGTAGCTAAAAAGAAATAGGCACCCACATTTGTGTAAGATGGATATTTCTCATTTTCACGTACTCCATTGGGCCACTCTTATGTGAACTAAATACTTTCATATCAGTTTCATGCTATAAAAATATTTGATATTTGTGGAAATACATGTTTTGTTAAATAATATTCCTGAAACATCACATTTGGTTGAAGGGCTATGTGGTTTGATCCTACATGCGCTTATTGTTGCCAAAAGAGTTGTGTTTCAAAGCTGGTAAGAGAAGCATTTTTACAAAAAAAAAAAAAAAAGAAAGTTCAATGGTGAGAAGATCTCACTGTTAGCTATGCATGAGCATGTATTTTATAGATGCCAACTCCATGCAAATGGGTTTTTGGAAGTCACAATACCCCATGTTCATATCCTTTGTACTATTCTGGTCCCCTTTTTTCTTCCTATTTCTTTCTTATTTTTCTGGCATTCATTTCACACACACACACACATACACACAGAGAAAACTAGATATTTGTGGAAGTGATCTGAAGAAGATATTATAAAATCATCCCAGGCCTGAATTTCACTCATTGCAATCAAATTGATGTTTCAGGGAAGGAAGCCCACTCTTTAAGATAACAGTCCTTCCAAGTTGTCATCTAAATAGTATAAAAATACACTGAAAGAATAATAAGCAATATTAACTATCATCATGATCCAACACCTTGGGCAAAAGGTAGTAGACAACCCCACAGGAGGATAAAAAGTCTAGTTGGAAAGGGCTCCGTAGGCTTCCAATTCTGCCTCTTCCCTCTCTCTGGGAACCCTTCTCACTTGTAAAAAGGGACAATAAATAATCTTGTTAAAATATTAATATTTTATGAAATAATACTAACCAGGGCCATAGCTAGAAAAAAATTCGGGGGGGGGGGGAGGGTTGAAACTTTGTTTTTAGTGAATCATGAAGAGTAGTTCCATAATGCAAAACAATTTAGAAATCAGGCTCCATCGATAAACTTCAGTGGACACTCATGGGGATTTGGTTAATCAGTTAAAATTCATGAGCGAACCAGGTTTTTTTTTAAACCTGAAAAATTTCCGGGGGAGGGTGTGAACCCCTACCCCCCCCCCCTCCCTTGACTACAGCCGATACTAACCCTCTGGCCAACACCAAAGTAGTTATAAATATGTAATTAATGTTAAAGTAGAAGGCTCATGGTAGGTAGAATACACAGACATTCTCAACTAAAACATATAAGCCATATCATCCCAATCTTGCATTTGAATTTGTGGGGGGGAAACAAACTGGAAAAATATTGAAACATCTAGGTGACAAAGTAGATGGAAAGTCTATGAATATTTGCTTAGAAGCAATTACATTAAATGAAATGGGATTTTCTTTCCTGATAAAAATAGCTGGATTGTTGATCAAAATCACAGTTGGCCTTCTATATCCATGGATTCTGCATCAATTGATTCAACAAATGAACAGGAGAAAGCTTTTCTTCCAGCCAGTTCTGACTGACAAACAATCTATTTTTAGACCCTTGTATCTGGCACAAGGTCTCCTGTTGTTGAGTCCTGTTGTCAGCACAGGAGATCTCTAGATCCCTGTAGCTATCAACATTTGCAAACCCTGATCTGTAAAGCGATCATGCTCCCCCTTGCAGTTAAGATGCTTTCAGTTGTAGGATTGTGGTTGTTACAGTGACAGAAGGAGAACCACATGGACCTGCTATCTGCAATAGGAAATATATAGTATAAAGCAAAGTAACCATCAGTAGTTAAAAATCTATTTCTATTACAGAGCATTGTTACAAATATTGAGAGGATGTCAGTGAGTTAATCAATGCTTTGTTAGGATGTGAGCAATTTACAACTGTTTTACTTCCTTTTAAAGCATGTCTTCTTAGCTGTAAATAGGATTGCTTTTAGTAGGAGCTTCATTTAATGTTTTAATTTTTATGACACGCAAATTATAGAAGTTATCCCACTACATAATATATCCAAAAGTGTCCTTGAGAGAGGATAATCTAATTAAAAATAATCTACATGAGAATAAAAAAACTAATACAGTATCTCATAATTTACAGTTCTAGAATACAACAGATAAAGCCATCTAAGTATATATCTTTCTCATACCTCTGAAAGTCTGGTATTTTGGACATAAGTGCTATAAGCCATAATTCAATGACAATATCTTATCTTTGTGATTGACACATTAGCTCTCCAGATCTGCTGGGCTGTCCTAAATCATTTTTCTATTACGAATATTGTTTTTATTCTGATAAGAGATGTTAGTATCCTCTTTTCAGAAGAATTTTTTAATGCTCTAACAAACAACTTTCCTTTGTATGCTTGATTTAAGCAGCCATGCCCATAAAGAACTGGATCCTTTACCCATTTATTTCTACTCCCACCCTATTTGCTTTATTTCCTTCTCTCCTCTCCAAAATATTATCATAATTCCACAAAAATTGAATCATAATTCAATTTAAGTCATCCTAAGACTACAATCAGTTGCCTAATTTCTTATTGTTAACTACTTGTGAGGATAATCCTGTTTTGGGCTTTTTCCCCTAAGGAATAGCATCACATTGTATCTACATGTTTCTCTGTTCTGGCATATATCACTGATTTTAAAGACTTTGTTGCACCTCAGCACTGATTCACCTTGCTACAACACATGCACTCCACCACAGCAAGCTTGGGTTTTTCAGTTTATTGATAAAAAACAGCTTAATAAACTTAAAATCAGTAAAGAAAGCAATAATCCGATTGCAGAGGCAATCTGCAGAACACAGTTCAGAGTCTTCATAGACAATAATACAAAGTCCCAAAATTAGCAAAGCAATTCCGAAGAAACAAGGTAACGTGAGCTTCCAAATATATAATCCAAACACAGATTCTAAGCATGAGACGAAGCAAGATATATTTCCATGAACTGAGACAAGGCAAGTGTTGAATCTCCAAAAGCAATGTTGCTCTGTTTAAAATCTGACCCCAATTGCATTCCCTTTTAACCATACTTGCAAGCTAGAAACACATTCCTCTGAGATCTGGCTCCCCCGCGCTTGCCTGCAATTCTCACGGAGCGTCTAAGGCCTGTTCTCAACTTTAATCTAGAATTCCTGACTAACGATAATTCTTCACCCTCGCTCCCATCTGGACTTTGTTGATATTGACAATCTTCAGACTCCTGTGAAAAGTCACCCTTATCACTAAACTCAGAACTTTCCACATTCCCCTGATCTGCCTGCTTTTCTAAGCCATCAACATTCCCCGAATCCACCTGCATTTCTGAATCTTCAACATTTCCTGGGACAAACTGCTGTTGAAACCCAACTCTCCATCATCATCAAACTGGAATACAATACACTTGCTCTTTAAAAACCTTTTCACGTTACTTTCATTTGGAAATACAATTTTAATCTCTATAGGTAAAGGTACAAGTTTTCCCCCAACATTAAGTCTAGTCGGATCTAACTCTGGGGGTTGATGCTTATCTTCATTTCTAAGCTAAAGAGTCGGCGTTGTCTGTAGACACCTCCTAGATCATGTGGCCAGCATGAATGCATGGAGCACTGTTACCTTCCCGCTGTAGTGGTACCTATTGATCTACTCACATTTGCATGTTTTTGAACTGCTAGGTTGGCACAAGCTGGGGCTAACAGCAGGAGCTCACCCCGCTCTCCGGATTTGAACTGCTGACCTTTTGGGCAGCAAGTTCAGCAACTCAATGGTTTAACCTGTTGCGCCACTGGGGGCTCCTATATGTTACTATATGTAACCAGAAACAAATTACTGTTGTCAAGAATCGTCTCTGCAGTCGGTAGTTTCTTGGTTTCATTTATTCGTTTGCTTGCTTGTTCAATATGCTGCCTTTCTCCCAGGACACGACGCAAGGTAGCTTACAAAAGCAGAAAAGATTAGCTAAAAATTGGGTAATAAAAAGAAAACACAGTCAAACCATCATCATATGAAAACTGAACTAGAATAGAAAATGACCAAAATTTAATGCCTAGCATGTATGGAAGGTATCTATATCAGTGTTAACTCAGGAATTGGTGAAGTGTGTTGGCCAAATTTAGTCCTAGGATTTCAGTATGGGCTCTTGCACCAGTTTGTAATTTTTAAGATGAAAAAATACACATCTCTTATGCTTTTTAATGGGTACTGGGGGGCTCTTAAAAGACAAACCAGAGGACTTTTTAATCAAGTTGTTTTTGAAAAAGTTGGGAGAATATGGTGGAGAGTATGTCTAACCCCCAGAAAGTTGCCCACAGCAGCGTAATTACAGGGTATTTTGTAGCTCCCTCTCCTTCACAGTCATACAGGTAAAGAGAGAGAACATTTAACAATATTTCCATATCCCGTTGTTCCTTTCTTGGATAACTAGATTTCAATTGCTGAAAATTGACAATTGTATCCACTGTATTGTTTACACATACAGATCACCCAGGTGATACATTGAGAGGGAAATTTTTTAAACAAAATGCTTTGATTGTGATGTGAAAGTGATGTGCAGCACAAAGGGGAGGTTATAATGTTTTATGCAGCCCCTGCTATACTGAGGGAGACTCTTTCAAAATAGTGCCTGGTAATGTTTAAATACGCCAAGAGTTGGAAAATGGCTGCTGGAAATAGGCACAGAATTCATTGCTTTCCTGGAAGAAAAAAATGAACCTTTTCTTGGTTGAATAGAACACGAGACATTTTTCTCATAACTTGAACCTTAGGTTGCCTTCCATTCCCATCTGAAATTTGCATAGATCTCTCAACACTGACAAATGCCTTTGCACTCTAGAAAATTTATAAATTTCAGCCAATTTTCAGCAATGTACATCTAGTTGGCCATAAAATTTGTGGAAGTTAGTATTATCTGGTTTATTCCCTGCAGCTGGAGTAGACAGAAAACCATAAACAAAGGTGCATCAGGGTTCCAAGTTCGCTAAGTAGACAGGAAGAGAGGAAAACGTAAATAAATATAAAATAATAAGATGAAGTCTTGCTGTGAAATAGGAAATTTGTTGACACAACTTCAAATGCAGCCCATTACTCTGGAGTCTGGAGCACTGGTTTTGATCCATCACCTCAAAGTCCCTGCCTCCCATAAGGACAAAGGAAACAATACACTAGCATTATTTATGAACAGCTTTAATAGGATCTTGCCATGCAAAATCAGAACATGTAAGTGACTGATAATTTAGAAGCAAAAGAAAAAAATGTCTTCAGTGATGCCCGCCGTCTTTCTTTGGTGGGAAAAATGCATACTCAATTGCAATGGATACCACGAAGGCTGCAAATCCCCACTTGAATCCTTTGCTCATAACATCCATGAAAGAGACAGGTTTTGCAAAACCACCCATGTATCGCCATGCTTCATTGCTGTGATGAGAGTAACACAAAGACAAGAAATGAATACAGAACATTCTGCAATGCTACTTACTGGCCTACAAATTTATCAGTATATTCTGAAGAAACATTTTGAGTGAAAAGAGCTGAATGATTTGGCTTCTGTTCTTAAGAATAAGTTTTTGAAGGAAGCTCATGGCAGGGTATTTCCTGTCCTTGCCTATCACTTGAAATATCAGAAGATGGTCAGGGAAAACAATGTTGGGTAGAATGTGAGATCCCTGACGAGAGGAATTGCCTAAATGTATTTATTTATTTACATATTTTTATCCTGCCTTTCCCAACCCTGAGGGGGGGGGGAGGGGCTCAAAACAGCTTTACACAAAGGCAACTATTAGATGCCTTAAAAACAATGTACAGACAAAATAGAGTTATAAAACATTAAAACATTTAAAGCAGTACATTCACTATTAATCATGCTATCCAAAACCCAAGTCCGGGCCATTTCAATACTCAGTGCACATAATTCCATATTTATCTATTGCACAGGTTCCCCAAAGGCTTTATCACAAAGCCATGTTTTCACTCTCTTACGGAAGGGCAGGAGGGAGTGGGCTGATCTAATATCCCTAGGGAGGATATTACAAGGCAGAAAGGCCACCACTGAGAAGGCCCTGTCTCTCATCTCAACCAGTCGCACCTACAAAGGAGGCGGGACCAAGAACAGGGCCTCCCCAGACAATCCAAGATGGTTCATAGGGGGAGATCCGTTTGGACAGGTAAGCTGGGCCGAAACCATTTCAAGCTTTATAGGGTAAAGCCAGCACTCTGAATTTTGCTCAGTAGCAGAATGGCAGCCAGTGGAGGTGACGTAATGGGGTTGTATGTTCCCTGTATGCTGCTCTGGTGAGCAATCTGACTGCCGCCCGTTGAACCATTTGAAGATGCCGAACAATCTTCAAAGGCAACCCCACATGGAGTGCATTGTAGTAGTCTCTTCAGGATGTAACCACAGCGTGGATTACTGTGCCAAGTCTGACTTTCCAAGGTATGGGTGCAACTGGCGCACAAGTTTTAACTGTGCGAATGCTTCCCTGGCCACCGCAGAAACCTGAGGTTCCAGGCTCAGCGGTGAGTCTAGGAGGACTCCCAAGCTGCAAACCTGTGTCTTCAGGGGGAGTGTAACCCCATCCAACATAGGCTGCAACCCTATACCCTGTTCGGCCCTACGACTGACCAAGAGTATCTCTGTCTTGTCTGGGCTCAATTTCAATTTCTTCGCCCTCATCCAGGCTGTCACAGCTACCAAGCACCAGTTCAGGACCTGAACAGCCTCCTTAGCAGCAGGTTGAAAGGAGTAATAGAGTTGAATGACATCTGCATACAGATGGCATCAAACTCAAAATTGTTCTTACCTATTAAAGTTCAGAAAAATAAAGCTTCCAATTACCATTCCAACAAAGTATTTTTTCTGTATTATTCATTAAAGTATACATTTTATGTACAGATTGTCAATGGTCTGTGGTTTCTTAATTACAATCTATAATACTATATTCACAGGGCAACATGCAATTTTCCAGGACTATTCACCATAATCACTATGTCTCTGGTACCATTTTGGAATGGAAGCCTTTGAAAGAACAGCTCTTGACATGCTTAGTGTCATGAGATCTTCTTTCAGATGGTCAAATGGTCTTTTACAAGGCACTGCAACACCTCTTGCAAAAGCCCTTGCTGCATGGCCATCAGTAAAGTCTCAGGAAACCAGGGCATGTGGGCCCCACCCAGTTTATGGCTTCCAGATCATCTAAAGCTTCAGATGGGGAAATATCAGCTTAAAGTGTTGCCCAAATTTCCAGCTCCCTTGTCTAAACTCATAAAATTAGTCATATGGAAGAAACCACATCCAGCCATAGGGTGAACAAGACTTTCAGTGCAGTTTCCCACTCCACTATAAATGCTGAATGTTAATAAGCATTGACTACAATATACCTTTATCTGGGTATAAGTCCCATGTAACTCAACAATGTATATCAAAATGCGTAACGAACTGGACTGTTAGTGTACTGCTGTGGGAGATCCACTTTATGCTTCTGTATATAGAGAGCTCTTTCAGTAGACAAATACTAACATATGAAGAATATTTTTATGGATACAATCTGAAATGCTTTTCAAAACATCACTCTAAATGTTTCCTAATCCATTAAAAATCACGCTTATGCACTTGTGGCAACCAGTTCCCTATATTGGTGAATTAAAGAGGCTGTGTTACAAAAGCTTTGAATTTTCCTTTGGATAAAGAACTTCAGATGCCATATACCTGAAAGACTTTGTAATAGTTACATTTAGACAAAAATCGGCATTAATAAGTCATGGGACTGGGGGACCAGCCTTCTAATGCCAGTATTAATTGATGTAGAGGTGCTTGATCTAAGAGTACAAAACACTCCATGAAGAGCACATTAATAAATAATTAAATTGGACAATATGTTTTTTCCACTATAGTCTTAAAAAAAAAGAGAGCAGCTTCAGTCCATATTAATATTTTTGTCAGACAAGGTGAACTATTATAGCATTAAACCAGCAATGAGCAGATTTAGACAAGTAGGGTCCTTTTGTAACTATGTAATCTAAAAATAGAAACCTTCTGAACCTTTTCTCCTCTCAAATCAATAAACTCATCCTCAGAACTAAGCAACTAATGCTCCCACTAGCTGCAGGTTCTGTTTGATGCTTTGTACTTAATGCAGGAAAAGCATCTGCTTTTAGGGAATAGAAACCTTGATGTGCGTTTCTAAGACCCCCTCCATACTGCATTATCTCCCAGGATCTGATCCCAGATTATTTGCTTATCCCAGATTATTTGGAAGTGGAGACAATCCAGTTTAAAGCAGACAATCTGGGATCGGAACCTGGGATATAAGGACAGTGTAAAAGGGGTCTAAGTGTCTCAAAGCAATGTGCTCCTAAAGTGATTTTAAAAAGAACTGACTTTATTTACTACAGAAATGGAAAATGTTTGGTCCTCAAGATGTTTTGGACTACAATTCTATAGTCCCTGACTGTTAGGCACATGGCTGGGACTGATGGGAACTATAGGCCTAAAATCTGTAGGACCAAAAGTGTCCACATGAGGAAAATCTTGTGGCCGAGGAGGCATTAATGACAGCTCTTACCGAAGCCATGGATCCTTGAGTCCCCGCCGAGCCAGCCTTTCTTGGACTTCCTCCAAGCGAGTACCTTCTATCTTCCACATTTTGTAATCTGGAAGCTCCACTTTCCCATGACCGTGCTCATGTCCATGGCCCATGTCTGTAGAAAATATTTGTAAAAAGCAGCTCCTGAGATTTATTTTGATATAGCATGTCATATTGTCTTCATTAAAAAGACCCTTTTGGAACATAGTGCATCAAAGGCCATTAGGAAATTATTTCTAATACATATAGTTTCAGGAAGACTAGCAACAACTGGATGTGCTGCTTGTTCTAAGGCGCTTCAAGACACAATAGAGAGGGGAAACCCTCTACCGTGCTACTGCAGTGGTTCTTAACCTGTGGGTCCCCAGGTGTTTTGGCCTACAACTCCCAGAAATCCCAGCCAGTTTACCGCTGTCAGGATTTCTAGGAGTTGAAGGCCAAAACATCTAAGGACCCACAAGGTTGAGAACTACTGTGCTGTGCTATAGGAGAAATCTGTCACCAGTCTTGTTCCTTACTACTGCTGTTGCCCAGTAGCAGCTTAGCATATGTAGTCTGGCTCCTCTGCAAAAGCTTCTCTGGCTGGATCTACACCGTCCTATAATCCAATTTCTGAATCCTGATTATCTGCTTTGAACTGGATAATATGGGTCTACATTGCCATATAATCCAGTTCAAAGCAGATAATCTGGATTTGGAAACCGGACTATATGGCAGTGTAGATGGGGCCACTGGTGTCGGAGCAGGAGTACTACCATTAGCATATCCTCTTGCCTGACATAAATCCACCACCATGGAAAGGTAGTGCCTTTAGGTGGGACTTCCATAACAGCCATTCATTTATTTGAACAAAATAAATAAAAGATACACACTTATTTTCAATATTGTCAGTTTCTAGGTTGAAAATGATACAAGCTTAACTTGATCCCAATATTCTTGGAACTGTTCCAGAAGACTAAACACATTGCTATCTGGTACAGGCTGAGTATCTCTTATCTAAAATGCATGGGACCAGAAGTATTTTTTTCCAGATTCTTCCAAACTATTCCACTGATGGCAATGAAATTTGGAAACAACATAACATTTGACGTGGTGAGTGTTTTAAGCTTACTCTCACAAACCTGACCCTCCTGAGAAAGGTAAAACCAAAACCAAAAGCAACAGCCAATCATTCACCTCCACTCTTAGCTACCATCCTAACAGATGGCTCCTCCCCTTAGCATCGGCCAATCACTTCCCTCCTCCTTTAGCAACCATTGTAATAGAGGGCTTCTCCCCTTAGCAACGACACAAGCAATGGCCAAGCAGTTCCCACCCTTTAGCAAACTGTGTGGGCGGGGCCGCAGAACGCAAGGGGAACAGATTCCTCAAGGCTTTTTTTCCCTCATGAAGGCCTTCATCTGCTTAAGCAGAAAAAGAATGGGAAAAGGAATAGGAAGGGGCCTGAGGCAGTTAGGAATTGGTGGGAGTTGAAGCCCAAGTTGGTCCAGGCCTGTTGCACTTCTTTATGTTATAGAACAAGCCTGGCCCAACTTGGGCCCTCCCTCCAGGTGTTTTGGACTTCAACTCCCACCATTCCTAACAGCCACAGGCCCCTTCCTTTCCCCCCTCAGCCGATTAAACGGAAAGAGAAAAGAAATAGTAAGGGGCCCTGAGGCTGTTAGGAATGGTGGGAGGAAGTCCAAGACACCTGAAGGGAGCACTCAAGTTGCACCAGGCCTGAATGAGAGAGAGCGCTCTGCTCATGCCCAGAGGCACCTTGGTACCTGCCCCTTTCCCTCCCTTCTCCCTCCCTCCAGGGAGGTTGACCAGAGGACGCCAGGCTGTTTTACCTAACCAGACCGGGCCACAGTAACACGTGGCCGGGTACAGTTAGCACATAATGTTTTAAAATAAATTTGTGCATGAAACAAAATGTATGTCCATGGAACCATCAGAAATGAAAGATACCACTATTTCATTCACCCATCTGGAAAATTTTGGACTCAGTAATTTTAGATAAGGGATTCTCAACCAGTAATGCATTGGGTTTCATTTCCTGGCCATTGGGTTTCATTTCCTGGCCATTTCCTGGCCATGCAACAAATAGAATGATAAAAGTGAATGGGGGGGATAGATTCTTTCTTTTAAAATAATTCAAATCAAGAAGAAATAATATTTTTTTCTTGTGAAGTATATAGTATTTATTATTTTAGAGCTATTTTAAGTTGCCTTTAAATGCATGAAGTTGTCTTTGAAGAGCCTTTATTTGTTACAATTAATTTTAGATTTAGTCTTTATAGGATTTGGATCCTAAAAACTGCTGCGCAAAGTCATGAAACATCATGTCAAGGACAGAACGCCACAAGATTCAAAGTAACAGAGTTTATTAGATTACAGAACTCAAAAATGCCCGTAAAAACACAAGGGCCAGGCAGTTTTTGCCTTTAGGAGCAAAAAGGGACAAAAGTAAATGTTCAAAAGATAAACCGGATTAAACCGGAGTTTAATCCGGGTAAAAACAAACTGCTTGCTTCAGCCTAGGTATTAACAGAACGAAAGCCAAGGAACAAAAGATACAAAGAATGCAACTAATTGGCAGCAGATTCCTCTCTGCTGCCAGCACTGTGCTTAGAGTAACTTGCGTCGCTCCCACACACACACAGTAGACAGGATCTCCAACACGAGCAATTCAGCCAAGGATTGTAGAAGTAGAGTAGACCAGTTCCGTTCCGTAGATCAAAGCCAGAAGCAGACGTTTGTAGTTTTTCCAAGTCCAAGAAGGGGGGAAGACAAGCCGTGGTCAGTTCAGTCCGGGTTCTCAAAGCAGGAGATGGCGTCCGTCAGAAAGACGACGGAAGGTCAAGCTAATAAGAGTAAGCACAGGTTTGCACAAACAAATGCCCACACAATCCCTCCCGCCGTCTGACCCTGGATTCCAATCAACTTACGTCTCAGCACAGGAAAGTACACAAGTCTTCAGGGAAGCGTCCCACACACACACGGATCCCAAGCGTTTGCCCAGATTACCTTGCCTGACGCAATTTGCAATTGCTCCCAAGCCCCATTTTATGCCAGTTACAAATCTTCATCACTGTCAGCTGTCCTCCTTAACCCGGGCGTTTCCTCATCACTTTCCTCGTCAGAGCTGGAACACCTCTGACTACGCCCAACAGCATCTCCAGCTGTGGATCCCGTCCCATCCCTCCAGCTAAGCCATGGGTCTAATCCTGAAGGTCCCCATTCATCTTCTGCCCCATCATGGCCAGTGGCCCCCAATTCCTCCCTTACCCGAGTCCAATCCATCTCATCCTCCTCTGAGCTAACCAGCCCCTCCTCCATTCTCTCCGTAAACCCTTCGAAAGATTCTTCGTCAGATGGTGCTGCAAATATGTCTCGCAGTCTTTTTCTCTCTCGCTCCTCGAGAGTATCTGACTCCCGAGGAGTCTTACGCCCACGTCTGTCAGTAACAGAGCCATGAGGCTCAATCATAACACTATCCCCTCTCACAAAGGCCTCCTCCCCCGATGGCGGAGAAGTGGCAGTGATACCCTCCGCTATAGCACCACGACGACTAGAGGTATCAAGTTTCAACAGCGAACGATGAAAGACTGGATGGACCTTTAAACTAGACGGTAAACGCAAACGAAACGCAACGGAAGAAATCTTTTTAACGATAGGAAAGGGACCCAAATACCGAGGCGCAAACTTTCCCCCAGCCTGTTTAATATGTTTGGAAGATAACCACACCAAATCCCCTTCTTCCAACTCCTCCCCTGCCTGCCTGTGGCGGTCAGCCTGAGTCTTCTGCGTTGCCTTAGCTTCCAACAGTAAGCGACGGGCAACATCATGCAATGCAGCCATTTCCGTAGAGCGGTACACAGGGTCCGAAGAGACCACATTGGTCGACGGCGCCACACCTCCCCGTGGGTGAAAACCATAAGTTAGCTCAAACGGCGTATGCTGACTAGATGTGTGCACCGCATTGTTGTAAGCAAATTCCGCCACCGGTAGCCACTTCACCCAAGCCGTGGGTTGATCTAAACAAAAACAACGCAGGTATTGCTCTAAGAGCCCATTAACCCGTTCCGACTGTCCATCCGTTTGCGGATGAAAGGCTGAAGAAACGTTTAACTTAGTCCCCAAGCACTCATGGAAATGTTTCCAAAAGCGTGACACAAATTGCGGAGCCCTATCTGAAATAATCACCTCGGGTGCTCCGTGCAAACGATAGATGTGCTTAGTAAATAGTAGGGCCAACGTAGGGGCCGCCGGAATGGTTGAACAAGGAATAAAATGAGCCAGTTTACTAAATAAATCCACCACCACCCAAATACAAGTATAACCCCCAGACTTAGGCAAATCTGAAATGAAATCCATGGAAATGATTTGCCATGGCCTGTCCGGAACAGGTAAAGACGACAACAACCCTCTAGGGCGCCCAACAGGCGTCTTACTCTGCTGGCAAACGGCGCAGCTGTCACAAAAGCGCAGAATGTCTTGCCGCATCTTTGGCCACCAATAGCTCCTGGTAATGAGCTGCACGGTCTTGAATCTGCCAAAGTGCCCAGCCATGGGTTCGTCATGGTGGGCTCTAATCACCTCCAACCTGAGGGCCCCCACTGGTACGTAGACCTGCCCCCTGCGTACCAATACTCCGTCTTGATCTTGTAGATGCGGCAGTATGGTACGGTTACCTGCTGAGAGCAGCATCAGTTGCTCCTGTGTCCACACATCATCCCTCTGAGCCTCAAGGATCTGGTCATGTAACCCGAGCTCATTATCTACAACACACAGAGAGGCAGTAGGCAAGATGGTCTGACATACAACCTGCTCATTGGTCTTAAACTCCGGCTTGCGGGATAAAGCATCGGCCCGCAAGTTTGCCTTCCCCTCTACGAACTGCACCTTGAAGTTAAACCTGGAGAAAAACAAAGCCCATCGGATTTGACGCTGGTTTAACTTCTTTGCTGTTTGCAAGTGCTCTAAATTCTTGTGATCAGATCTGACCACGATCTGGTGCCGTGCCCCTTCAAGCCAGTGCCGCCACACCTCAAACGCCACCTTAATCGCCAACAACTCCTTCTCCCATATGGTATAGTTCTGCTCGAAGGGTGTTAGTTGCCGCGAGTAAAATCCACAGGGACGCAAGGTCCCTGAGGAATCCTTCTGAGACAATACAGCCCCCAACGCGTAGCTAGAAGCGTCCGCTTCTACCACGAACGGTTTGTCAACATCAGGATGGGTTAGTATGTTGTCCGATTGAAAACTAGACTTAAGTTGTAGAAACGCCTCGTGAGCTTCCCGCCCCCACACAAATGGCTGTTTCTTGCGCAGAAGCTGCGTCAAAGGTACCGTGAGCTTTGCAAAATTCGGAATAAACTCCCGGTAGTAATTAGCGAAACCTAAGAACCTTTGTACATCCTTCTTAGTTTTCAGCTCCTGCCATGAGTTGACGGCGTCAACCTTATGTGGGTCCATTTTAAGTTCCCTACCTGACACTACATGACCTAGGAACTCCACTTCAGGCACATGAAAGACGCATTTGGAAGCCTTGGCGAAAAGCCCATTAGCCCGCAGTCGGTGCAGAACCTGCTTGACATGTTGACGATGTTCTTTCTCGTCCTTAGAAAAAATCAAGATATCATCCAAATAAATCACTAAAAATTGGTCAATTAGGTCCCTGAACACATCGTTCATGAACCTCTGGAAGACCGCAGGAGCATTACAAAGCCCAAAAGGCATGACTCGGAACTCGTGGCATCCGAAACACGTGTTAAATGCCGTCTTCCATTCATCCCCTTCCCGTATACGGATTAAGTTATAGGCCCCCCGCAGGTCAAGCTTGGTAAAGACCTTAGCCCCTTGCACCCTTGATAACAGTTCCGAGATTAAAGGGAGCGGGTACCTATCCCGAATGGTGTATTTGTTTAGGATCCGATAGTCGCAGACCAGCCTAAGTTCCCCAGTCTTTTTGGCTACAAAGAATACTGGTGCCGCAGTTGGAGAACTAGATGGGCGAATAAACCCCTTGGCTAAATTTTCATCTAAAAACTCCCGCAAAGCTTGCCTTTCCGGTACAGTCAAGGCATACAGCCTCCCTGCTGGCAGTTTCGCACCTTCTGCCAACTTGATGGCGCAATCATATGGCCTGTGCGGTGGTAATTTGTCCGCTTCTCTTTTACAAAATACATCAGAGAACTCCCCATACTCAGCAGGCACTCCCTCCATATCAGCATGAGTAACGTTTAGAGTGCAACAATCCTGCCTCTTTAAGATCACTTTACGTGTTGCCCAATCCACTTGTGGGTTTACTACAGCTAGCCAATCCATCCCCAGGATCACATCATATCGAGGCAAGCTCGTAATATCCCACACAAACGTTCCCGTTACTCCCTGCACCTCCCACGTTACTGCTGAGGTTTCCTGGTTAACCACCCCAGTCTCCAGCAGTCTCCCATCTGCTCCCTCCACCCACACGTCGCATGCCTTGCGCACTCTAGGAATGCCATGCTTCTTAGCAAACTCAATATCTACATAGGAGACCGTAGCTCCTGAGTCCAGCAGTGCCAGAGTAGAAACAAGTTCCCTTCCCCCAACAGATAATGTAATGGGTACGAAAACATGCTTCCTCCCCTCAGTTGACTGCTTGAGGAGCCCTAGTGCGTTGGACTCACGTCGCACTAGGGCTGGCCTTTTCCCGAAAGCTGGGAAGGTTTCACATTACAATTTTTGGCAAAATGCCCAGCATTCCCACAGTACAAACACAAGCCCAGCTGCCTCCTACGGCTCTTTTCCTCTGTAGACAGTTTTTTAAAGACCCCAAGCTCCATGGGCTCTTCCCCCATCACCACAGGTGCCCTGGTTACATGCATGGGTGGCGCACACATTGCTTTTGAGTGTTTACGAGCCTCGAACCTTGCGTCTAAACGCAGCACCTTAGCTACTAAGGCGTCCCAGCTTTCAGCCGGCTCCAAGCGTGCTAATTCATCCTGGAGCATATCACTTAACCCGGCAGTAAATAAAAGCATGAATGCATTTTCCCCCCAATCCAGCTGGTGGCGATACAGGTTAAACTTATTTAAGTAATCCAAAACAGTCCCCTTTCCCTGTTTCAACCGATACAGGGCCCACCCAGCGTTCTCCGTGCGGAGAGGATCCCCAAAAGTATCAGTTAACAACTTTTTGAAATTATTCAAATTGTCCTTGACTGGGTCATTTCCCAAAATTAAATTAGTGGCCCATTGTCCTGCGGAACCGGTCAACAAACTCAAAATAAAAGCCACCTTACTAGTGTCAGTAGGAAAAGCATGAGCACTGAGCTGAGAAAAATAAAGCTCCACTTGTGCCAAAAAGGTTGGCAACTTGCACCTGGTTCCGTCAAAGCGTTCAGGAGTCAAAACATGTCCTTTCACAGCAAAAGCTGTTTGGCTTACGGTAAAGGCCGTTTGCAATTGGTCTACTTTGGCTCTTAACTCATCCATCGTCTTCCTGACGGGTTTATTGCTGCAATAAACTTTTTATGGGCGTCAGGCAATCTGTCAAGGACAGAACGCCACAAGATTCAAAGTAACAGAGTTTATTAGATTACAGAACTCAAAAATGCCCGTAAAAACACAAGGGCCAGGCAGTTTTTGCCTTTAGGAGCAAAAAGGGACAAAAGTAAATGTTCAAAAGATAAACCGGATTAAACCGGAGTTTAATCCGGGTAAAAACAAACTGCTTGCTTCAGCCTAGGTATTAACAGAACGAAAGCCAAGGAACAAAAGATACAAAGAATGCAACTAATTGGCAGCAGATTCCTCTCTGCTGCCAGCACTGTGCTTAGAGTAACTTGCGTCGCTCCCACACACACACAGTAGACAGGATCTCCAACACGAGCAATTCAGCCAAGGATTGTAGAAGTAGAGTAGACCAGTTCCGTTCCGTAGATCAAAGCCAGAAGCAGACGTTTGTAGTTTTTCCAAGTCCAAGAAGGGGGGAAGACAAGCCGTGGTCAGTTCAGTCCGGGTTCTCAAAGCAGGAGATGGCGTCCGTCAGAAAGACGACGGAAGGTCAAGCTAATAAGAGTAAGCACAGGTTTGCACAAACAAATGCCCACACAATCCCTCCCGCCGTCTGACCCTGGATTCCAATCAACTTACGTCTCAGCACAGGAAAGTACACAAGTCTTCAGGGAAGCGTCCCACACACACACGGATCCCAAGCGTTTGCCCAGATTACCTTGCCTGACGCAATTTGCAATTGCTCCCAAGCCCCATTTTATGCCAGTTACAAATCTTCGTCACTGTCAGCTGTCCTCCTTAACCCGGGCGTTTCCTCATCACTTTCCTCGTCAGAGCTGGAACACCTCTGACTACGCCCAACAGCATCTCCAGCTGTGGATCCCGTCCCATCCCTCCAGCTAAGCCATGGGTCTAATCCTGAAGGTCCCCATTCATCTTCTGCCCCATCATGGCCAGTGGCCCCCAATTCCTCCCTTACCCGAGTCCAATCCATCTCATCCTCCTCTGAGCTAACCAGCCCCTCCTCCATTCTCTCCGTAAACCCTTCGAAAGATTCTTCGTCAGATGGTGCTGCAAATATGTCTCGCAGTCTTTTTCTCTCTCGCTCCTCGAGAGTATCTGACTCCCGAGGAGTCTTACGCCCACGTCTGTCAGTAACAGAGCCATGAGGCTCAATCATAACACATCAATTGCTTGAGAACAAGATGTACTGGCTTGCATTAGTCATACTCCAGATCTGTACATAAAAGAAATTAGAATAGGAGGCTTAAGAGACATTCTGCTCTTGTTTGACTCAGCAGCAAGATAAGCACACAGAAAAGTGCCTGCAAATGTCAGATCTAGAACTATGCAACTAAAAGCATTTTTTGATGTTTTAATTCAAAAACATTGAAGAGGGGAACATTGAAGAGGGAAAGTCAGAAAGTCAGAAAGTGATCATAATACGTACATCAGTGTTGAAGGAAAGGTCTGTTGAGGAAAAAAATGTTTTCAGCTCCTGAGAAATTTCAAGTTAAGTTAAATGTGTATTCTAACCTCTGTTCTCGCACACCTTGACAGGTTCTGCTGATGAGGATACCAGCTAGAAAACCACTGAGATATACAAAGAACAAGCATGATGTGTCTATTGGAGGAACGGCTCATTATTTGTGAATTTATACGACTGTCATAATATGTGGTTGTCACATGGCTTTTTAAAAGTTCTAGTTAAGTTTGTTTTAACTTGTTCCAAATTCTGCACTGTGTGTTTCAATAAACCATTGTCCTCAATTCACTGATACCATCTTTCTTGAGAGGCTAGAAGACAGTTTTGTGTTCCTGATGCAGGATGTGCTCTGACAAAGGGTCACGTTATGGAACAAACTAAAAAAAACCAAGTGTGAATTTGGTACAAGGCCACATCTCAAGTTCCTAGTTGTATATGTTCTACACCAGGAGTTGACCACTGTGGAAGGAGAGGAAACTGAATTATCTCTTTAGGAAAACGTAGGAGCCTGCACTCCTTTATAGAAAAAAAAAATCAAACTTTTTTCTTTTGCTCTAAATGTCTTCCAATGCAAGAAGTCAATTCCGGTCAACTTCCAGTTCTAAAAAAGGTTATTTGGGGGGCTAATGTGGTCTGAAGGTGCTTAATTTGACAAAAAATGCCCTTCACATTTGTACAGGGCATTTGGGAGGGAAAAAACCCCCATATTTTTTCTTACAAATATTTGTTTTACCTTGGGGGTGGGGGCTGAGGGTCACAAAATACTGTGGGGCAACTTGTGGTCTGTGCACCACACCTTGCCCATCCCTTACTTTACAAAGTCCACTATCTAATATTGATGATCACTATTAATTAAATAGTGTAAAGTCAAAGGTCAGATATTTTAAAAACATTAGACTTTCTATATCAGTTGAAGCCTCTGAACTGTCATCGAGGACAGCTCACACAAAATAAGTTACAGTAACCTAAACTCAAGGTAATGAAATCACAAAGGAGGTCTGCCTGCTCTTTTTACTGAATTGATTTAGTTGAAAAGCTTCTCCTTTTTTGCCATAATCAATGATGCGATGAGTTTTGCGAGACCGTCGTACTAGAACTAGAAGGTTCAAATTCCCTCTGAGTTGGAAACCTCATAGGTCAGACGCTAGGTCAGACACTATGGATAAAAATAATGCAAAACATTGCCAGACACAAAGAGAAACTCAAGACCACCCAGAGACTAAAAACCTGAGTAACTGGAGCAACAGAGAGCACAGGCAATTCATAGCCAATCATTATCATGCCCACTTTGTTTGGATTCATTTTCAATCACCTTGCCTAACATCCAGTTTCTGACTATGGCCAAGCATTGATGAAATGCTGAGCAATCTATTGTTGCCTGGAAGTCACCATGCTCGATTCTCTAAATATAAGTACAGATATACCGTAATTTAAGAGACTGCATTTCTTCAATTTAATGATTAAATTATGTTGCAAAAGATCATTTCAAATGCTCAATTTTCACCCCTGTCAGACGATAACCAACATATGCATTTATTCAAAATGTTACTGTTACTTATGTTTCATTGCATCAGAGAATGTAGGATAAAATGAAATCATAATGATAAAGCAGACTAACACATTCTATAATGAGAATCCAATTATTATCATAATGTGGTGTAACATATTTTTGCAACCAGTCTGCAATGCATGGCATACCATTGTACCTAGTACTTGTTACCAAGCCACACAAATGGTAATAACTGACATTAAGTTTAAATTATTTTATTTCAGATCTATTGACCATAACTACTGAATCTAGAATTATGATAAACAGATTCACATTTAAAATGAAAGTCAAAGAAGGATAGACCCAGGAGCCCAAGAGTGGTGAATATATGGCTCATTGGACATCTTTATACATACTTGATTAATTCAAATTCAACCATTTTCCCCCAAAACACACAAGTCTTTCTAACGATAAAGATTAAAATTCAAATACATATAAATTTATATGCATTAAATTCCGTATTTCTCTATTACCTAGTGTAGTGTCCTTATATAAAAAATGAACATAGGCTAAAAGTCTGGACAAGATGATCAACATATTTTTTACAAGGAGGAATACAGGATCTTATGGCCCTCTAGATTTTACAACTACAGCCCTCAAATGATAGGAATGTTCCTGGGTTGTTTATACTGCGATTTAGAAACTAATGATATACAAAAAAGGATCCCTTGGAAATAAAGAATTTTTGATCTTGCTTTTCTTACATCTCACTACAAGTGGCAATGTAACAATGCTGCTAGTTCTTTATTGGTTATTAAAATATCTGTATCATGTGCTGGATCACAAGATCTTAAGGAAGAATACAAAAAACTTTAAAGCAATGGAGAATAACCTAAAACACTAAGAAACAATTTAAAACAAAAGGTATATTGAGCAAGTTAAAACAATTTAAAATGTGTGTCTGTATAGATTTGGAAAAAATCCATCAAACCCCCACAGTTCAACAAGAACCTCATGTTTTAATTTGATGTTAGAATGAAACTACCATTGGTGTCACTTGGACCACCAAAGCGAAGATGGCATTTCATGACTGACAGTGTATTTATATAATAAATGTAGCTTGACACCACTTTGGCTGCCATGGCTTAACGTTTTGGAAGCAGTAAGGTCTTTCACTTCTATATCAAAGAGTGATGGTGCCTCACCAAACTACAACTTGCATGGTCCCACAGCATTGAGACCTCCTATAACAGTTTAAAGCAGAAAATCTGGGATCATATCCTGGGACAAAGGGCCTGTCTGGAAGGGCCCTGGGTTATCTGAGGGTCTTTCAACACAGCCCTATAACCCAGAATATCAAGGCAGAAAATCCCACAATACAGTAGAGTCTCACTTATCCAAGCCTCGCTTATCCAAGCTTCTGGATTATCCAAGCCATTTTTGTAGTCAATGTTTTCGATATATCATGATATTTTGGTGCTATATTCGTAAATATAGTAATTACAACATAACATTACTGCATATTAAACTACTTTTTCTGTCAAATGTGTTGTATAACATGATGTTTTGGTGCATAATTTGTAAAATCATAACCTAATTTGATGTTTAATAGGCTTTTTCTTACTCCCTCCTTATTATCCAAGATATTCGCTTATCCAAGCTTCTGCTGGCCCTTTTAGCTTGGATAAGTGAGACTCTACTGTATCTGCTTTGAACTGGGATATCTGAGTCCACGCTGCCATATATTCCAGTTCAAAACAGATAATCTGGGATTTTATTCAGCTGTGTGGAAGGGGCCCCAGAATATCAAGCCAGATAATCCCATAATATTTGCTTTGAGCAGGGTTACCTGAGTCCACACTGCCATATAATCAAGTTCAATGTGGATGTTATACAGCTGTGAGGAAGCGGCCCTAGAAAATGCCCCAATGGGCCCGTTTCCCACTCAAGAGAAGCCCCACCAACTCTCCCGTTCCTTTCCCGACCACCATGTCGAAAGCATGACACCTTTTTCAGGTCTGTCTCCTAAAAAATTTTTTTTGAAGGGAAGAAGGCCTGAGGCCCTACCTGGAGGCTTAGTAAGTGACCCTCTGCCAGGACTTCAGGGAGCTTCACCGGAACCGGAAACCCGCTCCCTTTGCGCCGTTACCAGCCTCCTCAGGAAAATATTACCCGCTTCAAACGGTTCCGTGCGGGAAACGACTAAAGCAGGCAGTTGACGGGTTTAAGACACAAACTAGTGCGCTTCTCTTCAGGCTCCGGCGGGGCGCTTCCCCAATCTCCTTGGAAGAGCCTCCGTTGTTGCCTCCCTCCCTGGTTCCCCCTTTCGCCGCCTTGAGCCGGCGGGCCAATGAGCGGGGCGGTTGTTGGAGGGCGGGACGGCGCTGGCCCAATGGACGCGCTCCTTGTTGGTTGCGGGGGAGGCTTGGCCGGCGGAGGCGAGGGTGAGGGAGCCGGGCAGAAGGCGCTCGAGGAGCCAGTCCTTCCTCCGCGATGGTGGCGGAGGCGGGTTGGGCGCGGGGAGGCCGCCGCTGAGGGAAGCAGGAAAGGTAAGTCGGAGAAGCCGCTCTCTCGTTCCACAGTCGGAGGGAGGGGGCGGGGAGGAAGAATAATCACAATAGATTCGGTTTCTTAGCCGCTCTCCTTTGCTTCGCCTCAGAATGGAGCTCCCTTCCTTGCCTCTTTTATTCTCCTCTATCTGTAGGAATAGATAGGGCCATTCAAATCTGCCTGCCTCCCCACCTTTCTTTCTCCTTGAGCCCTTTTGGCCTCCTCTGTATATACTCCCCCTCCCGATTTTTGTTCCTGGGTAATCAATGTCATTCCCCAATTGGTCCTGTCACGAAAACAACATGGAAATCGTTGCGTTGCTGTGAGTTTTCCGGGCTGAATGGCCATGTTTCAGAAACATTCTTTCCTGACGTTTTACCCACATCTATGGCAGGCATCCTCAGAGGTGGTGAGGTCTGTTGGAAACTAGGCAAGTGGGGTTTATTTATCTGTGGAATGATGTCCAGGGTGGGAGAAAGAACTCTTGTCTGTTTGAGGCAAGTGTGAATGTTACAATTGGTCAACTTGACTAGCATTGAACAGCCTTGCAGCTTCAAAGTCTGGCTGCTTCCTGATTGGGGGAATTCTTTGTTGGGAGGTGTTAGCTGGCCCTGATTCATTCATGACTGGAATTCCCCTGTCTTCTGAGTATTCTTTATTTGCTGTCCTGATTTTAGAGTTTTTTTAAATACTGGTAGCCAGATTTTGGTCATTTTTATGGTTTCCTCCTTTCTGCTGAAATTGTCCACATGCTTGTGGATTTCAACGGCTTCTCTGTGTAGTCTGACACAATAATAATAATAATAATAATAAAACTTTATTTTTATAACTCGCTTCTATCTCCCCGAGGGAACTCGGTGCGGCTTACATGGGGAACCAAGCCCAACAAGTACACAAAATATAAAATGAAATAAAATACATAATAATCAAAATTTAAAAAATGATAGATAATTAAAACCACAGAATAAATAGTAAAGTACATCCATTAACATCAAACATAGTGATTGTTAGAATCGAAACTATATTGGAAACTAGGCAAGGGAGAGTAAAGACAAAGATCCACCCAGAGGAATAGTGTTCTTACCATACATCAAGGGAACCACTGACCGCATAGGGAAGCTGATGAAGAAACACAACCTGCAAACTATTTACAGACCCACCAAGAAAATCCAACAAATGCTACATTCAGCAAAGGACAAGAGGGTTCGTCTCACCTCTGCATGAGTCTACCGTATACTGTGCAACTGTGCACAAATCTACATAGGGATCACCAAATGTAGCATTGCCCAAATGCGAATCAAGGAACATGAAAGGCACTGCTAACTAATTAAACCAGAGAAGTTAGCCATAATAGAACCAACCTGGATACAGCATATTATCTGAGAACACAGAAATGCTGGATCACTTTAACCACCACCATGTCAGACTACACAGAGAAGCCATTGAAATCCACAAGCACATGGACAACTTCAACAGAAAGGAGAAAACATTGAAAATGAACAAAATCTGGCTACCAGTATTTTAAAAAACTCTAAAATCAGGACAGTAAATAAAGAACAACACTAAAAAATAGGGAAATTCCACACATGAGTCAATCAGGGCCAGCTAACACCTCCCAACAAAGGATTCCCCCAGGAAGTTAGCAGCCAAACCTTGAACTGAAAGGCTATTCAATGCTAATCAAACTGGCCAACTGCAACATTCACACTTGCCTCAAGCAGACAAAAGTTATTTCTCCCACTCTGTACATTCCACAGATATATAGATTCCACTTACCTAGTTTCCGAAAGACCTCACAACTTCTGAGGATGCCTGCCATAGATGTGGGCAAAGCATCAGGAGAGAATGCTTTTGGAACATGGCCATACAGCCCAGAAAGCTCACGCCTACCTAGTGATTCCAACCATGAAAGCCTTCGACAACACAATTGAACGTAATTTCTGTCGCCACAAAAAACCAAGTTTCTGGAGTAGAACAACTCCTTTCCAAGTAAGGAATGCACAATTAAACAGGAAATAATACTTTCAAACCAGGAACATAATGTTTTTCGTCTTCGAATTTTGTAACATATTGTAACATGAGTCCTTCTAAACCCCACTTACGTTGTAGAAACCTTTCGTTTTGGGACAATGAAATTCACCCTAAGGGCTGTCCAGTCCAACCCCTTTCTGCACACAGTCAAAGTACTCTTGACAGATAGCCATCCAGCCTCTGCTTAAAAATCTACTGCTTGAAGATCCAGCCCTGCATCCTTCCCCTCTGTAGGAACACTCAGGTCCATCTCAGGCTAGATCTACATTGCCCTGTATCCTGGGATCTGATCCCAGAGTATCTGCTTTGTACTGGGTTATATGTGTCTACACTTCCATGTAATCCAATTCAAAGCAGATAATTGGATTAAATATGGCTGTGTAGATAAGGCCTCAACCTATCCTGGTTTCCCAAACACCTTAACATGACGTTTCTTCCTTCCCAACACATCTTCAAAGAGTGAATCCACACTATAGAGTTAATGCAGTTTGGCCCCACTTTAACCACCAAGGTTTAATGCTATGGAATCTTGGGAGTGGTACTGTTATGAAGCCTTTAGCCTTATCTGCCAAAGATTGCTAGCACCTCACCAAACTACAGATCCCAGGATTCTATCACATTGAGCCATGACAATGAAAGTGGCGTCAAACTGTATTCATCCTACATATCATGGCTGGCTTCTATCCTTTTTTTCATCCCTTCTTGTCTTGTTTTGTAAGACAAGACTTTCTTAGCTCTTCCAGGTATATTTTTGCTCTTACAATAACATGTACCTCTGCAGGCCCTCTCCTCAAAAACGCACTGTCGTTCTTTAGATCTTTAATTTAGGGACAAAATGAGGCTATCTCAATGAATCCTTTTGTTTTTAATGTATTGATTTGAAAATATCCTGGTCTCAAGTATTAAAAATATTGAGAGACGTTGTCATTTCCTGAAGGCACTGGAAGCCTCAGTGTGTATTCTTGATAAGGATAGAAGCCTCTGACATTGTGCTCCTTTACTCAAAATAACCTCTTCCCCTCCCTTCTGACCAATGCTGCCTATGCTGAGATGTTTAACAGCTCCCTTTTAAAAAACCAAGTAAAATTTCTTTTCATGTTGACAGCACTTAATTGCTTTTTAAGAATCTCTGCTTTAATGTGTTAATGCATGATCCCATAGAAAGTGTAACAAATGCATAAGCAAACATGATAGAGACATTTCTATAGCCAGTTATGTAACCATTTGGCTATATTACAATGCAGATGTTCACTTACAGAGTTGGTGTAGGGCATCTAGACTGATACAGATTATAAACAGGCAATAACAAAACTATAGGTGCTTATAAGATTTGAGGAGAAAGGGTCACCTTATTGCCTTTCATACAGTTTATAATAGCTTCCTCAAAATCATGGGTTGGGCTGTTGGACTGTCACGATAAATGCTGCTTTTTTTCAGGAATTGGCAATCATATATTCCCTAAATTACTAAGTGAAAGTCAGTATTTCTTTAGCGAGACACTCAATTATCATTTTTACTGCATTCTTACCTCTGATAATTGTCTGTAGGTAATGTCTAGGTTTTTGAAGTGATGAGTAAATTGTCTTACTAAAATGATACTAATTTACAAGTGATATGTCATTATGCAGACAGGTTTGCTTATTTATCTGGGCAGTGTTATGTCTCCCCCTTCCCGGTTCTCCTATGAGGGCTGAGGATGTTTCTTTTCAGAGCAAAGTTTTGATGCAGATTAGGCTATTTCCTTAAACATCTTCTCAGTTTAACTATTTCTGGCATGGGTTGCTGTGAGTTTTTTGGGCTGTACAAACCTCTGAGGATGCTTGCCATAGATGCAGATGAAATGTCAGGAGAGAATGCTACTGGAACATGGCCATAAAACCCGAGAAACTCACAGCAATCCAATGATTCCGGCCATGAAAGTCTTCAACAACATCTTTTTGGCATATTTGAATCACACTTTTTAAAAGCCCTATTCAGAGCAATCTTTCATTTATTTTAGTCTTAATTTTTTAGAATGTCTTAAAAGTTTATCATAGGACAATCAAAGGCTGGAGAAAAGAGCTTAGCTCTAAATTGTTCCATTTAGATTAATGTCTCCTGTTCTTATTTTATTTCGTAGCCAGTATCTTTGTTTCTCTTAGATAAGATCTGACAGATGGGTAGCCTCTTCAGTTCCTGGGATGCAATGACAAACTAGGTGGGAGTAAAGTTGCCTTTGCAGGCTTAGTTTTACATAAGATGTAAAACCGATTAGCTTTGTATCTCTAGAGTCTAGACAAAATGGGCATTTTAGATGGTAATAAGTGCAATAATTCTGTTTGCTTGCTGGTATGTTACATGCTTTACCTATGTGTAGTTAATACTAAGTGAATATTTTGGGTTTTTGGCGTTTCAACATTCTTGATAATGATCACTATTTAAAAAGAAAATGTTATTTTGTATGTTGTTTTTAATTCATTGGACTTAGCTTTTGGACATATTTCTATATTATAGTAGAATCTACTTTGAGTAAGCAAGTGTTTATATTGATCTTAATTGGACTAGATGGTGTGCAGTGATACATAAACACTGAAGGCCAAATCTGATTGTTAGTCAACTAAAGAAGGCCACACTGAATGAATGAAACTTGTTAGGTAAGTATTTATTTAAGTTCCATTGATTTAATGGGCCTTATTTAGTTGGAAATCACAATTGGATTTAGTCCTGAATTGGTATGTATGTATGTGTATGTGTATTTGATAAAGCCATATCAAATAAGAACAAAAACCTGTAAATTGTTCTTGAATTGCCTTATGTTCACTGTAAAAGCACTGTGCCTTCTGCTGTACTACAAGGGAGCATATGTTGTTAGCTTGTTTTCCTGTCATTTAGGTGCTCTAAGATCTATAACAAAATGTGAAGATTAAGCACTGTAACTGTTTGTTCTCATCACTTGGTCTTCTGTAAACTTTAGTGGATGGGTAAATATGTGGCGGCAGCCAGACATACACAACAGTTTGAATAATATAGAAATATCAGATTTGCATAGAGGAAGATGGTTGTTACCGAGGTGTTGCTTGTACTCTAACAAGTTAGGTGGTGCCTTGTGTCTGGCCAACTATTTGTTCTCTTATTCTATCTCTGAGCATGGTTTACTCACTTTGTGTGCCTTAATTGCTTCATGGTCTGCTTTTGGCATGTGGAAACCAGCAAGATGTCTGGGCTGGAAGGATTGTGGTGAGGTGTTTTGGGATAGGGCGGTTTTCAGTTGAATGTTGGGAATGCTTATGCTCTGAAGTTCTGATTGATAGTCTTATTGAGAACAGAGGGAGGTGTATGCAAGAAGTTTATCTTGCTGGTCAAGGTTACATGAGTTCACATTCATTTCCCTGCAATCAAGGTCTGTGCAAGGCTTACACATTTGTCACCTGATTCTGCTTCCATTTAACAGACAACCCATGTATATGGAAGCAGCAGTGGAAGTCTCTTGGTTTGGGGCTTGAAGCATTTGGTTTAACTCAACCACCCACCCGAAACAGTGCAAATGCTTTGGATAACTTTTAGTGCTGTCTTTTGCTATTCATACAGTCCTGTCCTGATTAGCTCATTGTTTTCTTGCTTCATTGCTCCAAATATTTCTCATCCACCTATCCCTTTGGATAGTATAATGGACACTAGTGGGGATTATCTTCTTTGTGGAGAATTTTTTAAATAGAATAAAAACAAAAAGTCTATATGTCCTGTAGCTGAGACAGAAGTATGAGGAACTTTGTCTTAAATATTTCTTCATCATTCTGAAAGAAAATATCCCCTATTATATTATATCTACCCACACACCAGTTTCCCCCCTGAAACTCCCTCTCCTTTTTTAAAGCTAGGTCTTTACTCTCTCCATTCCAGTCTTGCACCTCTGAAAAACCATGCCTTGAAGAAAAAACCCACGTTTCAGTGTCCAACTTAGAATGTTTTGAATTGTGAAGGCAAAATAATAATGATGGTGCTTTCAATGGTCTTCAGGTGACAAACATTGTATTTCTTTTGTTTGTTTGTTTTGTATTTGATCAGTATTGGGCAAAGTGCAGCCTTCCAGATGTTGTTGGACTTCAGCTATGATCAGCCCTAGTTGTACTGGGAGCTACAGCTGGATGGCTGTATTTTGCCTGGCACTAATATAAACAATTATAATTAATAGAAAATGGCTATTGCAGGATACAACTTCATTCATTTGCTCATGAATACTATAGACCAGTTGAATGGGTGGTGTTTACAAAAGTATTGACTTGCCATTCAGCAGTTGATTTAATAAGTCTACTACAGGTTGAGCATCCTTTACCGACAAATTTGAAATACTCCAAAATTGTAATGATGGGAGACTGAGATAGTGACATCTTTACTTTCTGATAGCCCATAGTACACACATTTTGTTCAAGCATCAAATTAAAACATTGTATAACATTACCTTCATGCTATGTGTATAATGTGTATCTGAAGTATAAATGATTTTGTATTTACTTTGGGCTCATATCTGCCGGATATGGTATCACATTGTGTACATATATGCAAACCTAGGTTTTTAAAAGTCTGAAAAATCCAAAATCCTGAACACGTTTGGTCTCAGGTAAGGTACAGGCAGTCCCGAAGTTGCGAACAAAATAAGTTATGTAAGTTTGTTCTTCATTTGAATTTGTTTGTAAGTCGGAACAGGGATATTGTTTACGTGTGTGTATGTGTATGTATTCTTTGTATACCAAAGGGAATTGTTAACATCCATGTGGTGTTTGTTTTTTTGTCTGTGCCCCTGTTCGCTTTCTGTCCCTGTGATTATTGGATTTTGAAAAATTTGGCTTGTAAAAACAAGGATTAGTGAGAAAGCTTTGGTGGAGATAACTTTTCCCTATGATAACAAATCTTCTAGGAGTATATTTCCCCTCCAAGGGTAGATTTCTCTCACTTCCTGTTGTCTCACCCCCATTCTTTAGTGAGTCATTTGTAAGTTGGATGTTTGTAACTCCGGGACTGTCTGTATACTCAATTTGTATTTGGTTTGGGATTAGCAGTTACGTTCAATCCTATACTACTTCAGCAAGTAATGGCTCTACAAAACTATCAAGGAAGGAATGGTCTTTATGTTTCAGAAGATGAACATTCAATTTTCTTTTGGGGAAATAATTTAATTTGCTGAGTGTTCTTTTTGGAAACCCTACATATTAGAAACTCCTGCCCCTAAACTTAAGATTTCAAAAGAAAACCCTACCATCGCGTTAGGAACTGGCAAGACCTACTTTGAAATGAAGCTGTTATATGTAGAATATTTTCCCTTTGTGAACATCCTCATGTTAAATGTACAGATAACTTTTTGTTTACGATTTTTGAAGCAACCTCAGGATCCTATGCAATTAGTTCTGAAACTGGAGAACCGGCTCCCTTGGTTATTGTGAAGAGAGTTCTTAACAGGATTACAGAATAGTAGTATAAAATACATATCAAATGTCCTTTTGGTTTGTGACCATTAGTTAGGATCCAGAAACGGTGAAGTTAATTTTGTAAATTTAGAGGTGCTTCATATTCAGTCATATGAATTAGGTGGCATGTATTTTGTAAATGCATTAATCAAAATTTCATAACAGATTATGAGTTAATTTGCCATGTGCTCACCTCTTTAATTCTCATATTTTAGAATATATTATCTGTTTAAATAATATCTCAGTTCACATTCAGTTTCCTTAATCTCTTTAATGAAATGAAAACCTGTTACTGAAGACTTTTATCTGATTTTCAAAGGCTTTCTAATAAGGGAACATCCTTGAAGAAAGTAGGTTTCTGACCTTATTGTGAGCCTTGATGACAGTAGCTTAAAACATCTGCAAGGGATGGCTTTTCTCAATCCTCTATTGAAATCGCAATTCACCGTTTGCATAGGTATCAATAAAACTAATTAAAAAGTTGTTTCCGAAATTCAAATACACATATGTTACATAATCCTGAAATTATTGTTTGAAAGTAAAATCCAACAGATGGATAGATACAAGAGTATTTACAAGTGTCAAAAATGGATAGAATTTAGGGCTCCTTCTGTTTTCTGGCATTTTTTCTTTAATATTTCATTGCCTTTAGTTCACAAATGAAACTGTAGGTACAGGTGAAGCTAGCCTTAAGTTTCCACATTGAGGAGACCTGTTTCTGTAATGAGGCATGATGTTATGAGGTTTGGAATATCATTATTTGTTCAGTAATGGACTTTTGTTTGCTTAAACAATTGACTGAAAACTTTATCTTATACGTATTGTATATCTATATTGGGGGATAATTTATTTGTTTTACAAGATAGTTGTTTCATTGACCTTTCCAAATGCACTTCTATTTTCTCTCCATACCTGCTATTTGACATGGTGTATAGCTCAAGGCTACAATGATATAATAATAATCTTCTCCTTTGTTCAGATGATGGTATGACAAATTCTGATTAGCTAGAGCCTTTTGTGTATGAAATGAAGTAATGTGTTTGCAGGGATTTCCTTTTCTAGTTTGTTTTTGGAATTGGTCCCACTTGTCAATAAACCACCTTGCAAATTGTTACTCTTACAAGGGAAGAGTTTGGCCACTTAATCTGTTCTGTTATGCACTGTCATGTGCTCTTTCATGCTTCTCACTCTCAGACTGAATGCCTGGGTCCTCTACTTTGCACAAACACTGGACATATACTCTGCCCATCTTGAAAATATTTTATCAGCAACGACTAACAAATTACCAGAAATTGATTAACTCTCATACTGAAGCCCTGTCTTCTTTACTTCACAGCAGGTAATATTAAAACCAGTATGACTTGTGAATAAACCAGCTATGTGATACATTTCTAAAAGAAGCAGCCTTCTGTATCTCGCCCTGCAAACATGATTCCTTCTTCTTAGTTGTTCAAGAAAGATCAGAGTAGTAAATTCAGTGCAATATTCCAAGCCTCGATGACTTGCGTCAGTCAGAGTTGGAGATGATGAGGCAAGTGTTTTCCTTTTCTTTCTTTGTTCTGCTAATCCAAATGTGAGGGATCCAATGACTGCGTTGTTTGGGGACTTTGGGGGGTTTGGATCTGGAGGGTTCAAAGCTGCTGGTACCGTGGCCGATCATAGTAGCAGCTCCTAGTGGTGGCTTTCAGTTCACCTGAGCCCAGAATTTTGGCAGTACCTTTATGGGTGATTTATATATCTGTAAGTGGAGGGCTTGTTTACACAAATGAAAAGCTTAAGTTTGGGACAGCATTTTTTGGGTTCGTACTGGCCCAGCAGTAACTCTATTAATGCCACATGCAACATAGTAAGATTACCATAACTATCCATTCTTTTCCCCCTGCTGAATTCATGTTGTTGTAAGGGGACAGTCCACATTTTCAGTTGTTCACATTATTTTCAGTGACACTTCCCTGCCCTGTCACGTATGCGAATAAGCACATTTTTTGTTAATAAGAGACATGCTAACACTGATATGCAAGTATCTGCAAACACAAACTTTCTTTTTTAAAATAAATAAATACATACATTTCAACCCAGGATAGAACCACTTCTTGGTAGGAATGCTCACCTCCCACCAACCAGTTCTTCCCACCACTAATTCCTACATAGTGAAGCAATGGCACTTGGGCCCCTTCCACACAGCTGAGTAAAATCCCATATTATCTGCTTTGAACTAGGATATATGGCAGTGTGGACTCAGATAACCCAGTTCAAAGCAGATATTGTGGGTTATTCTGCCTTTATATTCCTGGGTTATATGTCTGTGTGGAAGGGCCCTTGGAGGGCTGTCCATATTCCTAAAAGTCTGACTTTTCTGTAAGACAGATGAAAGCCCAAAGAAATGCACTGTAGACAAGTGTTCCTAGATATCATGTATCAGAATTAGAGCACCTATGAGATAAATATGGTTGTTTCAGTCAATGTAGACAAGTCCAGAGGGGCTGGCAGAAAGCAATTTGTACAATATCCTACTGCTTTCCAGCCACTGACAATGAGGATCAGGCTATATTACAGTGGGATAGTAATCTGATTTACTATGCTAATATCCTTCTTGATTATTAGCCATAGAAAATTGGAGCAGATTAGAAATTATTTTCACCAAGGATATTAAAAATGTTAAGAGATAGTAAACAATCAGATATATATTTTAAAATTTGCAGCTAATTGTGAAATAAGTTAAAACATGTAGTATAGCTTAACATTTGTTTATACATGCTCTTCAGTTTCTTCCTGGATTTACTTGTTTTTCTTCTTTGTTTTTTTCCCATCAAGCTGTTCTTACTTAAAAGTACAAGTCTAACATTGTACTTAATATAGCTCTGTCCTTGTTGCTAAATGTGTTGCTGAATATAAAATACTATTATTTTCCTTTCCTGGTTAAAGTTAGCATTGCAGTGTTTGCACCAACCAATTATTGGGTATAAAATGATTTTTCCATTATGGAAAATGTTGGAAATGTAGATTTAGTTAGTTAAAAGTTAAATATTACAGATCTGCTGCCATGTTTAGATTGATGTCCAGTCCCTGATGCAGCCTCTTGTCTTTGATATGTTAGGCACAAAACCATTGCATGCATTTAGTATTTATGAAAGACTAGCATGGGTACCCAGCGTTGCCTGGGTTATTTGAAAAAGTCAGTTTTTTAAATATACGAAATGCATAAGGTTGTGGATTAATTACGACTGACATCATGCCAGGTTCACCCCGAGAAACTCCATCAGTACTTAAAGTTTGTTATGTTGGCCAAGTTTGGTCTGGATGCATCATCAGTGGGGTTCAGTATGCTCTCTGGCTGTAGGGTTAACTACAACTCCCACTATTGGAGTTAGTCCCCTTAAACCCCTCCGGTAGGTTGAGTTAGTCATGGGGGCTCTGTGTGCCAAGTTTGGTCCAGATCTGTCATCAGTGGAGGTTGTAGTTTCTCTGGTTATGGTGAACTACAATTCCCAGAAAGGAAGGTCAGTTTCTCCCAAATCTCTCCAGTAATCAAATTTTGGCGTATCAGGTATGTGTGCCAAGTTTGGTCCAGATCCATCAGTGCTCTCACAGTGGATTCACAGTGCTCTCTGGATGTAGATGAACTACAACTCCCCCAATTCAAGGTGAATTTTCCCCAAAGACCTCCAGTATTTTTTGCTAGTCATGGGGACTGTGTGCCAAGTTTGATCCAATTCCATCTTTGGTGGAGTTCAGAGTGCTCACTGATTGCAGATGAACCATACATCCCAGTACCTACAACTCCAAAATGCCCAGACCAATTCCCCTCAAAACCCACCAGTATTCAAATTTGGGCATATTGGGTATGCATGCCAAGTTTGGTCCAGATCCATCATTGTTTGGGTTCATAGTGTGCTCTGGATGTAAGCGAACTACAACTCCTATAAATCCCTCCAAAGATCTCCAGTATTTTTTCTTGGTCATGGGGGTTCCGTGCGCCAAGTTGGTTCCAAGTCCATCGTTGGTGGAGTTCAGAGTGCTATTAGATTTCAGGTGAACTATACCAGTACCTACAACTCCTATAAATCATGATGATTTCTCCCCAAATCTCTCTAGTATGTTCAGTTGCTGATCAATTCCTCTGTGTGCTGTGTGCCATAGAAAAGAATAGGAAAGGATTGTGGGAGAGGGAGTGGGCGGGGTCATGCAAATTCTACCCCAATGGAGAGAGTAAAAAGCACTGGGATGCCTGTGGTGGAGGAAAAACAGAAAATCTAGAAAGAAATTGTCCTCGTATGAAAGCTTTCACTTGGGTGGTGGGCAGTATGGTGTTTGTGGAGGACATTGGCAGGACTCTTGTACATGTTTATGGCGCTCATTGTAACCTGCAATGTCATTGGAGGGAAGGACATTGGTGTCTTCTGAGCTGTGGAAACTATAGCTATTTGTGGAAGTGGCAGCTTGTCTGTGTAAATGGGTACCCCAGCCATACACATACATACATATTTTCATGTTTATTGTGTGTATAGATTTACCTGTTTATATTGTCAAAGTTTGTTTCTCTTGACTTTGCCTGTTTCTCTTGACTTTTCCCAACAGGTAATTAATTAAGTGGATTCACTGAGTGTCCTGAAGATCCTTCTAATATTATTGTCATTAATATAGTGCTTGCTTTAAAGCAGTGGTTCCCAAATCTATTTGGCCTACCGCCCCCTTTCCAGAAAAAATATTACTCAGTGCTCCCTGGAAAGGAGGGCATGGTTTAGAGGGGTGGGTGTGGCTCCTGCACAAGAGAGCGGGACTGAGCCTCTCCCCTAGTCCAAGATGGAGGGCTGGGAGGGGGAGGGGGAGGTGGGCAGGGCCACAAATGGGCGGCCAGGACTGGGATGGGTGGAGTTATGAGCTCTGAGGCAGGGCTGTCCTGCGACACCTGCCAGGACACAGGGGGCGGGGCTAGAGGAGGGGGAGGGGCCTCTTCCCAAGTGCCTGACAGGGCTGAACCTCTATACTCCGCTCCCTTGTTCTAACAAGCGCCTCAGGGGAGGAATACAGAGGCTCAGCCCTGTCTCGTGCTTTTGGAAAGAGGCCCCGCCCCAGCCCCACCCTTTAGTCCTAAAAGGCCTCTCAGGAGTGATATAGAGGCTCAGCCCTGTCTCGGGCTCTTGGAAGGCTTTCCCAGCTACCCAGCATTGTTTTAACAAATAAAAGACCTCGCTTGTAAGCGCATGTTTAAGTCTTTTGGTTTTACAGTACTGAATAGTGAGCCATTTTTAAAAATAACTCCTTTCTTCAGATGTATGTAATGCTTATACAGTAGAGTCTCACTTATCCAAGCTAAATGGGCTGGCAGAAGCTTGGATAAGCGAATATATTGGATAATAAGGAGGGATTAAGGAAAATCCTATTAAATATCAAATTAGGTTGTGATTTTACAAATTAAGCACTAAAACATCATGTTTTACAACAAATTTGACAGAAAAAGCAGTTCAATACGCAGTAATGTTATGTTGTAATTACTGTATTTACGAATTTAGGACCAAAATATAATGCTATATTGAAAACATTGACTACAAAAATGGCTTGGATAATCCAGAAACTTGGATAAGCGAGGCTTGGATAAGTGAGACTCTACTGTATCTAGATTCTTTGGAAGCTCTGAGAGCCTCAAAGGCAGACTGTCTCTATTGCTTTGGCTGGCAAAGTAATTAAAGAAGCAAAAGGTTTGGAAAGCTGGTCTGTTGATTACTGCTGTTCTTTTTCTGAGCAATCTGCTTGGAGTGGCCGTTGCCACAGGGGTTAGTAGGTCTTTTGCAGTTCTCTCCTGTTTATCATTGGAGCATGCTTGACTTTTTCAGATGAAATATAGAAGGGTTGTCAGCCATGGGGAGGAATTCTTTGTCACTTTTCAAATGCTGTTGCCACCGGGTGACACAGGGGAGCAAGTGTTGTCTTCCACCTCACCCCACCAGTGCTTCCTTTGCAGTAGCTGTTCTTTATTGCTCTGGTTTCTGCTTCCTACTAAATTTTCCCCCTACAGTTCAAGTAATCAGAGTGTCTGTATATGGAGAACAAACCATCGGTTGTTGGCTGGTTGCAGAATTATTTTTCCTGCCTTTTGCCCCCTTCTTGGGAGCATTATGCTCAGACTGTTTTAGAAGCTGGAGGTAAAATGGTAAATTGTTGGGATCATCAGCTCAGATTGTGGTGAGGAAGAAGATACCAAACATTTCTGTCCTGCTTTTTTTAAAGAAACAATATAAAGCAGCATTCAGTTTCAAAAAGAAAGACACACATAAGAGTATTCAAAACCCAGATCTTTTGAAAGGCTTTCATGTAACATTTAGAAATCTTTGTTTTTTTAAAACAATGAACAGAAACATGTCACTGTCTGTGGGAAATAGCTTTAAAGAGCAGTGAGCTTGTACTGAGATGTCAGCTGTTTTAACTGCAAGAGAAGCATCTGTTCATAGCTTGTGTTTGTGCTCCAGGCTAATGTGTACTGAACAGTAATAATGCATCTATATTTGGTTTGTATACACATCTGTAAGACTGGTATTATTATTAAGTTAAAGTCAAATATTCTGCTGTCAGAAATAAACTGCTTCTTTATATAGCCTCACAGATAGGCTATATACACAGATACAGTAGAATCTCACTTATCCAAGCTAAACGGGCCAGCAGAAGCTTGGATAAGCGAATATCTTGGATAATAAGGAGGGATTAAGGAAAAGCCTATTAAACATCAAATTAGGTTATGATTTTACAAATTAAACACCAAAACATGTTATACAACAAATTTGACAGAAAAGTAGTTCAATACGCAGTAATGTTATCTTGTAATTACTGTATTTACGAATTTAGCACCAAAATATCATGATATATTGAAAACATTGACTACAAAAATGGCTTGGATAATCCAGAAGCTTGGATAAGCGAGGCTTGGATAAGTGAGACTCTACTGTATGTGTATAGCCTTACACTACCTTGCTATTGCTAAATTGGGGAGAGTACTGTAGTCAACTAAAGATAAACCAAACATTGCCATATTGAAGGGATGGGGGATTGCTTGCCCTCCAGATACTGGTGTCAGTTTTTACTATATTTTATAATCTTGTGATAATCACATCTGACTACAGAAGGACAGTTATGAGTTAAATGTTTTAAACCAATATGAGGTTTTTTCTTAAACCCATCATACCAAATGGGTGCAAGCATTGAAAGGGATTTAAATAACAATTATGTGTATCCTATGGGATAACATTTAACAGCCATCATACCCTAAACATACCTGATTTACTGATGTCAATAGCTAGTACAGATTGAGTATCTCTTCTCCAAAATACAGAAGTGTTCATGATTTTGGATTTTAAAAAATGCAATACTTATGTTTGTATATACTGTATTTACAAAATGGAATCTTGAAGATGGGACACAAATCTAAACAAGGAAATCATTGTTGTTTCATGTACACTTTACACACATAGCCTGAAACAACCTTATATACAATATTTTTAAAGAATTCTATGCGTGAAACAAAATCTGTGTCTATTAAACCATCAAAATTTGTGTCTAAACCACCACTCCCCTTGGCCATTCATGTGGACAATTACAGATTTGGAGTATTTTGAATATTGGGGTTGATGTACTGTAATCTTGCTGTCAGTTTAGCATTCTAGTTTGTTGCAATCCAAGCATAATCTGGTGATTTTATAATACTATATTGATTTGGCTTTCGAACTACAGCTTAGAGAATCCTTTAACTATTATTCTGTGAATTTCAGTCCTCAAAAGTAACTTTCTCGAGTTCTAGGGCAGCATGTTGTATGTCACATTTTGAATCTAATGTATATTAACTAAATTTACAGTTGAGATATTATTTTCTCAGATTGGAATATTACTCAATTTCTACAATGTGCAAGTTCAGAGGTCTATAAAGTTTTGGCCTCTTTGGGTACATAAAAATCTAGTTTCAGTCTCTGGCTGCTATGGTGAGATGGGCATTGGACAGCAGGAATAGCGAAGACTTCCATTACATACTCATGTATAAGTCAACCACATTTATAAGTGAAACACAAATTTTGGGGCCATAAATATGGATTTTGCTTTGACCCATGGATAACTTCAGGGTTAAAGTTAAGGGCATGTAGCAAAAGTCAAAGGAAAATAAAAGTGTTTGTCAAGTAACTCAAATTTCTGAAGAACTCCATTTGGATCAAAAATGAAAATGCGGAAGGGGGTGGACTATCTTTTTCTCCTCCTGTTTGGGCAAGGAGGTGGAAGTGTTTCTTGACTGTCTATTGCAGGGGTCCCCAAACTAAGGCCCGGGGGCCACATGCGGCCCATCAAAGCCATTTATCCGGCTGTGATGTCTCATGGGCCTTGTAGTCCCGCTCCTAGTGTCACTGTGGCAGATGAAGATGAAAACATGGGGTTTTCTCCGGATCAACAACAGCCGGAATTTTTCCAGATGCCTGATGTTGATGTTCTCGCCCCAGAACCAATTAAGACAGACCATGAGCAGCTCTCACCTCCCTTCGCTAGGAGACAGTCCTTTGCTGCAGACAGGGGAGTGAAAGAGCGGGTTCACAGGAGCTTGAGAATTGCAGCCAAACAAGACACTGGTTAGCCATGTTTCCCCTGGGAAAGTCCAGGGAGTCTCACATCTGGAGAAAGCTGGGTTTCGTTTCCCGTTCTCTAGGGAAAGAGAACGCTGGACACCTGCTTGGCGGGAAAATGAGACCCAGATATAGGTGCCTGGCACGGTTGGTCCGGTGCAGAGTCAACAGAACAGCTTCAGGAGTGAAATCACGTTCCAGCCTTGCGTGGACTTCGCAAAGTCCGCAAATCCAGTTTCCTTGCCTTGCTCATTCAAGTATTTCAAGAATTGCCTTGCCTTGTTCTTAGTCACGGACCTTGTTCCTAGAATCAAGTTTTTATTCCAGCTTGTTGTGAATCATACCTTGGACCTTGGAAGACCCTGGACAATTCCCCACACTATTGCTTGGCAATAGTGTGTGTTTCGGTTTATTGGATTTTATCTTTGGACTCTAATATCATTTATTGGACAAACTATTTCTGGACTATATTTGACCTCATTTGAAAGGTCTGCCTCTGGACTATATTTTCTACTTGCTATTATTATTCTTATATATTTCCTTAATAAAGATATTAGATAGTTTATTGGCCTCCGTGTACGGTTCTTGGTGCTCCACTGCCTTGAGTGTGACACCGGCCCCCATGGTGGCGGTGGCTCCCTCCTCCTCCACCGTGGAATGCGCGTGCAGCGCAAGGGAGGAGGGAAAGGTGCACGCCTTTCCCACCTCCTCCCTCGCCTGGTGCGTGCCTTCCAAAGCTTTGCTTGTTTATAATGGTATTTTTATTATTATTTAAGTGGTGCTTTGCCAGTGCTTTTACCAGTGCTTTTGGTGCACAAATGCAGAAGGGGGTTGGACTAAATAGCATAAGGGGTCTCTTCCAACCCTCTTTGATATTATTATTATTATTATTATTATTATTATTATTATTGACACAAAGACACAGCATAACACAGCAAACAAGATATATATGCTGGATTTTGTATCACAAAATCACAAGTTGAACATTTCCCCAGCGTTTAGGACTGTGTGATGTATTATTATTACTATTGACACAACTACATTGTATGACATAGCAAACAAGATAGATATACTGTATTATTACTATTATTATTATTATTATTATTATCATTATTATTAACAACATTGAGGCTGGGTGGCATCTGTCAGGGGTGCTTTGCTTGTGCTTTTGGTGCACAAAGGTAGAAGGGGGTTGGACTAAATGGCCCAAGGGGTCTCTTCCAACCCTCTTTATTATTTTTACTATGATTATGATTAGCATTGAGGCTGTATTTGTTCCTGTTTGTTTGTTTGTTTTCTACTTTAAAATAAGATATGTGCAGTGTGCATAGGAATTTGTTTATAGGTTTTTTTTCAACTATAGTCCGGCCCTCCAACGGTCTGAGGGACCATGAACTGGCCCCTTGTTTAAAAAGTTTGGGGACCCCTGGTCTATTGTCACTGCCTTCATGCTGGGTCTCTCCTCTAGCATTGATTCATGGGTAAATCAATCCAGTTTGGGGGCAAGTCATTTTTTTTTATTTATACACAGCTATATACAGAAGTTACTTCTCAGATGAAGCAATGTGTGTTCAGTGGGCTAGTGGTCTGGCTTGTTTCAAATGTTAAGTGTTTGCTTTTTGAATCACATAAGGTCTTTGACAGACCTCTGAGTAGCTCTTGCATTGTTGGCATCAGATCTGAAGAATAACTGTACTGTGGAAACAATAGGCAGCATTGTATTTAACTATTCAGTAGTGCAGTGAATTATTAAACTAGTATTAAAAGGTAAAGGGTTGGGTGTATTATTTTATAGGGCAATGCCTTGTTTATTTGTTGCTGTAGTTTGTTTTGCCAAATTGCCATAAAATGTGATAGTTTGTTTCTGGTATTCCACATAAGCAACTTTTTGAAAGACTATATTTAAAATAGCAGTGGCCCCCTTTTTCCATAATTGTTGCATGTTGCATGTAACTGATACGTGACCTTAAAAACATTTGAGCTGCTCGTTCTTAATTAGTGATATTATTTATTGTTTGAACAGCATGAGTACTCTATGAGAAGCTATGTTTGAGTTGAGACCACCTTCTATTACAGTAGAGTCTCACTTATCCAACATAAACGGGCCGGCAGAATGTTGGATAAGCGAATATGTTGGATAATAAGGAGGCATTAAGGAAAAGCCTATTAATTATCAAATTAGGTTATGAATTTACAAATGAAGCACCAAAACATCATGTTAGACAACAAATTTGTCAGAGAAAGTAGTTCAATACGCAGTAATGCTATGTAGTAATTACTGTATTTATGAATTTAGCTCCAAAATATCATGATATATTGAAAACATTGACTACAAAAATGCGTTGGATAATCCAGAACGTTGGATAAGCGAGTGTTGGATAAGTGAGACTCTACTGTAGTTTCAGTGTTGTCATTGGCTGTCCCTCTTTACAGGAATGGATTTCCACTTTAGGAAAAATGCATCATGTACATTTGAGGAAATAAATGTAAAACTTGTCTTCTAGTTTTAGAACTTGTTCTAGGAGAACTCAAAACATACAATACAGCCTTTTACAACATTGGATTCCTAGATACTATATATTTTTTATCTGCTTGGTGTGGTAGCTGGGAATTATAAGAGTAGTGGTTGAATGATATCCGGGAGACTAAGCCAGGGAAAGAATCTCAGAAAAGGTATACGATTGTTACTGTTCCAAACATAATACATTTATTGTCATCTTGAATAGGAGGGCATAATAGCATGAGGAATCTAGGAAAGATTTGAGGTCTTCCTGGTCACTTTGGCCAACAGCCGATGTTCTTCATTGGTTATTGCTTTATTTGAGTACTTTTTGGTTTGTAATCTTTTATGATATTTGAGTATAAAATAATAATGGAAGATGTCTGTGTATAACATCAAGTTACATTGACTTCTGGAAAAATTAAACAGGTTTGACTCTCAAATTCAAAAAAAGGAAGATATATTCAGTTAGCGATAAGGGTGGTAGGTACTATAAAGCTATTTTAAGTTTTCTTCCCGGTTCTGAAACAGGTTACCACATTTCATTGCATAGTAGTCACCATCACATAATAGTTTCACCCCTCTTTTTGGATGCCCAAAATGTTTTTTTTTGTTTTTGTTTTTCTTGCATAATAGTTGTACCCACAGTTGACAGGTGTGACTATTATGTAAGGAAGCAACCCTCCATAGCTCGGTGGGGAGAGGCAATCAGGCCTTTCCCCCCAAAGGAAACTATTATATTATTGTATAACTATTATAGAGTCTCACCTCTAAAAGGGGGGAATGCAACTATTATGCTATTCATATTGCAGTTTCTCAAGTCACTCCTGACATAAAAAAAAGTTCATATGTATGTTCATTGTAAAATACATAGCTTGTCAATGCATCTGTTGTTTTGAAAAATAACCATAAAAGCCATAAAAGCACTTGATTTTTACTGTATCACTTCTGTCTTAATCGTTGGGTTTTAAGTGTCCATTAAATGTTTATCATGCGCTGGAACTATATTTTGTGGCACTGCTCTGCTGCACTCCAGTCAAGTCTTTATTTGATAGTAGAGTAAGTCCTAAAATATGGCATTAGTTCTTTCTGTCTCAAGTACAACTTAAGCGTATGTTAGGAATCAAGAGATTTAGAGGGAATAATAACCATAACAACGATAGTAGCAGTATAACTACCTTACATTTCATATCTGGCCGCTAATGTGGTTATTAGATAATACTGGGTTGTTTTGTGTTTTCAAGACAGTACAGCCATGTTCCAGAAGTATTCTCTTCTGATGTTTCACCCACATCTATGGCAGGCATCCTCAGAGGTCCTCTGAGGATGCCTGCCATAGATGTGGCCGAAACGTCAGGATAGAATACTTCTGGAACATGGTCATACTGCCTGGAAAACACATAACAACCCTGTGATCACAGCCATGAAAGCCTTCGACAACACATTAGATAAAACCATTTTTCATCTGAAATAAAAGGTGATTGCAGTGGTACAATGGACATTGATCTAGTGCAAGTTATTTTACTGGAGTGTGGGGAAATCGTAATTTGTAGAACTGTTTGTTTCTGAATGTCTCGTCCTGGATTATAATTGTTTTTGATCAACTTCGTTTGTTTTTACTTGCTGGCTTTGATTTCCACTTCAATTAAAGCAGTTCATCAGCATTTGTGAAAAGCCAGCAGCTTCCTTCATCAGTTAGCAATGCTGTCAACACATGCAGACAACTGTTCACATTTTATTTATTTTACTTTCAACAGCTTAACATTCTGTTGTTCAAATGTGTGTTTTTTTATTTCTGGAGTTTTCTGAAGGTTCTACCACCAAACTAGTAATAAGGGTGAAGATGTAGATCACAGTTACAGTAATAATTGCTTTTTATGAGTGTTTGGTCAGATTAGATACCTGTCTCTGGCCTAAAATGGAAAGAGACTTTGTTTAGGTGAACAATGATAATCGAGTTTCTGTTCTCTTTTAATAGGTTACATTCTGTGCTGGGCTTTTCGAACATTGAAGATAGTTGGCTACAGCACTTTTAGTTAATATGTAACATAAATCTGAGCATGTAAGAAAGTCCCAAAGAGACAAAATAAGTACCTGATTAAAACGCGAATCTCTTTTTCTGTGAAACTATTATTTTAATCTGTTGTTTTACTCCATAGTTCACTATTTACTAAGGACTGAATAATCATTTTGGCACAAGATTGTTTCTTAACATTATTCATCCAAATTATGCTCATGCTACAGAATGATGAGGAGCACAATTGCTGTTGTATTCAAGTGAGATAATTCACAAAGTGCCTGACTAAGCAAACTTTAAGGTATGCATCTTCAGATTAGCCAAATATAATTACAAAAGGTTGGGTTTATCTAGAATTTATATTTTTGCCTGTCTACCATTATGAAACACAAGTACTGCACATACATTTTTATGTGGTCTTCTTTCCATGGAGTGTTCAGGCCCTAGGCCTGCTTCGCCTCAGGTAGGGAGTTGTGTCCTATCTGATGGTAGCATAAAGTTGTTACCATTGCAATGAATGGTTCATCTTGCAGACCCTGGCCTTGAAATAAATTTTAGCTGATCAGTAATGTTCAGTGGAGAGCCCACTAGATGTCCTCTGCTCCTTTTCTGTTTTCATTGGAGAACTTTCCTATTTACCCTCTTTGGTTACCTCAACTTTTGTTTTCATTGACACTGTAAACAAAAGGTATGGATAACCTTGCTCAAACACCTTAGCAAACTCAAGAGTCTGGCTGAACAAAGGTGAATGCAGTTGCTCTCTGCTTTATTTCAGAAGTTCTGGAATTGCCTTTGTGTCCTTATGGAGCAGATGTTATTTGGTCTTGCTGGATTATAGAACGGGAACTTCTATATATGTGATGTCTTCCCTAGAAGTTAAGACATGTATAAATTCTTCCTAAGTTGGTTGGCCATGGAAGTTGATTACAACCTTTCAGTACAAAGACTAATACTTCAGTGAAGTATTCTTCTTTCACAGCGTAAAAGAAAGTATTTGTATAGATGAGAGTCATATTGCTGTTCCTTAAAGGCCCAAATACAAATGTAGTTTTCTCATGTATCTCTGGGAATCATAATAGAGTGCATGATTGAAATTCTTGAGAGCAGAAGGATTTATGCATAGTGGCTTCTTGGTTTATGAAGTTTCCATTTGGGAACCAAAACATGCAGTTCAGATTGGCACCTGGGCTTGTATATGTTACAAGCCCAAAAATCACAACACAATGGACAGAAATCATCATGATCTTGCTCAGTAATTTCTCCTGCTGCATTGCTCCCCTTGCAGTGAGAGCGGTAGAGAGGGTTTCCAATACATTCCAGCAAGGAAAACATCAAATGTCAAGGGGAGGAATCAGAATGGCATCTTTCTGAATCCCACTGCCTTCCTCTGGTTATACATACCTTCAGGGAAATATAGTCACTGTATAACAGTACCGTACCACCTGCTTTTTAGTTAAGAAAAATGGTGACTATATTTGTTTTTCTTCATTGAAATAGATGTGTGATGTGTACCTCCCAAAATGTGAATGGGAAATTGCTGCTATTTGAATAAAATTCATCCAGATTTTTGAAAACATTTGTTTGGATATGTCTTGATGCTTAATGTGACAGAACAGATGGATTGTAAAAGGACGGAAGTCTTATTGTCAGAAAAGGAGAACAGATCTGAGATGCATGAAGACTATAGAAGTGTTTGGGGTTTTTTTTTTAGAACAAGGCATTATTCAGTATTACATTTAGCAGAAGAGCAAACCCTCTTAGAGAAATTGATGAAAGATGGGCTGGTAATCTGTCTTGATTTGCGTTGGTTGGGTTATCACACAGTAGCTGACGAGAGTCTTTTAGGCTTAGTGTAGGTTGACTGCATGATGTTGTTTCTAGGGAAACTGGTGGTGGGAGCATGTAAAAAGGTAAAGAAATCTGGTCTCAAAACAATCACTTACAAGCAATACTTGTGTGTTGCATTGAGTTGTTTTAGAAGATGCCATTATATTTTTCCTCTTCTAATTCTATTTTCAAGAAACTTAGAGTGATGGACTGTATTCTTTCAAATGTTTATATTAAAACTAAATGTTTTTGCATTTGAGTACTGTAAAGATGTCATTTCCTCTGTGGTACAAGTATTTTTTTAAATTTTGACCTGGTATACGTCGGAGTTCCTGATACGCGTGTACACACACACAGCCCATATTACATAATGCTATATTGTTATAGACATATTTGTATGTTGGTGATTAAATATGTATCAAACAGAAATTATTATTGCATACAATCATTAGTAAATCAATTGTATTTGTGAATCACTGTAGTAATTTTGTATTCTGTACCTTGTTATGTTTCCATTAATGGTGGGATGCATCAGAATTGAGAGATTAGGGAGAAATATGTTATTTTTATTTTGCTGGTGTCAGCAGTGTTTTTTTGTTTCACCATTTCAAATGGTAATGATGTTGTGAAGTAATAGCTTTTTTATCTGAAGTTATATTACCAGAGCCTATGCAACAATTAATGTCTTTAATAACATGGCTTAAATCCTGATGATGCACTATGATTCTATAGATAGCAATAGCTGGAAGGAAAAGGTTGGGATGGTTGCAGCATGGTGTAAGAAAAAGAGGTTGCTCAGAGTGACCACATTGTGTCTAATTTTCCTCCTCGCTGCTGTATCACAAGGAGAATGTGCAACTGCTATACTCCAGCATATGCCAGGATTATTAGACATAGTGCATTACAGAATAGCATTTCAGGAAAGTTGGATTCTTGCTGCCTTGATAAGCTTGCAAATTGAACTTCACTAGTGGGAAGGGCATTGCCCAGAGGGAAAAGGCAATAGGAAACTAGAGGACTCGGAACAACATAAATAAATTATTCAAGGATGAGCTTTAACATGGTTTTTCCGGTCAAAGTACATAGAACCCAGTGCATTAATTAATCCAGCTTCACCATAATCTAATTTCTTCATTGCTATAGCATTTTCAAAAAAGATATAAATTGTGTAATTGTACTCTTTTCATTATGTATTCTGAAGTGCCTCATTTTTTCAAGTGTCACTTGGTTCTAGCAGAATGACAAATGTCATGCTTTGTTCTTAATAGCAAAAAAATAGAGTACATTAGGAGATTGTTCCATACAGCTTGTAAATGGTATGAAATCTGAAATTTTACTGGAACCCTCATTTTTTACTTGAGCAAGCTAGCAACTTGGCCAATAATACCACAGTTACCTCTCATGCCTTGTTTTCAGGGTGCTGACTCCACTGCGTACCATCATTGGCCAAACATAAGGAAAGTGTGGTGTGGTTTGGCCAAACAACCAGAGCTTTTGAGTATTCCCGGGCCCATAGCAGCTAGATCCATTTGGACTTCACTCTTCTGACATCTGCTTTGTGGTTAATTTTTTTTTGGGGAAGGACAGGAGATTGAGAGGAGAGCATTGGGAGGGTGCGAGCATGATTGGGGAGTGCTTACAATATTTGTGGCTTTCCCATTTTCACAAAGGTACTGCATCCCTAATCCCTATCGATGTGGAGTGCCAGATGTATACAGTGGATAGAAGTAAAGATGACAGAATGGTCGACCTTACATTTAGCTCTATTAGGACACACTATAGAAATCACAGTTTTAATTCTACATAGAGTCCTTTTTATTCCTTACAATTATACTGTGTCCTGCAGGAGATAATGCAGCTCAATAATTTTTTCTTGGTGTTTTGGTATTTAAGCCTGTTCCTGGGGTTATTTAGGATACTAATTCAGAAAATTGCATTGCATAGACTGCATTAGCTCTACTTTTTTGAAAATGGTTACCATGACTTTCTGTAGGCAAGCAGATGAAGACTGGTATATGGTATACGTTTTGTATTTCAAAAACTAGAGTTGATAGGGGGAAACTGGTGCCATTTTTGAAACTAGTAGGTCAAATATATGCAGAAACAGGTCTAACATTTGAGGCACCAACATTTGTATTGGCCAGTGTAATTTAAGAATAAGCCAAAAGATAACTAAAGGACATTTTAGTCATCTGTGATGAACTGCTAAATGCAATTACAGTAGAGTCTCACTTATCCAATACTCGCTTATCCATGGTTCTGGATTATTCAATGCATTTTTGTAGTCAATGTTTTCAATATATCATGATATTTTGGTCCTAAATTCGTAAATACAGTAATTACAACATAACATTACTGCGTATTGAACTACTTTTTCTATCAAATTTGTTGTATAACATGATGTTTTGGTGCTTAATTCGTAAAATCATAACTTAATTTGATGTTTAATAGGCTTTTCCTTAATCCCTCTTTATTATCCAAGATACTCGCTTATCCAAGGTTCTGCCGGCCCGTTTAGCTTGAATAAGTGAGACTCTACTGTATTAGGCAAAAGGTAACAATGAAATGCAGTTAGGAGCAGCAAAAACGAATTTTGACATGGCACTAAACTTTTGTTCATTTAAAAAAGAGAATGAAAACTTCCAACCTCTTCACAGGAACTTTACATTGTCCTGGTGTCTGATGTGGCTGTGACTATATACACATTTGATTATCAAAGTAAACTCGTTTTAATGTCACTATCATATATATTCAAGGTTCATAATCTTTATATTAATTTTGACTAGATATGGGTTGATATATTACACTTTCTACAAAAACAAATTTTGTAAGAGAAATTATGAAATCATCCAGTTTGGTTGATGCTATAAAGATATATTACCTGATTTTAGAAGGATTTAGATATTCATAGTGTATTCTAACTGACTTCAAGTTTTCTTGCTATCTTAAATGTATTCTTTTTTGTGTCTCTTTGTTGGCAGAACTTGTGATCATTTGAAAGGCAGACAAATGCATTCCAAACTAGAAAATGACGGCATACCTCCATCAATTCCTTTAGAGGACTAACTTATTCAAACAGAGGTAAAGTAGATCATTCATATATTTCCTTTACAATCAGGGTGGCAGGACTAAATGCTCTCCCTAAAGGTGCCAGGTCCTGTCTGATTCTGAAATCTAAGCAAGGTCAGCCAGTTAGTACTCGTATGAGAGATTGCTGGCAAATACCATATGCTGCAGACTATATTTCAGAGGAAGGAGAAACCCCTATGAAATTCATGAGGTTGCCATAAGGTGACAAGCAACGTAAAGACAAACACACACAGAGACAGACTAACCATAGATTATTAACTCTGATTTTAATACTGCCAGTTTTCCTCTGGCTAACAATTCTGTAAGTTACAGAAGAAACAGTTCATATATGCAAAGGATATTGTTTGATATTTCCAATATATTTGCTGCATTTTAGTTCCAAGGTCCCCTGTGTATGACTTGAAACCCTGGATACAGAAAAAGCAAACCTAGAGGGGTCAGCTGTAATTTTGCTTGCATTTAACATGTGAACAAATCTGAATTTTCTATCATTCTTGGACTTGGGGAACTGTGGGCAACCATTGTTTCTTGTCTATCTGAACAGACTTGATTGTAGTTTGTTAAAAATACACACACACACACACACACACACACAGATAGAGATTTCAAAACCTAGCTTGGTAATGATTTGAAAGATACAGCAACTAGTAATTTATGCCTTTAGTTTAAGAGACAGTTGTCAAAATTAAAATGACTACTGAAAAGTTGCTAGAACATATCTCAAAACCCAAAAATGAAATAATTATATGAATGCATGTGATAACTAAATCTGTCTGAATACCAACATACTTTAATCCCTTTATACTTAAAAAAAATCTACGACATAATGCAAGGAGAAGCCAACAAGAAGTTGAATTAAGAAGGTACATGGAAAAAAGTATTGTGTTCGTCCTTCCTCCTATATAGCCATGTCCTCTGGAAAATTTATTTAGGACATCAATGGGCTCCCTTGACAGTGCAGGGCAGAATGGGGGGCTGCTGAAGGTATCTGTAGAGGCTATTGAGAAGTAGAAGCCCCTCTCTTCCTCTACCTCATGCATTTTTGAGCTCAGTGGCTGACATGAAGAACGCATGTGTAGCAGACTACCGGGGGAACACATGTTTGACTTCTTCTGTCAAAGAGCTTTAGTACGAAGGGAACGTTTAGCTCATCGTCAGGATATTTTTCACACACTGATCTGCAAAGAGAAAGGAGACGTAATACACAGGGCACGTCCAATATGTATGCATAGATTTTTTTTATAAAATGTCTTCTCTAGTAAATGTTGAGTAAAATCAATTTATTGTAAGGTAATTATTATATAATCTTTAGCAGTTTTTCTCGTTATTAGTTGAGTTAGTTTGAACTAAGCCTCAGATTACCATCTGTAGTAGGAAAAATCACCTAGCTATTCTGCTCTTTTTGACTCATAACACCTCAGACAGAATTGTTTCATAGCAAAAAATACTCAGCATACATCTTGTAAACTTGAATGTTGATGCAACATTGGGGAGTGGAGGTTTAGTGCAGAGATAAAGTTTATAAAACCTTACTTATAAATTTGGGAGATAATTTTATAACCTCAATAAAGTCTCTTTTATTGCTTTCTAAATGACCACACTATGTATCATCAGGCTGTTATTTGCTGAATAGAAGTTTCAGAAATTCTTAGCAACAGGTAGAGGAAACGGATATACCGTAATACTATTAAACTTCAGGACATTATTTTGCTTTGTTCCATGGCCAAATTTATTGTTAGAGGACATCACATGGTTTGGGTCTATGATGTGTTTCAACTTTTTCTGATTGATCTTTGCTTATATTATATTTGATAAGAAAACAAGCATGGTTAATGTATCTTGAAGATAGTGCTCCTTCTCCCTTTGTATGACCAGTTATGTTTAAAAGTATGATTATAACTTCAGCCTTTAGAAATGAAACATGAAAAATAGGTTCTGGAAGGGTTCATCTCATGTTCTCCTGATTTCAATAGTATTCCTATGTTCTTTGTTGCATGCTCATGTTAAAAATGGGGTTTTTTGTTGCCTACAGATGATTTTACTTCTTACCAGTTGTGTAAAAACCAGCAATAAAGATTAGGATTAAAGGTAGCAATCAGATTACCTGAAATAAAATCACACTATCAAATATTGGAACAGCTTCTTCCGAGTCTGCCTTGTAGCTGACACTGTGCTTCATTACTGCTTTTCCCTCTTAAAGGTGAAAGAGGAGTAGAAGTTGTAAGAAGATGCTAGGATCAGAACGTGGTGTGGTAGAAGAATGGCTATCGGAATTCAAGGTGAGTAAAATTATTTTAAATTGTAAGCATGCATCAAAACTGCCCTATGTGGCTGCTGTAAGCAAAAGTATTTTGCACTTCACCAGCCTTTTTTTTCTTCCCTTCGCAGTGGCCTATTGATTTAGGAGAATGAGTTGGAAGTTGGTGATTTTCTTGCTTCAGTCAGTGGCAAGAAATAAAGTAGAATAACCAACCCATTCTCTTCTTCTCCTAGGCATTACCTGAAATGCAAATATCCAGTTATGCGGCAACACTTCACCGAAAAAAACCTTTGGTGCCAGCTCTTTATAAGGTCATTCAAGATCCAAATAATGAGGTATGTGGTTTGCCATGGCTTTTAGAAGCAGTGGCAAAATACATAATAATATACTTCATTTAAAGAGATTTATAATTGCTTTTCCATTAACCTAACTAGAGTGAGTGAAATTTTGCTTTCATCTACCCTACTTTATTCTACTTCAGTAATCATTGACTGTTGGAGATTTTTTTTTCCCAGTTGCATGTACTCTATTTAAAATACTTAACAGTATTCAACATATTTTCTTGATTTTAATGGTAGTCAACGTACAGGGAGTAATGTTTCACTTCATTCAGTATTGCATGAGGTTAGTCATATGTTTTAAAACATAATAAATACATTTGGGTCTAGTTTATTAATAGATTCCTCAAAGGAATAATATTTTCTACACTAGTCATGATTAAACCACCCTGACTTTTTAGCTTTAAATAAACCAGAGTTACAGTTATGTGAATAATAGGTTTTAAGAAAGCTACTGTTGTTTTCTGAATTATAGTTAAAAGCAGAAAGAAGCAAACTGAATGGAGCAAAAACATAGCAGCAGTGCGGATGACAGCTGTTATCGCTGTGGACATTTTACGGGGTGGCATTATTTGAAATTTCCCTCCCCTCAGTGTCAGAAGAACTTTTCCATGTAGTTTTTGCTTAGGTGTATAAAAATAGCAGTTTATTAATTCCTTAACTTTTTGTTGCTGACCAAGATTTTAAATTTTACATTTTGGGGGGATTTCTAGAAATATGGTGTATTGCTATTAAATCATGTGAGGAAATGTAAACTTAAAATAGAATGATAGAACTTGCAATATTAAATGAAATCAACAAAAAGCTGTATCTTTATTGGCCAACTCAAGTGCACAAAACTGCGCAAAATGGAAGTAAAATATATTAGTTGGCCCATACAGGTATCACTCTCTTTTGCATTTCGTTTCATTTTGCTGTATGGTTAACATGGCTATGTTTAAATATGTTTCCAGAACTTGCAATAGCACTACTTTCAAGCAGCCATATTAGGATTGCTATTTACATTAATCCAAAGAAGAGAAATTAAAAAAATACACATGCTAATATATTAATGCATTCTTTGGGTGAATTTCTAATGTAGTTTTCAAGATCAAAAAAGGTTAATGTAAGATAAAGAGGGAATAAAGACATAGATTTCTGCAGTTATATCTCTTGAAACAATAGTTCCCAAACTTAGATCCCATATGTCACTAATTACAATTCCCCGAATAGCTAATCGTTGGCTACATTGACTGGGACTTCAGAGATTTAAAGTCCAATGACACTTGGAGACACGGGTTTAGAGACAACTGTCTTAAAGAAAACGCACAATATTCCCAGGTCTGTGTTAATTCAGATAAGTCTTTGCTAGAAACAATTTAAAATATTTTTACCAATTAATATAATTATGAAATTTCACTTCTCCGTGTGTTCCATTGTCTTCTAACATCCCGAGGACTAGGATGTGAAATAGAGCCATGAAGTTCCTCATTTATAATCTTCAGAATGTTAAGACCTTGGCATTCAGTTCAGCTTTTGATAAGAATTGAATTTAGTTTTGTTCCAGTTAGTTTTTTGTTGGTCTCAGTCTGACTGATTAAAAGCGTTCTAGGTTTTAATGTATTTGCTGTATGATACTTTGGGGTTCTTCTTTGAACTGAAAATGCACTATAATATATTTTAGAAGGAAATGAAGTACATCAAGGAAACACAGTTTTTATTCTGGATTCATTAAATGAATAAATTCTCTGAGGTAATGCTTTCTTTGTCTCTTGCTTGTTGTCTTGGCAGGTTTTCTTAATCTTTTTCACTGTTTTTCTATCATCTTGTTCTAAAAGTTGACAAAACTCAGTTTCAGTAGAATTGCAAAACCAGTTTTTAAAAACTAACAAGTTTTATTCTCAACAACTTTCCATTTATCAGCATCCTATGAGTGAATTAATAGATCATAATAATAACCTTTGATCTGTTGTTTATGTTGGGCTTTTATTTTTGGTTTCCTTCAGCTCCTGGAACCTGTCTGCCACCAACTTTTTGAACTCTATCGTAGTTCTGAGGTTCGTCTCAAAAGGTTTACGTTGCAGTTCTTACCAGAATTGATTTGGGTTTATCTGCACCTTACTGCCAGCAAAGATAGGCAGAGCAATGGCTGCATTGAGGCCCTGCTTCTAGGCATTTATAATTTGGTAAGTAAAACTGGACAGGTAAGTAATTGAAGTGAACAGACCTTTTTATATAGTAATGCTAACACAAAACACTGCATCACTAGGTCTTCCATATTCTGGTGTATATCCCATAGATATACAAGTCACCTATTGTGACCCTATGAATTTTATAGGCAAGAAATACAAAATGGTTTTGCCAGTTGCTTCCTCTGAGATATAGCCTACAGCATCTAGTATTTGTTGGTCTCCCACCCAGATACTAACCAGAGCTGACCTTGTATTCCTTCCAAGATCAGGCAGCATCTAGGGCAGTGATTCTCAACCTGTGGGTCTCCAGGTGTTTTGGTCTACAACTCCCAAAAATCCCAGCCAGTTTACCAGCTGTTAGGATTTCTTGGAGCTAAAGGCCAAAGCATCTGGGGACCCACAGGTTGAGAACCACTGATCTGGGGTTTTTAGGGCATTGCAGTTGCTCCATATTGCGTTAGGAGGGCCTAAATCTGTTACCTGGATTTGGAGCTCTTCTTTCTCTCTCCTGTAACTCTCAGAACTGCTCCAAAAAGTATCCTAATCTTTTGAAACAAGTGTTCAGGGTGTATGGGACGTTGTGAGCTCCTCTCACAATAGCTATAACAATACTGGACACTATCCAGGATTTTCCAAGACACTGACTGCTTTAGAATATTTATATAACTATTTGGTCTTTTAAATCCTGGACTGTGATTCTTTCTCTCCTCCCCCCAACCCCATGACATCTTTTGGTAATACAGTAGAGTCTCACTCATCCAAGCTACACGGGCCAGCAGAAGCTTGGATAAGCGAATAACTTGGATTACAAGGAGGGATTAAGGAAAAGACTATTAAATGGCACTGAGCATGGAGGAGGAGCCAGGCAGCGAGTGGGTGAGCCAGGAGGACTTTTGGAGCCCTCCTCGCTCACCCACCCACCCCTGCTTCGGCTCCCTCGCATGCAGGGCGCCAGCAGCACCGGCACCGAGCATGGAGGAGGAGCCAGGCAGCGAGTGGGTGAGCCAGGAGGGCTCCAAAAGTCCTCCTCGCTCATCCACCCACCCCTGCCTCGGCTCCCTCGCATGCAGGGCGCCGGCAGTACTGGCACCGAGCATGGAGGAGGAGCCAGGCAATAAGTGGGTGAGCTAGGAGGGCTCCAAAAGTTCTCCTCGCTCATCCACCCGCCCCTGCCTCGGCTCCCTCGCATGCAGGGCGCCAGCAGCACCGGCGCCCAGCATGGAGGAGGCGCGAGAGAGCGAGCGGGTGAGCCAGGAGGACTTTTGAGGCCCTCCTCCTTCTCCGGGCCCGCCCATGCCTCGGTTCCCTCGCTATGCTGGGGCCGGCAGCACCGCTGCCCAGCATGGCGGAGGAGCCAGAGAGAGAGCCCACCCTCCATCCCTCGCTCACTCACTCACCCAGCACTGGCGAGGGAGCCGAGGCATGGGGTGAGTGAGGGGGGGGAGGAGGAATTTGGCTCGAATTGCCCGGACGCTCGAACGAGCGGGGCTCGACTTAGCGGGGTTTTACTGTACTTTAGAGGAATGAATATCATAGATACTCTTAAAATTGTCTTTGAAGTTTAATATAGACTAGAACAGGAGTTCTTTGGGTTAATGGAACTGCTGTTTAGAGAAAAAGAATTCCACTTTGTATGAAGCTGCACACCTCTTGAAAATTCAGATTTTCAGGCTAAGGGTGCTTTTGGATCAAGCTTTTGTTCTTCAAATGGCAGTGCTAATGGAAAGTGTACCAAACAGGATGACTTTGACTACAGTGAGATATGTCTAAGTTATATCTGGGATTCCTGAAATGTGTGGTATTTGAAGCTCTAGTAAACAGTATTCAAAATGTGGTAACTGGCATGTTTGCCACTGTTACTGATCAGGAGCACATGACCCTTATTTTGCAAGAACTTTACTGTCTTCCAGTCTGTTTCCAGTTACACTTCCAATAGAAAAACTCATTTATTATTTAAAAATAATTAAAAATCAAATAAGTTTTAACTGTACTTAATTTCTTGTAAGAGGCCTTGCAATCCTATATCTGGAGAGAGGTGTGATATAAATCAAATCAAATAAGTTTAATCAATTAGGTCATTGAGGCTTTCAACATGAGAAAATTTAAGGACATGAAACTTAAAATACTTCTCATATGACCTTGCTCTCTTTTTAGGATTAATTGGAGAGGCTCTCATTTGCACTCTGCCAATATCAAAAATTTAAGAGAACATTTTTTGAATTTGCATCCTTCCTAAGTGAGGAAACTTTGAGGCTGCTCCTAATGATTTTTAAGTACCCCAGACTTAGTTTTTTATTTTTTCTATCAGATCTGGACTTGCTATACTAAATGTTTTAATTAATTTTGGAGACTTATTTTGAAATTTAATCTGCCACTTTTTTGTCTTTTGAAATGCTATATATATTTAATTTCTAATAAAATATAGATCCAGGACTATAAAAGAAAGGCAAAAAAGTAGTTATTGAAAATATGCTGCCATAGATGTTGTGCTTTGGTATGCTATTCAAATGGTTCTTCCTTCTTTCTTGGGAATCACTATTTAAATTAATGTGATGTCATTTAACTTTCCAATATGTTTTCTTTTTTTTTCATAGGAAATTGCTGACAAAGATGGGAACAATAAAGTGTTATCTTTTACCATTCCTTCTTTATCCAAGCCATCAATTTACCATGAGGTAGGAATACAGTTGCATTAACTGAGTGTTTCTAATTGTCCCTAGCATTCATTTGTGGGAGAACAACAGGTTATTCTTAAAAAACTATACTGGAGTTTCTATGCATCTCTGGTGCACTGTAATGGGGTGATCATGTGTTATTCTTTCATGCCACCTTCCCATGTCTCTTCTATTTCCTGCATTTTAATGGTGTTTTGAAGTTAAACAACCTTTTCATATTTTTTGTACACCTTAAGCCATCGACTATTGGATCCATGGCTTTGACTGAGGGAGCTCTGTGTCAGCATGATCTTATCAGAGTGGTTTATAGTGATCTTCACCCTCAAAGAGAAACATTCACAGCACAGAACAGGTGAGTGTGAGATGTACCTGTTTTTTATTAATGGCCTGTACATATATTTTTAGACCAGCAGGTATGAAACGAAGAATGTTTGTAAGCTTTAGTGTAACAATTATACAGAAAAGCAAATGTTGGATTTTCTAATCGGCAATTTCTAATATTCCTTTATTCAAATACCCCTTTATTCCTGTGATAGCCTTAATTTTAAAAATTCTATAAATTACTATGAATGTATAAGATGTGGAAAAAACTTTGGAGTATATGTATGACTTCCAGTTCTAATTTAGCACACTGTGTGGAATTGTGGAAATTCTTTGCCTTTTTTATCTAATATTTTTTCAATATGATACTTAATTACATCTTTACATCTTCTAAACTCTCTATTCCAAACCCAAGCAGAGTGAAGTAGAATAGATGCAAGCTCTGGTAATTCTTTTGTCCCCAAAGACCCAACAATTTAATTATTTCATATACAATATGAGGAATCTCACTGTTCTGTTTAACTTGTGTCTCCGTAGGTTTGAGGTTCTGAGCTTTCTTATGCTCTGTTACAACTCTGCTATTGTCTATATGCCTGCTTCTTCCTATCAGTCACTTTGCAGGATGAGTTCCAGGTAAGAAATTTGAAGTTGTTCAGGAGAATGTTTACTTTATATTGAAGGTGTTTCAGAGAATATTTAATCAGTACTCAAAGGAAAACACTTAAGTTTCATGTATTGTTATATTTGACTAAACACTGAAATATCTGGTTCTTTTTTATATTAGAAGTATCTATCTCTGTCCCCATCCTGTGTGTTTGATCAATTGGTATGTTTAGTCTCATTTATTGGAGACCCATAAATCAACTTATATCCTTTAGATCAGGAATTTCAAACTCATTTTTATCGAGGGGACACATCAGTCTTATGGTCGGCTTCAAAAGGCCATTAAACTCATGAACGGAGAAACCATGGATACAGAGGGTCAGCTATAAATTTTTTCATAGTAGTTGGTACTCTTTAGTTTTTACCCAGTTTGGGTTCCCAGATGTTATTTAATGACGACTCCCATCACTTTTTATTATCTGCCATGCAGGCTGGGGCTAACGGGAATTGCAACCCCTCAACCCTTTGGCTCTAAGGTTGGGAAAGGTTAAAGGACATTTTAAAATCAGACATCACCTTTGCAAGCCTTATATTTCAATTAAAGCTCACTTTCCTGACTAAACAGAACAAATGGCAGCCTACCAGATGTTACTGTATGATGATTGATTGATGAGCTCTAGTCATGTAGTCTAGCATCTGGAGGAGGGCCACATAAAATGACATGGAGGGCTGGATACGGCCTGTGGATCTTGCATTTGACACATGTGATTTAGATATTCTCTATTAAGTCAAGTAAACAAGACTCAGCATAGTGAATCAATGTATTTAGGCTAGAATCCAAAAATCTTTTATTTCATTTTGTTTTATTTTTCCCCTGAAAGAATATTAGTTTGATGGTGGATCAGATTCTTTGTGTTGAAATTAATAAAGAATAGAAAAGAAAAGGAGCACCTTTCAAATGTGTTCCTGAAAAAAATATATAGAGAGGAAGATGAATTTGGGCACCACAATATTCATTGTCAGAGCTCAGTTTCTTCTCCATTTATTGTTCTTTTAGCAGCAAAAAGGGTTCTCGCTTTTGCTGATAAAGGATGATGATGATGATTATTATTATTATTATTATTTGTTACCCACCTCTCCTCATAGCTTGACACAGGGTATAACACAGTCAAAACACACCAATATAAAATACATACGTCATAACACACTATTATAAAGTACACACAGCAAAACGCATGGTACAAAGACCAAAATACAGCAGACACACAATGCATACTCATGGTTCAAAGAGGAGCAGGAATTGACCCTCTGATTGGCCCTTGGCCCTCTGATTTCCAGAGCTTGGCTAACTTCTCGAGGAGACCCATTGAATGCAATGGGACTTCAATTAGTTTGGCTTCTCCCATGGATTTAACTGGTCCTCTTTCAGTATGACAGATTTGAATTTATCTCAGTATGTAGTTAACATCATGAAAACATGTGAGTCCATTGTTAATAATCTTTTCCCAGACTCTGTGTGTGTGGGTTTCCACGGCAACATGAAAAACCCTGGAAGGAAGAATATTGCAGAGTGGTACTTGATCCTGAATTCATGGTACAACTACTCACTGGAGTCTATTATGCTGTGTAAGTATTTGAAATCCGTATAAGGAAGAGTTCCCTGGGTTAGATTAAACCAGGCAGGGATGTATTTTTTTAATCACACCCCTGCAGCATTGAACACTACCCCCTCTTGTCATCTATTTTTTCCTTCCGATTTGCCTTATGAGCTTCTGTTAGCTCATGAGTCCATCAACGTAGATCCTGAAGGTTTACACTTCTGGCTTGTTTTAGACGTATCACATCAGCGTACCTTAAAAAAAGAGAATTATATACTCCTACACCTAACTTTACACATGTGAGTACACTCAAGTTGTTTGTGTGTCTATGTGCAAAGAAAAAACAATAATGAAAGAGTCTGCCTGAATAACCCGCTGTTGGAGTACTTAACAAATAGTTAACCTTTGTTCTTCATGAATATGTTCTTTTGTGTGATGTGCTGCTGTGGAAATTAACTTGATAGTGTATATATATTTTCTACTGAATTATAAATTATAATCTTACTAATGATACTATTCAGACTGGAAGGCAAGCAGAATGCAGTAGGAATGATTGGTTGTCATTCTAATTATTGATCCTGCAAAAGTGCAGAAGACCTGTGTTCAGGAGCTGTATTTGGAAGATAAAAGATGGGGACAGAAAACGGTGGTTCAGAAAAATAATAACCTGCATCCTGTTTATCCATATGCAGTTACAACGGGCAGTGGGAAATTGGACAAGAAGCGCTGGATGACATAATTTACAGAGCACAGCTTGAACTCTATTCTCAGCCACTATTGGTAAGGGGAAGAAATGCTACAGTCCATTGATATGATTAAAATATGCATTCATTACTAATCTCAATAGGTTACTCCTAAACGGCTTGCATAGCACTCTGATTCTCTTTCCAATTTAATTTGCTCTTCTGGGCAGTAGCATCTGTAATGCTATTTATTTTCCATTTTGTTATTAATTTTGCTATTATTCAGTTATTTAAGCTGCTCTGGGAACCTTTTTGACTGAAGGGAGGCTAAAAATGCTCTAAATAAATACATATTCTAAAAATATGTCTTATCCTATATCTAAAGATAGTATGGTATACAACTTGACTAATTAAAGCAAATTGAAAATTGAAAAAAAAATAACATAAACACACTAGCAGGATAGTAAACAATTTTACAAGTCAAAGCCAAATAGTTTAAAACGAATTCAAACAGCTTAAAATAACCAATAGCATTTCTATAGATGTTTTAAATGATTTTGACCTAAAAGGCTTTGGATCATGATGCCAGAATGACACTAGAATTGTCACCAGTCAGGCCTTTTTAAGGGAAAGATATTTCACAGCTGGGGTGCCACAGAGGAGAAAGCTCTCTCCCATGGCTTCACAAGGTGTATTGTCCCAACAGGTGACACACAGGATGATTTTTACCCTTAGACAGGATTCTGTAGTGGGAGAATTCTTCAAATATTGAGGTCCCAAGTTGTATAGGGTGTTGAATATCATTGCATCAGAAGATACGCGACCGTATCCCCCCTTATGAACCTGTTCAGGTCTTACAATCTGCAGGGGAGGCCGTCTTCTCGATCTCGCCTTCTCCATAGTGCCCCCCCCCCCCCCACTCTGGAACACCCTCCACAGGGAGATTACATTTCGGAAGGAATTGAAAACGCGACTATTTAAACAGGCTTTTAACAATGATTAGTCAATCACTGTGATATGGATATACCTTGATTAGGTTAACAGGTCCCTTTAGCTCATAGGAACTATTATGTTTTAAATTTAATGTTTTATAATTTTGTTTGCTTGTTGTGTTGTATCTTGTTTTATATTGATTGGATGTGTTATTAATTGTTTATTCCACTCTATGTCTTTTATTGTATTATTTGTGTGGTGATCAGCCTGAGTCCCTTCGGGAGACGGGGTGGGATATAAATAAAGCTTATTATTACTGACATCTAATGCAAATTCAAGATGGGTGTTATTCTGTTCTAGTCAATGTTCTAGTTGACATCTAGCTGCTACATTTTTTCAGTATCTGTAATACAGTAGAGTCTTGCTCATCCAACGTTCTGTATTATCCAACACAGTCTGCCTTTTAGTAGTCAGTGTTTTTGTAGTCAATGTTTTCAATACGTTGCGATGTTTTGGTGCTAAATCCATCAATACAGCAATTACTACATAACGTTATTGTGTATTAAACTTCTTTTTCTGTTGATTTGTTGTAAAACATGATGTTTTGGTGCTTAATTTGTAAAATTGTAACGTAATTTGACATTTAATAGGCTTTTCCTTAATCCCTCCTTATTATCCAACATTTTTGCTTATCCAATGTTCTGCCAACCCGTTTATGTTGGATAAGTGAGACTCTACTGTATCTTCAAGGGCAGACCTATATTGAGCATGTTGCACTAGTCTAATTGGAAAATCACTGTGACATGAACTACTCTTGCTACTTGATCTCTGTCCAAGGAAGACTGTAACTACAGTACAGTTTTATAATAATGACTTTATTTATATTCCACCCTTCTTCCCAAGAGGACTCAGAGCAAATTGCAGCATATAAGAAGACACAGGCAAACATTCAGTGTCTTGTTACAATGAAAAACAATGAGACACAAATACACAGGCAAAGGCTTCTGATATCCAAGCTCCAACCCATTGAAGGTAGAGATGGGCAGTGCACCACTAAACTGAAAGATTTGGAGGTAGAACAGTGAACTTTCCTTTCACTGGTGCTATTGGCCAAAGTGATCTTGAGAAATGAAAGGAGGGTGAAAGGGGAAAATGTGTCAAGAGGAAGGCATGTCAAGCCACCCTTGTTGGGACTGCCTTCCATCTGGAAATCGATGTCCTCATTACGAAAGAACATGAGAATCAAGAATAGGTCTCTACAGTCACCTATGGACCCTCCACCAAGACCCTACACTTGGAAGGCAATCATATTTGGCCATGAATGATAGCCTGTGATGATGATAATGATGATGATGGGCAGGGCAACCACTCAAGAAGATTTGGAGGTAGACCAGTGAACTTTCCTTTCACTTGTGCCCTAGGTGAGAGTGCTCTTGGGGAATCATACACATGTTTGCTTTGTTTCCAGAGTATAAGTGGGACTTGGTGTATTGGTACTTGACCAGGGCCATGTAGAGGGAATAGCTTGGTCTAGTTTCTACTGGCCAGCACTATGCCACCCTCACCTTCACTTCGTGATTCAAAGGAAAGCAGGTTATGGCACAGCAAAGAAAAAAGCTCCTGGAGTTAGAAAGCCAAGATTTCTACTACCAAGTACGGCAGATAATATAGCTCCTGCTCTGTTGAAGATTCAAGCCGGGAATATAAATGAAGGGTGGTTTGCCTTCCAATCTTCAAAGAAATTTATGTGGAAATGGAAGAAACATCTTCCAGCCTGGCATCTTATTTCCCCACAATTCTTTCTCTTTGAAGACCAAGGTAACAGGATCAGCAGTTAGTAATCTGAAGAGCTTCCTCAGGCTGCCTGAAATATGTTTATCTGCTTGCTGTGAGCCCTTCTACTTAAAGCCCACACTTGTATGTTTGCTATGGCAGGAGGAATAGTAAGCGATGCAGCGGCAGTGCATGTTTTGTACATAAGTTGTATAATACATTTCCACCTTTGTATATTCAGGTATAATACTTGTCAGTGTTCTTTCATACATATATGACAGAGACAGATCATGTAAATGCAAACATTGGAGTAAGGCCACACACTATAGGCACAGTGCTATGTTGTGAACAAGACAAAGTATGCTGTCCCCAAATTGCTAAGTCTAAGTTGTTATAAGCAAACTCAATTATTATTAATGATCAACATGTTTTATCAAAGTTTGTAACATTTTGTTGAAATAGCCCATTAAATTAGTTCAAACATGGCAAACCAGTACGGTATTATCTTTTCTATTGTTAATCATTTAATGTTAAATAGGACAATGTTTGTACTGTTAACTAAATGTTATAAATGTTGAGAAAACATGTTGGTTTTTAATAATAAGGTTTGTTTGTAGTAGGTTAGATTTAGGAATTTTTGGATAGTGTACCTTTTCTTATTTATAGCACTGATCATCATCTCTTTTTATTTGGCTATTCATGGGAATGACTATGGTTGGACATCACAGTAAGCAAAAACCTTATTTTTTAAATGAAAGACATGGCTTACGAGGCATGAGTCTGTGAGCTGGTCCATGCTGTTTGATTATGCTTGCTCGCTATTGCCCCTCCCTTCAGAGGCAACTTAAACAAGCTAGGGACTGTCTATCTCTCATTTGTTTAGTGTAAGATTGAAACTGGCTAGTTTCCCACAGCAGCCGGAGTCGTAAGCCATGATTTGATCATGGCTTATGATAGTACTTTGTCTTTTCCTGAGAACTGAGAGTTCCTATTTCAGATGTTATGCTGAAACAAAACATGGATGGAGAGTCCTCAGGTATTCTAAGAGAAGATCCAAGTGAGCAGGATGAGAAGGATTCTGACTTCTTCATGGTTAAGCTAGATTTTCTTTTGGAAAAAAAATGTTAACCAGGATTAGTATTGCACATTTACTTTTATTTCATGTTATTCATGAACGAATGTGTGTTTATTTTTTGGTAAACAATGTTTATTCCCCCATTTATGAGCCATTTTGTGAATGACACACAACTAGCAAAGATTTGTGATTCAGCATGGCTGACATTCATCCACTCCTAACATGAGATGCTTGTGCCAATGGGTATTTTTCTGCTTGCTCATACAGCTGATTTCTCTGCCATAGCATAGAGCTTTTAACATTTCCCTTTTCCCAACTCTCACATTTTCAAAACCAGTTTGTCGTGCTGAATCAGCAGAAAAGCAAGCTGATGTTTCTCTGGATTCATAATTACATTGTTGGCTTAATGAAGTCTGGTCTTCATGCTCTAGTTGGTTATTGGCATATTAACGTGTGAATAACAGAGGCATAAACAAAGTTCCAATAGATAAGATATTGTGATGATAAGAGAAAGTTTAGATGACATCTGATGAGACTGTATGCAATCCTTCAGCATGATTGAGAGTTGAAAGAGATACGTGGTTTTATTTTCTCTAATTTTATACAGATAATTCTGTGTGGATAAGCAGTTACGGGACCTAAGAAATAACACTGCCAACACACATTTTGGAGGCTCAAATGTTAGCCCTGTTTCTGGGTATATTTGACCCACTGATTCTAAAAATGGCACCAGTTTTCCCCTGTCAGATCTAGTTTTTGAGGTACAGAACATATGCCATCTGCCAGTCTTTATCTGCTTTCCCTATAGAAAATCATAATAACCATAGCATAAAAGCTGATAAAGTAGTTGATTATACCTATATACAGGCATAATAGAACTGATATTGAAATGGGAGTTCAACATCTTCATCTATGAGTGGTGATGGACAAGATCAATATATAGAAAAGATGGGCCAATGGGCCAACAATTAATTTCTTTAAGAGTGTTACTTTGACAAGGAATCAGTAATATAAGCTGCTGTCAATTCATGTTGCACCCATTATCACCTTCTATCTGTGCCTTTCCCTTCTATACTGTCTATAGATAGGGTAGGACACGTTTGAGACAGGTTTGAAGCTGCTAATGTGGAAGGAAGAGAGGTTTGTTTTTGTAATTTTACATATGTATTAGGGATAGCATTTAATTTCGTTGTACAATGACAATAAATTTATTCTACTCCATTTTAAATGTGAGGCAGAGTATTGATACAAGGTATATTTCATAAACAACAAAGTATTGCTAAATCATATATTCTTGCAGAAGAATTGACTAATCATACTGAAGAAAAATAAGGGTGTGTGGAGAAGGCAGAGGTTTAAATACTAGCTTTTTTGGCAAGAGAATATTGTGGGATCATTTCTTGGCAAATGAGAAAAGCATTTTAATCTTTCCAATAGATTTAGCTAAATGTCACTTTTAGTGAATTACTGTTGGCTAGAACATATAGCTATGCTTTTCAATATAGTAATATAAGTGCTCCTCACCGTAAAATATTGGAGCAGGGTTTTCCTTTCAGACATGACTGAATGCACTACTAGATTGAAAATGTAAATAAAATTGAACCTGCTTTGGGGTTACCTCTGAAAGACTGGAAAGCTTGAAGGTGGATTGATATTTCAGTTTATGTTTCATTTTTGAGTGATGCTGAGCAGTGAGCCCAATAGAAACTTAATCTGATTGCTATTCCTGTTTGATTTGCCTTATTTTGTAGTACTAATATAGGAGCAATCACATCAGTCATTTGTTAAGTTTTTTACAGCCCACTTTCTTCTCTTGGAAGTGTCTTGCTTATACAGTCTTCCTTTAATTAAAAATTAAACTGAGTGCAGTTTATTTCCAAGGCAGTCTCAAAAGTGTTAATTGGGTCCTAGAAGGATGGATTGTTTGCCAGTGACCTTGAACATTATTGTTCTAACATTTTATTTCATTTTTCCAAAAGACAAACACAATGTCTGGCTTCTTACAGCAATGCTTTAAATAATATTTCAAATATGATTGAAAATAGAAGTCTATATTTTATCACACAGGGATTCTTAACTTGTGACCCATGGACCCCGAGGGGGACATAGATGATCTCAAGGCATTAGTGAACCCACAGGAGAGAAAAATATGTTTTTCCTTTGATTCCCTTCCGGTTACTGCAAATATTGTGTTTAACTGCATAGCTTTCATCAGATGCTCTGAGGGGATCATGACACCAAAAAGCCTAGCTAGCTACTGCTTTAGCCTCACATGAATGTGCCTTGTGCTTCTCTTTTTCCACCCACCCCTTTCCTCCTCTGATGTGGCTCTGAGAAGGATATTAATAGTTTTCATTTTCAATGAACTGTGGCTTATTTTTATATTTGTGGTTATCTTGAGGTACAGGCAGTACCCGAGTTACAAACATTGGACTTACAACCAACTCATAGTTACAAATAGGGGTGAGACAACAGGAAGTGAGAGAAATCTACCCTTTAGAAGGGAAATTCGTTCCTGAAAGAGTTGTCATGGGGAAAAGGGAGCTCCACTGAACGTTTATCACCAATCCATGTTTCCACAACAAGCCAATTTATTCAAAATCCAATTATCATATGGACAGAAAATGAGATGAAATCATCTGATCAGGGGCACAGACCGCAAAACAAACACTACAGGGGTGTTAACCCTTTCCTTTGCTATCCACTATATAGATAGATAAGATAGATAGGCTGGAGTTACACTTTAAAATGTACCTGTTCTGACTTCCAAACAAATTCAACTTAAGAACAAACCTACAGAACCTATCTTTTTCATAACCTGGGGACTGTCTGTATTTTACTTTTTTTCCACAGTAAAGGCAGTAATCATGCAACCTTCCAAGTTAAACTATAGCTCACAGCACCCTTCAATATTGGGTATGCTGGTTATGGCTGAAGGAACAGCACTCCAACATGATTTCCACACCTGCCATACAGTGGTGTAATATCTCTCTATGGGAAAAGGAAATACCACTATTTTGAATTTTATCTTGTATTTTATAGTAAGCCATATAGGGAACTATTTGTAGTGGAGAGCGAACAACAACAGCAAATTATTCTCAGGCAGGTGCTGCACTCTGCTCTGCCCTTCTTTCAAGGAGGGATCATGGAAGTTTTCTTAATTTTGACAATAAACATGTAGATTGGGTTAGTCTGAGTATAACCAGTCCTGAGTCTCACAGCAGGCTTCTTTTGGCTATTTAGCAATAACCCCTTGGATTGCAATGATAGTTTGTAATATTTCTTACCATTTCCTTATCCAGTCTCTTAAAAATCTGCTTGTGGAGAGATAACATTTATATAATGTTTTCCTGTTATCATAGGTTGCAAATGCTATGAAGAACTCATTACCCTTTGATGCTCCTGATGCATCACAAGGAGGACAGAAGATCTTAAAAGTAGAGGTTACCCCAACAGTTCCGAGAATTTCTCGGACTGCCATTACTACAGCTTCAATTCGTCGACATCGCTGGAGAAGAGAAGGTAAAACTTACTTAGCTTTAACAAAGCATTTTTCACCTCCATTGCTTCAAACTGATTTCTGAGGTTGATTATTAATGTCAGTTTCAGTAGTGTACATAAGTGCAGATCATTTCCATAAACTATCTGCATGAATGTATAATTATGGTTTCATCTTGTGGAGGTAGAAGTATTATTTTTATTTTATGTCCTGGGGAAAAGGTTTAAGTTACTTAAATTGTGTTTTGTGGTACAGAAAGTTTATTTACAGGGCTGGAGATTGCAGCTTGCTGATAGCCTTTTCTATATTTTGTGGTATGGGCCATGTTGTCTCCCGTCGCTTAAATTAAATAAATATAAATAAATAAATAAATAAATAAATTAAATAAGAAATGCCAGCGGTTTGTGTTCAGCTGCAGCTAAATAGCTTCTCTGAAATTTTATCTTTATCAAAAGTATTATATCTTCCAAAATGCCCCTTGGAATTTAATTTGTTTGGGAATTTGAAATATGTGTGTGTGTGTGTGTGTGTGTGTGTGTGTGTGTGTGTGTGTGTGTGTGTGTATATATATCTCAAATTCCAGAATTATAGTTAAACAGAAGATAAGGAAGAATTTGTATTTGGTAAGCTATGGATATATTCAGGGTTTGTTGACAAAGCTGCTAAATGGCACTTGAATCCTAACTAAACTGAAATTATTTTTTTAAGCAAAACTTATATCATAATAATATCCCTTGGAACTCTATATATTATATTGCTTTAATGGATAATACATAATCAAAGTGCATCATGTCTTTGATTCTAAAAAAAACATCCTTAGTTATGTTTGTCCTCTTTATTGATGTGCTTCTGTCTGCTGATCTGTTTTACACAGTAGAGCTTGCTTATCTATTTATATGCTATCCAGTGTCCACCTGACTTTTGGCATTAAAATTAAAATCAGGCAGCGTGCTTGTGTACTACATGTAAACCTTCCTTTACCTTCCTGGGTTGGAATGTTTTAGAAAAGAGTAGAAAGGCACTAAAATATTATATGTTGAATCCCAGATGGCTTTGACTTCTCAAATGATGCTGACTTGAGCATTCCCGGATCTCCGATCCTACACGGCTCCACAGACCTAGGGATCAAACGCAAGGAAGAGGGGGACGTGCTGGTGCTCAGGACCCCTGAGCATGGCTCACCGGAGCCCAACTTGGCAGCAGCCACAACTGAGGGTAGGACAGAGATGAGGAGTCAGCAGTCAGTAAGGCAGTGGCTGGGGCAGGATCCTGGTTCCTTCTCCCCAAGCAGAATACCTTGTCACTCTAGAGCGTGTTTCCACTATCCCAAAGTGTACACTTTTCTCTTCTCTTTCTAACGTGCACATCTCCTGTATGCCTTGCACCACGTCGAGATAACTTCCTTTTCTGACTCTTCGTGTAATACCCAGCTTAGCATGGCTAAATTAAGGCAAAAAATCCACACCTTGCAACTTTGGGATTGATTGGAAACACCCTGTTACTGAGCATGTTAACTCTTGTTTTTCTGGGTTTTTTTTAAGCAGAATAAGAAAATGCACCAAGTAAACAGATCATTTTAGAAATTTGAAACCCACTTAGGATATGTGAAAATCATCACCAATCATTGAGGGTTTTTTTAATCAAGAATTTTTCATGTGCTGCTTTATTTGCTGAACGTTCAATTTGGAGCATTTTTAATTTTTTGATCATGAGACTATTGTGAGAGGATCATATATTTCATAAAGGTGGACTTACATCACCATGTTTTTAGTTATTTTGAGATAATGCTTCTTATCAGGTTGTCCTGATAGGTGCCTCGCATCTTGTGAGAAAAGAAAAAAAATCATAGTGCCTCATACCGTGGTATTCTTGAGGATATTAATTCTTTTTTCATGTATATGCAGTGCATATAATTATTCTGGAGTCCCTATGGTGATGGTGTAGGGGTATTTAATTTGCTGAGCAGTTGATAATATAGTTTGCTGTTCCTCACATCTTCCAAATCTGTTCTCTCTTTGGTGCAGCCTCTTGGCACTGCTGGTATTATACTTGCAGAGTATGTACTGCTCATGCTTTGCCCTTGCCCTAAGGAGGATTAATATCCAATAGAGTTAATATTATGTTAGGAATGAATTCATCATGTGTAATCAGAGATTTAATAGTGACAGGGAAGTCGAGGCCCCAAGGGTCTGTGGAAAATTGTGGAAGCACAAAGTTTTTAGAAGTTGCTCTTGGTGCAGAGTGAGTTTGAGCATGCTCAGTAAATGAGCTCTGACCAGAACGTTTCACCATTACTTCCAGCTGGTCTTATTTTGTTGTACTAACTAAACATTGCACGTGCATGACCAGACGGATGCTGTGAAATCTTCACACACTGATTTTTTTAAAAAAAAAAAAAAACAATAGCAACTGGTTGCTTAAGTGCTACAGCACTCCCTTTCTTTTTCAGTTTTTTTTTTAAAAAATTGTAATAATTTTAAATGTTGTACCATATGATTTTTTTTCCTTTGGAGTGTGCATCATCCTGTCATGGAGTCTGGACAGATAAAGCGAAGAGGATAGTTCTGAACACAGTGCACTAAAATTTTGTTTACATTCCAGCTGAGCAGAACTTGTCTCTTCCAGGGATATTGTGGGATTAAGATTAAATAAAGAAATAGGTTTGAGTTTAGTCACAAAACCTCCAAATCCAGATTGATAGTCCAATTTCACTTTGTGTACTGGTGTTTGTCCCACAGAAAACTAATAAATAGTTGGTTTTCAACATTTGGAGTTTTAACTTTTGCAGATTTGGCTATTTACAAATGTGATTAATATATTTTCTCTAGGGAACCTCTAAGTTCTCCAGTGCAATTCAGTGGTTGTAAATTGACCTTAGTTGTGCTGCACGACCTAGAAATTCCTAAAGAGAACACATTTCCAAGTATTTTCTTGGTCCTCCAATTCGATTCTATTGTTTTTTTCCAATGCAGGACCTCAAAATTCCTTGCAAGCTTTTCTTGTACTTTAAAAACAACAACAATGCCTTTTATTCATTTTTTCCATTATTGCAGGGTTTCTCCATTCCTAATGCCCGTGAAAGTGGAGGGTGTACAGCACTCATGTTTAAAGATATTGCCTAACATCAGAATGGGACCAAAATTACTTCCCTTAGCTACTGGTGATTTCTGATGTTGCAGTTTTTAGTGCTTTTAATCAAATATGATAGATGTAATTCTTAACATTTTGGTGAAATAGTTTGCATCAGTTCTGGATGAATATTCTGCACGTTAGCCGGAAGTGCATTCATAACAGCTCATCTTTGGGGGAGAAGAAATAGTTTACAAATTATATATTTGCATAAGTATCTACATTTCTATATATGTGTATGTGTAGATAGATAGATAGATAGATAGATAGATAGATAGATAGATAGATAGATAGATAGATAGATTGGTATAGATATAGATGTAGATGTATGTAAGGACTGGAGCGTACTTTAACATCAGTGTGCTTACACCACAGTAGACAATGGTATCAGCCTTGAGCCTCAGTAGTAGTTTGCAACTCTTTGATCAAAAGACGGGGATTGATATTAAGTGGAGCCAAAATAATTTAGTATTTCATCAGCAGAGAAAATGAACTGTTTACTTTGGTTTTGTTTGTTTCTTTGTTTGCTTCTCTTCTCTTTTCTGTCACGGATTTTAGTAAAGAAAATTGATATTTCTTATTTTGGGGAGAAGTTAATTCTTTGTTTTCCATGGCACAGCTTTGTTTTGTTTCAAGACCTGAACTACGATAGGGTAGTGGATATCGATAAACTGAATTCTGTGTATTTAAAATGATAAGGTATCAAGTTACTCAAACCTTACTCTGGAGTGTCACTGATCTGGCTTGAACAGCCCTTCCCTGCATGCTGCCTTGCCCACCTCTCACTCTGGAGTGCTGCTGGGCTGCCTGGGCTACTGCATGGTGGTAACATCCCAAACATTCACGCTGAGCCTCTCTGACTCTTTTCTCAAAGTGGAGGGGAACACTTTTCACAAATATGCTCTCTGGTCTGCTATCTTGCCGTTTATCCTTGGGCACCATCAGACTGCAGCTGTACAGATGGAAAACGTTGGCATTGAAGCTTATCGGACACTCCTTGTACTCTCCATTAGAATAAGAAAGGGCTGAGAGAGGTGGTGTGTTGGTGTCAGCAATAGCTGCTGCTGTTCAGCCCAAGTGCACTATCATCTAGCTTTGCATGATGGTCTAATTAACTAATATAAAATGCTGCATCTGATAAAAGGGTGCTTTTGTTTTCAGGGTATTCTGTCTTAGGTATGTATTAAATGGCGTTTTTCCTTTTGGGGATGTGAAGAATACCATGTGCAAAGTGGCTGGTTTTCTTTTTTAAATGTCTTTTCTGATGTATTGGTAAGCATTGTATAAAAAGATACAGTGTTGCTAAAGAGCTCTTTTTGTTATCTAGAAATGAATAGAACAGATTCCCAGTATGAAACTGCTGTGTGTTCCCCTGACTGTTGAAATTAATTCTAAATTCTGGAGTCTGCCACTGTTATAATCTTTTCTCTGGAGACTTTTGAGAGATGAAAGGCAGGATAAATTGAATTAAAATTGCTTGACAAAATAATTGATAATGAATTGGTCTAGAACAATGGCTTCCACGTTGTGCGATGGAAGATAGCAGTAAATTGTCAAACTACCGTAGTTCAGCATTACAGATGCATTTATTAACTAGTTAAACTCTTTCTCGCCGATGATACAAGAAGCCAATCTTCCTTACATTCCTACTTGGAGTTGGTCCTATAAATGCTTCTAAATGGTATCAGTTTTATCTTACAGCATTAATGATTGAGAAGTCACAAAATGTAACAAAACTTTCTGCTGGTACTCCCTGTTTCAAGTGGATCTGATATTAGCTAGGAGATTGCTAACATCATTGGGGTAAATAAGTGCCAATAGCTTTCAAAAGACATTTCACAAGACAGAGATCATTACAATGAGGGAGTGTCTTAGGAAAGTGCATGCATATTGCTAATATCACTACAAAGAAGCAAAGTCTGCCAAGATTTGATAGGAATTTTCCATTATCCATCTAAAACTGATTATGTACTTCCATCTTTCATACATTAGAGTTCCAAAAACAACACTCTTTTGTTATTAATTTTGTTAATTTTAAAATCATTCATAGTAAGGCAGAAATATTGCTTAAAGAATGTTGGTAGCAATACTTGAGAGCATATAGTGCATAACGTATATACTCGAGTATAAGCCGACCCGAATATAAGTGGAGGCTCCTAATTTTACCACAAAAAACTGGGAAAACTTATTGACTCGAGTATAAGACAAGGGTGGGAAATGCAGCAGCTACTGGTAAATTTCAAAAATAAAAATAGATACCAATAAAATTACATTAATTGTGGCATTGGTAGGCTAAATGTTTTTGAATATTTACATAAAACTGTAATTTAAGATGATAATAAGATTTTAACAAGATAAGACTGTCCAACTGATTACCTATATACTCGAGTATAAGCCAACCTGAATATAAGCCGGCCAGGACCCTCATTTGAGTATAAGCCGAGAAGGGCTTTTTCAGCCCTAAAAAGGGCTGAAAACTTAGCTTATACTCGAGTATATACGGTATATAATATAATAGTACACATATAATTGTCGTTTATCTGTGTGTTTTAATGTTTTTTTCTAAAATGCAGTTCCTGAGATCATTGCCAATAAAGCAACAAAAAGTTGCTTTCATTGGGACACTGAAGTGGAGTGGGAATGGGATACTGAAGAGTTTTACTCCCTTTCCCATAATGCTTCACTCCCAATGCTGATGTCTTTGCCAAAGATGCTGTTTAGAAAAAACAGACACATGAAATATCACATTCTGTTTAATCTCCAGTTTGATCTTTTAAGACTTAGTTTCAGAAAAGTAAGCAACCCTAAACACGTTCACTCAGATAAAAATTGCTTCCTTCCTATTTAGTATCCTTTTGCAATGCTTACTGTGTTTTTTTCTGTTTCCAGAGAAAAGGTGTAATGCAATCAGTCCAGTATATTAATCAGTAATTTCTGATAACTTCCCTATTTATATTGTTTATGGTAAATAGACATGGTTTAAGACTTTCTGGCTACACTCCTAAGCATGCTTGGTAGAGAGGATTAAATTAAGTGGAATTCATTTTTCTCAGGACTGCAATGTAAAGCAGTTTTCCTAAAATAAAAATACTGCAGCCCAGAGTTAGGGTAATGAAATGTTTGCTGGAACAAAGGTTAATTGTATTCAGTGCAGTCTTTAACATGCTGAAAATGTTCCCAATTATGGTCTAATTTCTGAGTCTGATTTCTTTTGACTTTTTAGGTGTTGAGGGTGTGAATGATAGAGAAGAATCTGTGAATCTCAATGATGCCGACGAAGGGTTTTCTTCTGGGGCATCCCTGAGCAGTCAGCCGGTTGGGACCAAACCTTCATCTGGATCCCAGAGAGGGAGCTTAAGAAAAGGAGCAAGTGGCCGTGCAGCCAAGGAAAAAGAAATGGCCTCAGCCACCAAACCCATTGAGAGCCCCCGGGAATCTGGCCGCAAGCAGTACCTGCACCAGTCCATTGACCTCAGTACGGACGCAGTTGAAATGACTCCTACAAAGAAACACTTGAGTCTGCCTGCTGGGCAAGTGGTGCCAAAAGCCAATAGCGTGAGCCTGATCCGGACTGCTAGTGCTTCTTCCACAAAATCATTTGACTATGTGAATGGCAGTCAGGCAGGCTCCGGTGTTGGTGGTAATGGTGTCACTAACTTGGCAGCAGGTAATACGAATCGGTTTTCAACCATCAGTCTGCAGGAGGACCGCTTGGGCCAAGCTGGAAATGGGAAAGATGGCCTCTCATCAGGAGCTCCTCTGACCAAGCAGTCCCGATCCCCAAGTTTCAATATGCAACTGATATCCCAGGTTTAACTTCGTTGTCCTTATCTTTTTTCCGCCTTTATCCAGTTCTTCACGCAACACCTCCAGCCATCTTCCTATAGTGTGAAAATCCTGGCTTTTGTGATCTTGTTCAATCCATTTTAGATATCATACTATATTTTGTACTGAAACAGCAATAAAACCTCCTCCCTCCCTCCCTTCCTTTCATGCCCCTGATAAATGTGGTTGTGAAGCAGTATAAAATGTACTTTTATGCCTTTTCCATGCCTTCCTTTCTCCTTGGGTGATGTGCAATCCATTGTAGGCTGATCAGTCCCATTTCAACACTGTGAGTCTTGAGAAGATCGGAGGAAATGGTGAATGTGATCCCTATAAAAATGAAGCTTTTGCTTTTTTTTTTTTTGAGAAATAGAAACGGGTTAGTTTTCTCAATCTATGGTCCTCCGAAGACTACTGGATTGTGACTTTATATTTTGTCTCTTGGAACCAGGAGTGCCTCAGAGATTCTAGTAGGACTGTGGACCTCTGAGTTAGTGCAATCGATTCTGAGGGACAGGAATGCTGCCATTGCTCCTGGTGGATTAATGCACTTTGATGTAAAAATGAGAGTATTCCTTCTCAACCATCCTCCACTCTTCCCCCACCCCTAAAGCTTAATGTTCAATCACTCAGAGATACGTGTTATTAGGTTGTCCCTCTGCCCCACAAAGAGAGTGGGTTGTGAAATTGGCAGTGGAGGTTACAAGGCACTTTTTAATGGCGTTGTAGCCATATCTATTGTTACATGTCTTCCCCATCCAGGACACAGGGTTGCCCTGCCTATGTGATAGGACTTTGAAAGATGAATTGTTTTTTGTTTTGTTTTTTTTTAAAAAAAAATGAAAGGTAGAAAATAGGCATACAGACCTCCCCCAACCCATCAAAAATTACTGCTCCTTTGAAAAGAAATTTACGGTTTGTAAGCCTATTGAAATGCACAAGGCCCGGTATAGCTTGTGTGATGGGATTTTTTCAGGCTGCTTTCTATGGTGTGACTCACCGTTGTCACAGAACAGGCTCAGAAACCTGCAGTAAAGACAGAATGTTCTCCTGCATGATGTGCCAGGGACAGAGCAACGGCTGCTGGAAACCTTGAGGCAACAGGATTCTCTTCAAATCATTGCCTAAATGGTGGTATTTTTGGCAGCCCTCTCTCTTTCTCCCTCTCAGAAGGATAACACTTCACTGCCTATTTTGATTAATCCATTGCAGTTGTCATTATTTCATCCAGCTAATGTAATGGTTCATGGGAAATGTTAGAGACAGTTTCTTTCCCTGCTGTACTAATCTGGGAGCTCATCACATTGAACCTAATCTTGAATGCATGTGAGTGGTGTGTGAGCAATAGTTGACATCTCTGCTATAGATCACTGCTTTAAATTGTTTTTCTTATTCTAAAGGAAGCTATTCAGCATGTATCAGATGGTCTTGTGTTCACATAAGAAGAAAACGAGAGTGTTTGCTCTTTTATCCTTCATTATCTATTGACCTGGAAATATGTAGATTATTCATTGTAAGGAGCAGATGTAAATTATGTGTTCCTTTGGCTGGCATTTTGTGTGCATTATATCAGGGAGGAAAGTTGAGAAGAACAGATACACAATAGATTATTTTTAGATAAAAGTATCACATTCAGAACTATGAAGTGCCATTACTCTGCTAAAGGACAATTAAAACAATTTTAAATGTAATTAACAGCTTCCAGTTCTTCTGCTGTTTTCTTCATGGCTTCTTGAGTTAAAACTGGATTTTTTTTCCTCAAAAGAAACAGCCAAGCTAATAGTATTTTTGTTGTATTAGTAAAATTGATATAGGGTGTTGCAGCTGTCCTGTTGAAACCCTTAGATAATTAAATATTGTATAATTGAGACTCAGGAAAGTTTTGCGTGTGAGTAAACACAATTCTAATATCCAGAGGCATGTAAACCCTGCCTCCTTTGTTTCTGAAACCAATAATTCAGGCTAAGAAGAGTAGACCTTGAGGAAAATTGTTTGGGCTACAACTTCCAGGATCCAGTGGCCAGACTGGTGTATGATTCTGGGAATTGCAGTCCGCAAAATACCTTTTCCAGGGTTTGATCAACATGGCAAACTTTTGTGAAAGTTTTTATGTCTCACAGAAATTGATGTACGTGTTGATAATGCCTATCAGTTTTCTAAAGTACTGGTGGAATCGATTCTTATTCAATGGCCATGATTCTATATAAATGCTTCCCTTTTTAACATTGAAGAAATTATGGCCAGGATCCAAAGAGTTGTATGAATGGGCCAAAGGATTTTTATTTTATTTTTTTGTGATATTCAGCAAACACCCTGCCAAATGTCAGACCATGTTGGAGCCGGAGAGGACTCCAGATTGGTTATTTTATGGCCAGGTCATGGGCATGATGGTGTCTCCTATTCAAAATAACTTGCTTTTAAAAATCCCAAATATCTAGAAGCATGTTTAGAACTGCTGTTTAAATCCAGCTCCATGTAAACTTCAGAGAGCAAACCAAAAGGGGCATTAAGTTAAGCAAATAATGACAGAGATACGACTAGGACAAAACTGTTTATTTGTATATCTTTTTTTTTAAAGGAATACAAAGCAGATGGTTAAGTTTATTTTAAAGGAAAATGTCAGTATACTTTGGGGTGTCACTGGATACAAACATTATGCAAGTGTCCTATATGTACTGATGACAGAAAGCCTTGCTATCACATTTGAATGTGTTTAGCAGTAAGTTTTCATCTTAGGGGGTTGTATCTTATATATTATAACAAACCAAATCATGTTTTGTTGTGGCCTGAGCACATTAAAATGGCAGCATTTTCAGGTGTATATGTGTATTGTGGATTGGAAATTATTCATATGTGGGTGTTGAAACCCAAACTGGTTCGCTGTTTGGTTCATTTCTGTTGTGCAGTAAAATTTACCGTACTTGGTTTGTTTTTAGTGCCTTTTGGCATATTAGGTAATCAAATCTCTTACAAACGTTTGCTTGGTCTTTTGCCTCAGACATTGGTTTTCTTGTACACTTTTGACCCAGATCTCAGATTCTGTCTCTGTTTGAATATGCAATTTCTCTGTATAGTGTGCTAAATGGTATGCTTATGTCGTTCCCATGGGCCTTTATGTTCTGTGATGAATAAATACTGAACATCTTTCCTTAAAGCAGTGCTGCGTACTTGCAGATGCTAAGCAGACTTTTTAAGGGGTCATGTTGGTACTGTTCCAGTATTTCTTTCTGTATCTCTTGCTCTCTGCTAAGGTGACCCAAATTTCCAATGAATACACTGTACTGATGCTTTATGGTTGTAAGTACTGGTCCAATGCAAATGTAACATTTCCCTCCATTTCTCTTGCTATCTCTTTATTCCCCCTTGGGTTTGTACAATCATACTCTTCACCTCAGGTACATCCCCCTACTTCTGTTGAATTATGTCTTAGCTTTTAAAAGTACTTTTTTGTGCAAAATGTAATGCAGAAATACAAATTTATAACACCTACTTCACCCCAAGTATTCAAATAATCAACTTCTTTCAGTTACTAATTTAAGGTTAACTAGTTATCGTTTAGCTTGAAACAGATACCTTGGAAAGGAAGGGGAGAAAGGGGATGGAGAACCTACTCTCTTGGGCCCTTTCTACACTGCCCTATACCACAGGATCTGATCCCAGATGATCTGCTTATTCCACATTACTTGGCAGTGGAGACTCATATAATCCAATTCAAAACAGATAATCTGGGATCAGATATTGGGATATAGGGCAGTGTAGATCCAGCCTTAGTCAGAAAAGAGATAGCCGAACTTGTAAGCCATCACAGAGCTGCTCTCCTTTTTAAGGTGAACAAAAATGGAAATAAAAGAAAATGACCTTGAATTAACATGCAAAGTTTAGAACGTTCAAGTGAACTCACAGTTATAATTTTCCCCACTTGGTTTTTTACACACTAAAATTTAGGTCAAGTAGTTCTCTGATAAATTCCTGTATTTAAAGTCCTTTATCTGTAATCACCATCATAGATTCACTTATGTACTATAATGTTACCAGTAATTTGTGGTTGATGGTTGTGAATGAAAGGAAACTATTATAAACAAGTATGTTGAAAGAGTTAGTGGGGGACATTGCAGTGGATTTTTCATGGAAGGTTTATGAGCAGAATTGGTTAGCAGGATAGAGCAACGTTACTGTTATGGGCTGTTATGTCTAGCTATGTCCACAATTTAAACAATATGCCACCATTAATGTTGCCCCAGGCTATACATAGGAAGAGAAAAACAGATTGATCTCGATTCTTTGATTATATTATTTAACACTGGTTATATTTTTGGGATGGGCAGTTTTCCATAATGCTGGCAACACTTGAAACACAGTGGCTAGATTGATCCAAAATAGCATTAAGCTATTGACTATAATGAATGAATGTTAATTCTATAAAAAGCTGCAAAAATGGGCACCTATTAGGTTCATTAATTTTTTTAAATGTGAAACCATATCTACTTCCTGTTGGGAAGGTTACATTCATATCATACTTGTCACTTAAGATAAATTTTAAGTATATAGAAGCATATAGAAAAGTTTACTTGTTTCTGAGACATATTTTATGTATGTCCAGCATTTTGTTCTTTCTTCCTGCATTGAAAATAGGCATATTCATATATTTGCCATTGAGGGGAAAAATCACAATGTTTTCATATATTTTTATTTGCACTATTTAGCAAACAGTAGAAGGGGGAAATTTTGTTTTGTAAGTGGTGTGAATATAAATAAGTACATACATTTGTTGTGTTGACAATCAGTTATTCTTAAGCTATATGTAAGTATAATTATAAAGGTCATATGATAAGTCTTATTCCTAAATAGTTAAAAAAAAGTTTGCTTTATTTTTTGCTTCTCAAAAATAAATCTACTTTTTCATTTTCAGTTATCAGTATTCACCTAGGGGCCCTTCTACACTGCCCTGTATCCCAGGATCTGATCCCAGATTATCTGCTTTAAACTGGATTATATGAGTATCCACTGCCAGATAATCTGGTATAAGCAGATAAACTGGGATCGGATCCTGGGATATAGGGGCAAGAAGAGGCCTGGGAGGAAAAATACTTCCAATTTGTTACAGTTGTGTTCTTCTGAATGAATCATTTTGGCAGGGGAAGTCCTACCTAAAACCAAGGCTTATTTTTATTTATTTTCCCACAGGAACAGACAAATTTTCATATGATTTATAAAATGAATAGTTAGGGAAATTAAATTGATGGTTTAGTTGAAGAATGATGTTACGTATTAAATGCAATAATATATTATCAGAATATACAAAAGGGGAGTCAACCCATCGAAAACAAAATATGAATAAATTTATAATTTCAGGAGGTTAATTTCACAAAAACACATTGCTTTTAATAGAAAGATGCAAAACATTGGTATTGGTACCCAAAGTTTGACTTGCAAAATGTAGTAATTGCCAAAGGTAGTGAAGCTGTAACCTCATTTACCTTTTCCCATTAAAATAAGGCATGCAGGGAGTATACACTTTGTTTTGGAGGAAATTTGCACCTTTGGGAGCCTTTGAGAAGTGCATAATTCACATATTGCATGTCATGTTCCCTCTGTGCACTTTGTTTCAATGATGAATTACGTTAAGAAGAAACTGGAAGTGAAAGCACTATTTCCTTCTTATTGGTGCATATTACTGAATGTATAAATGTTTCTGGCCCGTGCCACACCAGTTACTCTTAGTCTCAGAACATGTTACTTTTTGAAAAGTTGTCTATTATTTGTTAGTCTCCAGATATTATTTATGCTCAACAATGGACACCATCACTGACCCACTGGCATCCTGCAAACTGCTTTTGAAAATTTATTGCGATTTTTACAGCTGTTTGCTATATGGCATTGAATAGTGGTTGGATGGCTGAAAATTCATCTCCGTCATCCTACTTGGATTTATGGAGCTATTTTTGGAGTTTAGGATTGTGGCCTCACTTTATAATTTCATATAGTATTCTAATATGTGCAGTAAGCAATATGAGTAACCTTCCTCCAAATAGGTGGAGATAACTACCTGAGTTTGGTGGAAAAGAATGTAAAGTCACGAAACTTGAAGAATCCCAACCATCAAATGCATCATGTTTTGAAAATGAGAGATATGTCTATCTTTGTAGCCATTTTTATCAGATGAAACCCCAAATCTAATTTCAGCAGTTTCAGGAGCAGATGTGGTCGTTTAAGTTGTCTTTTAATCTCCCAAGGTTTAGAGATTGTCAAGACTGGAGCTTGTTATTGGATACATTCAAGTTTGTCCAGAACTTATAGAATTTTAAAAACCTATAACATTTAGAGTAAGTGTAGTGTTGCAATATTGCTTTGAAAAGCTCTTGAACATATTTGTTTGAAATTCATCCAGTAGACATCAGGAACCTTTAAGATAAGGAGGACATTTGGCTCTCTTAGCTGTTGCGGTTCGGAGGTTGGAAGTCACAGTCTATAACACATTTTCCCCACCCCTGCTTTAGAACAAAGGTCTGAGAATTCGTTTACTGTCCTTTTCCAGAAATATTTCTGGATAAAATGCATTGTAATAGATTATCCTTTTCCATGTTAAGGAAAGCTACATGAAAGAGAGATTTTGTTTTGCAAAGATTTTAGCACAAATGGGACTTTTGTATATTTTGACGATTGTTTATTTGAATAGCTGATTTTAAAAGGGTTCTTTTTGTATTGGATACTGAAGAATTTGAATACAGAATATATGTTGGTAATAGAAAAGCAGTAATAGAACACTTGTCGGTGCTTTAAGTCAAGGGAAACCAAGATCCCTTCCTTTCTAATACTATGAATTCCAGCAAGCATTTGCTCATCTAGTTTCCCCAAGATCCAGATCATTATTATATGTATAAAATAACCTTAAATCAATTTGGGGGGGGGGGAGGCATATTGAACTTCCGCCAGTTTATCCAACTTTCTCATTGACTTGAAACTATATTTATGATATACAAGAATTTAGATAGCTTCTAAGCTGTAACATTTTGATTCACAGACCATCTGTAGAAGCATGTTTGTGAAAAACATTCATGGTTGTTTGACTATGAGTGTGTGTGTGTGTGTGTGTGTAAATCCTTTATTTTAAAATTAGTGAAAAAATGTGGGAAAGCCACAAGTGAATCTTCTCTTGATATTCTTTGGGAAACGATTTGTATAAGATGTAAGCTCTTTCGTGGAAATAATTTTGTTTCCATATAATAGACATATAACAGGGTTATTCATTTAAGAGCTAGTCAATTCAGTTATAAAATGACAGGTCTCAGTATTTTAGGTTGTGAATGGAGAAGTCCTGTTAAATTTGTAATATTTGTAATATGAACAGCTGGTCTATAATAAATCTTTTGATTTTTATTGTTTCCTGCAGCAGTTGCAGTCAGTTTGACGAGCAAATATATAATATAGTGTTGAAAGCTCCCCCCATCTCCAAGTTGTTTCTCATACAATAGTTTACTTCTGAACTAAGATTTTTGAAGGATTTTTACTCTTCTGGCATTATGTAAACCTGTTTTACCTCGTTCACAAAAGGAGCATAGGCAGCAAATAACCCACCTACTGTAAGCAAAATCTATTTGGCCGAAAAACTTGAACTATGTTAATATTTTACCAGCATGAGCATGCATGCTGGTATGATCTGAAATATTCAGCCCCTGGTGCTGGTGAAATGCTGATTGAAATGGGTATGTAATAAACACAGTCTTCACAATGTTGGGACCATAACCTTGGGACCATGACAAAACTCGTATTAACAGAGATCAGATGACATGTTTGAAGATCTTTATATTGGTGCATGTTAGCCATTATCTTAACTGTCTTACTGAATCTGGTTAATGCTGTTGACTGTTGTTGAAATGTGAAATATAATTAGTTGTTAACCTTGTAAATATCTGCCAGAGATAGAGAATATTTTAAATCATTGTAAATACAAGTGTATAAAATTGAAACAAATCTGCAATGCAGAAATATATATATATATATATAAAGATATAAAGATGTTTAAATAAATATTGTGCTGTTTCTGGAAAAGTGCAATACTGTCATATTTCTTCCCAGTTAAACTGCTGTTTATAAAGTAGAGGGGAAAACTTTTCATTTTATGAAGCAGATTCAATAGGAGATATTTTCTCAGTGATGGAGTGCATATTATTGGTGGCAGTGGAGGGAAAAGGCCAAAGGAGGCAGAGAATGGGATCAGAAAAGGGTCAATATAGTTTAGCTTCTTAATTACTACAATCAAGAAGCCTTAGGGGGAGATTTTAATTATTCAGAAAGGGAAGATCTCATACAGCATAGGAAAACACTGTGATGTCACAGGAAGGGGATGTAGACATATGGGGAAGCCCGATTTTTCTCTCTCCTGGGCCAAATTTGGGCTTAGGGCATGAGGTTCTTCCTGTCTGCTTTATATCTTTGAAGATGAACCTCTGATAAGACAGACTTCCCTTGTTTAGTGCAGCAGGTGAGAGATATTTTTCATTCATTCATTCATTTAAATAAATAAATAGAGTGATACCTTGGCTTAAGAGTTTAATTTGTTCTGTGGGCTCTACTGTCACCTACGTACCTACCACCAAGACACTACACTACGCCATCATACTCTGACAACAAGGGATCACTTAAGTACGGTACGTAGTAGGCATGTGTTCAATTGTTCAATACTCGCTTTTAAAGTAGGGGGCGCTGGTGCTTCGTTTCTGAAACTACTTCTGAATTTTGAACCAAATGTTTTTGGAACTTATGAATATTCAGAAAATTCGTAATTAATTCGTTAATGGTGGATGCGCATGCGCCATGGCCAAAAACAGCACCCGGGGGGGGGGAATTTTACAGGACTCTCCCGCCCTCATTTTTTTTAACTATCCTCTTCAAACTTGTTACAGTGATAGAACACATTTAACACTGCTAGCTCACCAAATTTCATAACGTTTCCCTTATCCTCTGATTTTGGTGAATTTTCATAGCTTATATAAGAAACTATTTTTTAATAATTGCAGAAATCTGTTCCTGCAATGCAACCCTGGCACATGAGGGGCCTGCTTGGAAGGCGCCAGAGAATGTAACTTGCAAAGCACTCCTGGCTTTGGAGTGCCCCACCCGGCAGGTATTGATGCGGGTGGAGAGCGATGGGCCTTGCAAGGCAACCCTATGACACACACAAAGCCAGAGACAGTCAAGGGCTTGAGTAAGCCTTGGAGCAGTACCCTTGAGGAGGCCTGGCCAGTGGCCAAGGCCAGAAACACACAACAAATAAGCCCTTTCCCCTACCCAACCTTTCCCCAGTATCTTCTTTCAGTGCCCTCCCTGCCCTGGCCCCAAGCAATCAGTGACGCAGCCAGCAATGCCCAGTTGCCCACCAGGCAAGGAAGCAATGGCACAGCAGAAAATTCCTGCCTGACAGCACACCAACACCCAACCTCCCTCTCCAATTCCCGAGTGTGAATGAGCCACGAGGCATTCTGCAGGCGCTTTTCATGGAGGACGTAGAAGCATCTCCCCTTACATGAATGTGCACTGCGATTGGCCACAGCGAGGCAAGCACAGGCTTGGCTATACCTCCCTCAAAACCAAGTTTGGGTGTTTTAAAAATGCATGGCTTTAGTACCAAAAAACATAAGACACCATTAGAAAAATTGGATATACCGGTTCGAAATCGCGGGATACACATGATGGGATAACCCGCGTCGGAACCGCGTTCAAAAGCGACAAAACATACTAATTGGATACGACATACTACGACGGATACGACTTTTTTGCCCATCCCTAGTAAGTAGTAACAATCAGACTTGTGGATAAAACCTACAATATGATAGCCTTTTGGGTATACATAGTGTGATTGTTTCACACTCAGGAAGTAGGATGTTACAATGTTCATCTTGGATTCCCAGTAACATGCCAGAAAACAAGACTGTGGCTTGCACATTTACAATGTTAACTTTATACAGTGTAAAAATGTGTAAAATTTTGATTTCACAACTAGGTTTGTTCCACTGTTCCAACATGTGGACTCATCAAGAGAATATTTAAAAGTAAGTTATGTTCTCATTGCAACAATGTACACAAATGTAGTATCACAGAAGCAGGTTATTATTGGCCATTCTTTTCAGATCAAAGCCTCCTGACCTGTAAATAGACAAGCAGATAATTAGCGCCAAATCACTTCCAAGTGATTTTAAAAGGCTGATATTGCATATGACCAAAGACACTGCTGAGATTAAAATTATAGTTCCAGACCAACCACGCTGCTGTTCTATTAAAAATGTCAATCCGGCCTTTAATTTTGTTCTCTACAGCAGGGCTTCACAACAGATTAATGCAAATGTCTAAAACAACCACTAGATGATGTTCAGAAATCATTTACTGTTGCCAAATATTTGGGGATCCCAGCATTGAGCTAAGGGGGTGCCATTGAGGTTCGGGACTCACCGTTTTAAGAATCAGTGCATTGCGGTGTGTTAAGATAAGGCATTTTATGTAATGCATTACCTACTTTTTAGGATGTAATTCTTGAAAGGCATCTTATAATTTAAAAGTGAATCTATCAAACAGTAATTCTGATAAAAACAAACTACAAACAAAAATTGTGTTTACAAATTTCTGTTAACTTAACAAAATAGTGCTAACAAAATGAACATAGCATAAAAACGTCAGTAAAAAGGAGATGCAAAAAATCCTCAAGGTGGAGATCCATAGCTACTTCATGGACAGACATTTCTAATGACAAATATTTCACTAGAAAAGTCCACCTTGCTAGTGCTTAGGGTTGCCAGTTCAGGATTGTCTCAGAGCAACGCCTGAGATCTAGGGATGGCACTAGTGATACTAAGTTTTATGCATTTATTATCAACCACCGCTGTGAACAGCTTGTTATTCAGACACACACACAAATATATATTTTCCTGTTTGAAACTCAAGGCAGACATTTTAGCTAAAGGGTGGGGTGAAATGGGATTATTCCTTCTTGTTTACATAGGGATATGAGAGGAGCAACTTTTAATCTAACCTACTTGCTTTTAGATGGATGCAGAACGGATGAGTCTTGGCTCTATACAGTAGAAGTATTAAATAAATACACAGATCCCATCGAGTTCTGCTTCTTAGACTGTGGGCCCGACCCCAAATAGGGGTCCCCTTAAGCTAAATGTTGAGGTCCTAGAAATGGTAAAACTTTTCTGAATAAATAAATAACTATTTCTAGACTGCCCTCTCTCCCCAAAGGGACTCCGAGAGATAAAAGGCAAACATTCAATGCCATAAACAGGATCACACAGTATCAAAGGATTTTCTTTCATGTCAGAAGTAACTTGAGAACATACTGCAAGTCACTTCTGGTATGAGAGAATTGGCCATCTGCAGAGACGTTGCTCAGGGGATGCCAGAATGTGTTAGCTGGGAGGCTTCTCTTATGTCTCGCAAGCTAGAGCTGGCAGATGGGAGCTCACCCTGTCTTGCGGATTCGAACCAACAACCTTCAGGTCAGCAACCCAATCTTCAGGTCAGCAGTCCAGCTGGCACAAGGGTTTAACCCATTGCACCACCGTGGCTGTTTTAGATATTTACATGAATCCTTTATGCATTATTTACAGTGGACTCTGCAGAAGAGTATTTAATAAAGAAGGAAAAAAACAGCTTGTTTACAGTGGATTTGTTATCAGTAAATGGTTGATCTTTACACCTATTTTATATACTTACATACCCAGGATTATGTAAACATTTATCGGGCCAAAAGTGGCCATGAGTGGAAAACTTTAAGAAGCCCTGGACTGGAGCTGAACCTGCCAAAGAGAACAATTTGTCTACAGGAAGATTTGAATTTTTAATGTATGGAATTTATGTAAGTCCACATGCTTCAGGGTCCCACCTTTCAAATTCACTATTATTTGCTTAATGTATATAACCAATAATAGCACAAATCTATCTGGGCATTGTTTTGGCAAGGGGAGATGTTGGTTAATGCCTTAAGGAGTGAGCACATGTGAAATGGTCATGTCTCTTTTGTATCATTTATATACTGGAGCCCCTGGTGGTGTAATGTGTTAATCCCTTGTGACTGATCAGGGTAAATTGTAGGGGTGATACGGAAACGCGATATATATATTCAGTTTTATCATATTTATTTACAGTATTATTATGTGTTTTTTTTTACTTACTGTATGGAGTGTAATAATGTTTTATCAAGCCTTTTGGTTTGGTTTGGTACTGTGATATGGCCTAAGGGCTAATTAGTAAATTTACTACAACAGTACTACCCTTGTGCCAGCAGGACTGCTGACTGAAAGGTTGGCGGTTCAAATCTAACCCAGGGAGAGCGCAGGTGAGCTCCTGCCTGTCAGCTCCAACTCCCCACGTGGGGACATGAGAGAAGCCTACCACAGGGTAGTAAAACATCAAACATCCGGGCATCCCCTGGTCAAAATCCTTTGTTGGTGTTTATTCGTTCAGTCGCTTCCAATTCTTCTCGTGACCACATGGACCAGCCCTCGCCAGAGCTCCCTGTCGGCTGTGGCCACTCCCAGTTCCAAGGATACCATCCATCCACCTTGCACTTGGTCGGCTCCTCTTCCTTTTTCCTTCCATTTTCCCCAGCATCATTATAGAATCCTAGAGTTGGAAGAAACCTCATGGGCCATCCGGTCCAACCCCCTGCCGAGAATCAGGAAAATTGCATTCAAAGCACCCCTGACAGATGGCCATCCAGCTTCTGCTTAAAAGCCTCCAAAGAAGGCTTCTCCAAGCCTTCATTATCTTCTCCAAGCTTTCCTGTCTTGGCATTGTCTTTGCAGACAGCCAATTCTCTCACACCAGAAGCAACATGCAGTTTTTCAAATTGCTCCTGACACGAAAAAAATGCATATACCAAGAAGAAGAATTAAACAGGTTGCCAGCTGACTGACATCCCAGGGCCCTTACACACAGCCCCTATATCCCAGGATCTGATCCCAGATTATCTGCCTCTCCTGTCTTCTGGCAGTGGAGATTCATATAATCCAGTTTAAAGCAGATAAGCTGGGATCAGATCTGGGATATAAGGGGCAGTGTGGAAAGGGCCCAAGATGGTTTGTGTGCAGTCCCAGATCTCCTGGAAGATAATAACAAAAAGTTTAATCTATTAGCAATAGGTATGTTCTCAATGGAGCCCCGGTGGCGAAGTGTGTTAAAGCACTGAGCTGGAGACCGAAAGGTCCCAGGTTCAAACCCCGGGAGCGGCGTGAGGGGCCGCTGTTAGCTCCAGCTCCTGCCAACCTAGCAGTTCGAAAACATGCCAATGTGAGTAGATCAATAGGTACCGCTCCGGCGGGAAGGTAACGGCGCTCCATGCAGTCATGCCGGCCACATGATCTTGGAGGTGTCTACGGACAACGCCGGCTCTTTGGCTTAGAAATGGAGATGAGCACCAACCCCCAGAGTCAGACATGACTGGACTTAACGTCAGGGGAAACCTTTACCTATGTTCTCAAAAAGTTCTAAACCTCCAAAATACATTCGAATTCTAGTTTAATAGCGGCATCTTGTGGTAAAACGAAAAACAGCAGTTCAATGTGTTTTCGAAGGCTTTCATGGCCGGAATAACTTGATTGCTGTGAGTTTTCCGGGCTGTATGGCCATGTGCCGGAAACATTTTTTCCTAACGTTTCGCCCACATCTATGGCAGGCATCCTCAGAAGTTTTGGGAATTGTTGGAAACTAGGCAAGTGAGGTTTAGTTTATATATCCGTGGAAGAAAGAGAAAACTCTTGTCTGCCTGAGGCAAGTGTGAATGTTACAATTGGCCAGCTTGATTAGTGCTGAATGGCCTTGCCGCTTCAAAGCCTGGCTGCTTCCTGCCTGGGGGAATTCCTTCTCCCACCCTGGACCTTCCACAGATAAATAAAACCCACTTGCCTAGCTTCCTCCAACAGATCTCACAACCTCTGATGATGCCTGCCATAGATGTGGGCGAAACGTCAGGAAAGAATGCTTCTGGAACATGGTCATACAGCCCGGAGAACTCACAGCAACACTTCAAAGACAACTTTCATAAACAAGAGACAAACAAGATTGCTGTTCCTTCTTAGTACAGTAGAGTCTCACTTCTCCAACATAAACAGGTCGGCAGAACGTTGGATAAGCGAAAATGTTGGATAATAAGGAGGGATTAAGGAACAGCCTATTAAACATCAAATTACACTATGATTTTACAAATTAAGCACCAAAACGTCATGTTTTACAACAGATTGACAGAAAAAGCAGTTCAATACATGATAATGTTATGTAATAATTACTGTATTTACGAATTCAGCATCAAAACATTGCAATGTATTGAAAACATTGACTACAAAAACACTGACTACTAAAAGGCAGATGCGTAGGATAATGCAGAACGTTGGATAAGCGAGACTCTACTGTATCATCATTCTCAATGGATTGTTTAAATAATCACTCAATTCTCAATTGAGAAGAGACAAAACATTTCTTCAACCTTCAACAGCTGCTACAGGAGAAGTATTGTAGCGGCAGCGTCTTCTCGTAGTTTGGACTTCAGCTCCCAGAACCTTTGGCAATTGGATACAGTGGCTAAGGCTTCTGGGAAGTGAAGTCCCACATGTCAGGTTTGGGGCTCATCACTGAGCATGCGCGCCAGTCTCAGTGCTGCGCCTCGCTTACTGAGCGTTTTGTGTTCCTCCCTGGATGGAAAGGGTTCACTGTTGGTTCGCCATTGGTTCTCCAAAGGACCAATCACGGCTCTCCTCGGAGCCTCGAGGGAACGGAGAGGAGATCGCCCCGTTAACTAGAGCGAGTAGTGACGCCCTTAAAGTTTGCACAGGTGACGTGGTTTCCGGCGGGCTGTAGCTGATTTGCTTCTTCTTGGGCAGCGTGGGCGGGCCTTCCAAGGCCGACTTTGGTGAGTGTTTCGCGCGTGGACCTTGGTTGGTTGGTTAGTTAGTTGAAGGGGAAGAGCTGTTGCTGAGGAGCGCTTGAAACCCCCACGGAAGTCTCTGGCCTCCCTCCCTACTTCCAAAAATGTGACTTAATGCAGTTCTTTAGGAGGCTCCACGTTCTCCTCAGGCGTGCCACGTGAAATAGAAATATTTTGCTACCTCAACAGCTACGGATTACGAACGTAGGGCCGTGGGCTCATTGCACGCCGTAGAAATAATGTGGTCTGACACCACTTTTGCTCCTTGCTATCGAATCCTGGGAGCTGTAGTTTGACAAGGTTTCTGAGGGCCCTTCCACACAGCCCCTATATCCCAGAATATCAAGGCAGAAAATCCCACATTATCTTAGTGAGGACTCATATTGCCCAGTTCAAAGCTGATATTGTGGGATTTTTTGCCATTACATTCTGGGATACAGGGCTGTGTGAAAGGGCCCTGAGTCTTCTCTGCCCAAGAGTGCTGGTGTGCCACACCAAACTACAACTCCCACCATTCCATAGCATGGAGCCTGGTCAAACTGCATTTGTTCTACAATGTACTCTGTATATAGCAGTAGTTCTCAACCTGTGGGTCCCAGGTGTTTTGGCCTACAACTCCCAGAAATCCCAGCCAGTTTACCAGCTGTTAGGATTTCTGGGAGTTGAAGGCCAAAACATTTGGGGATCCACAGGTTGAGAACCACTGCTGTATACATACAAAGGCATTGCATAACGCATTCAGAGAAAGGGTAAAACACCCTTAACAATTCCCTTCAGGGAGATAGGGCGGTTTACAAATAAAGTTTTTTTTATTATTATTAGACAAAGAAGAAGAAATGTGGCTCATGTGTTTACTTTGCAACAGCGTTTGTTTTTGGAAAATGCTAGAGAAGAGCCAAAAACCCTTTAGGGTAGAATCCGTTGCGTTTATAGCAGGCATGGAGGGCCTCCCAAGTTCCCTCCCTGCCCTTTCCTCCCCTCCTCCTTCTCTTTTCGAGGCAGAAAGTGAAGGAAAGACAGGAAACGTTTGGATCCCAAAAGGGTTGATCTTGGTCAGGATGAGATGGTGGATGAGAGAAATAAATTGTATCCATGAGACCCCGTATTGCCTACTCCTGATCTAAATCCTAGAGCTGGAAGAGACCCCCAAGGGCCATCCAGTCCAAACCCCTGCCATGCAGGAAGGCACAACCTGTTATCGCTGATCTGTTATGAAAACAGATTTATAAATCCTACTTCTTTGGATGTGATACAGAATATAATGTATACCCAGTGATAAACATTTGTACAATTGTGGGATGAGATTTCTTTACATTTCTTTACTCCCTAGTAAACTCCTTTAGAGTTGGTGTTTTAACCAATTCCAGAGATATCTTCCTTCATAATTTATTCCATTATGGATTATTTGGCAATATAAGTTAGGAAATGCAGGTTTGCTGTTTAATTATAAACATTTGTACAGTAGTAAAGGTAAAGGTTTCCCCTGACATTAAATCTTGTTGTGTCTGACTCTGGATGTTGGTGCTCATCTCCATTTCTAAGCTGAAGAGCCAGTGTTGTCCGTGATGCCTCCAAGGTCATGTGGCCGGCATGACTGCATGGGGTGCTGTTACCTTCCTGCCGGAGCTTTATCTATTGTCCTACTCACATTTGCATGTTTTCGAACTGCTAGGTTGGTAGAAGCTGGGGCTAAAAGCAGGAGCTCACCCCAGTCCCTGGATTCGAACCGCTAGTCGGCTAGTTCAGCAGCTCACCGGCTTAACCCGCTGCGCCTTTGGGGGCAGTACTTGGAAACAAATCCTGCCATGTTAAGTAAGATTGCAATACAGCACATCTAGGATTAAGCACCATGTAATTATATGAGTTTGTTTCTGAATAGGCATGTCTAGAATGGTATGGTGAATTTATGATAGCTCAATTCTACCCATATTTATTTAGGATGTGACAGCTCAGTGACATTCTGAAAAATGTGCATAAACGTGTTCTGAATTAGTGACATCTCATATGAAAGTAGCTTGTGGCAGCATATGTAGTCAGGAAGCATATCTATCCCTGTATTTTTCTGCCTTAATGTTGACGTCAAATTTGAAGTCGAATAGCATTGTAACAACAGCGTGAACTTGTGTGTAGAGTGCTTGGCATTCGTTTTTTTGTATTTTATTTGTTTAACTATGTTCTATTTGTTTATTTTCCAATGATTTTCATTTCACTTCTGTAAAATACAAGTCAACAGCAGAAAAGCTAATTCAGCATCTTTGAAAGTAGTAAGGTGTGGGTGGGTGGGTATGGAGTTCTAGGTCCATTGGTTGTTGCTAATTCCACATTCCAAAACAGAAGTGTGAAACGGTATACAGTAATACAGATCTTCAAACTTTTTCCCATGTTGTAGATGCTGGTTATAGTGTAGTAATCTGTTACTATATTCAACATTGTGCCTATTCTTGTCATTTAAAGATTTTTCTTCTGACAATTCCTTATATGTAATATAAGCAATTATCTGCTTTAATTTTTGTAGGCTGCCTTAAAATCCTAAGCCTGGGAAAAATAAAGAAAATTAAATTTCAGATGACTCAAAATGCATATGGGCCTTTTCCATCCCAAGCTCTTCTTTTTAGGTTTCCCTCTGAAAGCACATTCCCATGCATTCATCCTGATAGGCAGGCTGTTTGAGTACACATGGATTTGAGGTGTATTGAGAGCCTAAGTCTGAATTTTCCTTTACTTAAAGCATTACAAAAACGGATGGTTGTGTCTGAAATATGTATGTTCTTCAAAATTCTTAAATTTGAATTAACCCACTTGGGCATGTTTTCTAAGGCTTTTATTATCTTCCAGTCTTCCACAGCAATGCACAGCAGATAAAAATATTACTTCTGAGCAATTACCGTATTTTTCGCTTTATAAGACGTACCTGATGATAAGACGCACCTAGTTTTCAGAGGAGGAAAATGGGGAAAAATAATTTGAACTAAAAGATGACTTAGAACATTTTACTAAAATAACATCTGAGGGGGGAGAAGGGCACCCACCAGCGGTCCTGCTGCCCGCCCGTCCCATGCGGAGAGGGCGCCTAGTGAGGCCGGGCTCCATCCTGGGCGGGCAGAGCCACAAGAAGGTAGCCATCTTGCCTCCTCCTGCAGAAGGAGCCTCCACAGGGGTGCCGCTTTCAGGGGTCTGCGGCCATGGTGTCGCTTGTTGTGTTACAAGGAGGCGCAAGGGCGAGCCGCTTCGCCTGCTGCCAGCGCTGGGGACGTGCCGGGCATGCCTCCCCACTCCTTCCTTCCCTCCCTCTTTCCCTCCCTCTTTCCTTCCCCACAGGCGCCTCAGGCACGGAAAGGCCTCCAGGAAGGGCCCAGCCTCCTCCTCCAGCCTTCGAGGGGGCCAGTCTGTCTCCACACGCACACGCACACACACACACGGAAGTGCCTTTTGACTCTATAAGGGAAGAGGCAGCGTGTCAGTAGGGTGCTTTCTCCTTCTCTCTCTGAGACGAGGGTTACATGGGGACACTGTCTGCGGGGGGAGGGGGAAGAGCAGCAGCCCACGCCTCACGTCGCGCGCGTGACGGAGCCCATTCAGAGCGAGCGATAAGGGAAAGCAGGAGGGGGAGGGGGAGGTGGAAGAGGGAGGGGGCTCGAGACCGCTTGACAGCGAGATATGAGGGAGGAACTGGCTCTCCCCGCTCGCCATAAGTGGCAGTTGTTTGGAATGTTTCGGGGAGGGGGGAGGACACACTCTACACTGCTCTCTAATGTAGTTTCAAACTGCATTGTATGGTGAATGTAGATATTGCGTTTATAAGACGCACTGACTTTTTCCCTCTATTTTGGGGGGGGGGGGAAGTGCGTCTTATAAAGCGAAAAATACGGTATATAAGCCCAGCAAGTTAAGAGTTCCAAAATTCAACCCTAGTTTTAAGGACCAAAAGCCATAAGTTGTCTGCCCTCATGAACCTCAGGAGAGGGGCGTTTCACAACTGAGTTGTGCTGTAGAAAAAGTACACTCACCAGTTAGACACTTGGGGTGGTAAGGGGTGCAACAGGGGTCTACTGAAGTTCATATGGGAAAAGGCATATTTCTGATATCTTGTCCCCAAGATATTATAAAGATGGGTCTGTATCTCTATAATATCTAGGAATATCTAATAGTAGGAACTGGTGGGAAAGGTTTGTTCTCAATGTGTGGGAGGGAAGAACTGTGAATTCACCACTTCTGAATCCAGTCATCCAGTATAAATGTATGTGATAAAAGTTAGCTTGTATGTAACAGTTTCAGTAACTATGAAGAGAAATAAGATCATGATTAAGTGTAGTCAAGCAAATAGAAATTGTTATTACTATTACTAAGGCATTCTAGGTTTTTTCATACACTATGCATTTCAGGTTTTGTGCTTTGCTAGAAATTGCAATCTATTTTATTCTTTTCTTTTTACAGCTTGCGATGAGTAATCCAAAGGTAAAGAAGAAGAGTATCTTGGAAGTCAAGTTTATAGGAGATGAAGATGTTCTGAAGCACATTTCTGAGGATGCAGGTATTATTTACCTATAGAAGGCTGCTTTATTTTAGTATTATTAAAATGAGATGCCTATTTTTGCCATTTGCAGTTTTCAAAAAGTAACTAATAACTTTATATGTTCTTAGATGCCTTTAGGATACATAGTTTTAAAAATGGCAGTGGCAGATGTGCAATACAGTATTTACCGTCTCAAGCTTTGAGTTGGCTTTGACTCAGGCTCAGGATTTAATACGTTTCTTGAAGAAATTGACTAGTTTGCATTATTTTTAACTCATAATATTGGTGTACTGACAGAGAATGACAATCATTTTGTTGTATTAAAAATCTTAGGACTACAAATTAATATTCATGGAAACTGTATTAGAATGCTTTCTGTGAAAATCCATTTAGATTTGGGGAACTATGTAGAAACATTTCTTTGAAGAATGTCTTTTGCTAGCACTGCTATTTTACTTTTAGGAAGCAAGAATCAATAACACCATGACCATCATTCCTCCTCAGAGTAATAGATTTTGGTTGCTTGTTCTTTGTAAAAATGGGTGTAGGGTTTATTTTGCTAAACAGTGTGTCTCGTTTAGTATTTATATCAGTGTTCTTTTAATTTCTTGTGTCTGCATTGAAGAAAATATCTGAACATGAACTGAGACTAAGGGCGATTCTACACAGCCACTTAAATTGAGTTAGGAAGTGGATTTGAATAGGACATCTACTGGTACTGCAGCAATGCTGGTGTCCAAGTCAGAGCGGATCTCAGAGACTTTGTCTGTAAAATGATGTGCAAACTTGCTACCTTGAGCCGTCGAGTGGTCAGGGGTCCCGCCCTGGGACTACTATCACTCCACTTTTAGCCATGGATATCCCCCAAGAACTGCTGGTGGCACTAATGGTGATAGAAAACATGAACCATGCTACTACAAAAAATGGATTCCCCAACCCAAACTATAACAGTACAAGTCAACATCAGGACAGGAAAGTATCCCCCACCCCATCTGGCTGGCTGGCTGGCGGTGCTGAGCCCACCCAACAGCCACAGTGTACAATGCATGCTCTTGCCAATCTCATGATGATCCCCAGGACACAGTGTTGGTGGGTCTATCTAATCAGTAGTTACTGGTGGGAAAGGTTTGTTTTCAACGTGTGGGATGAACAGTGAATTCACCACTTCTGAATGCAGTCATCCACATCCATGTAGTAGTGCTATGACCTTGGCAGTGCTCATGCTCAGATGTTGTGCACTGCAGATCCCTGGAACAAATTACACATATTACCCATAGACACCCTGGCACCAGTAAGCCATTTGTTCTCCCTAGGTGCCTGGTGTCTGGTGACTTTGTGAAGAAGGAGAGACCTGGCATCTCCCCTGAGGACTGGGTGGGGGAGGGAGTGCTTGATCCTTGGGGATTGGTGTCCTGCAGATCTACTTCCATGGTTGGGACTAGACAGACATGGACATCCTTCCTTTCCACCTCCCTTCTGCCTTCCTTCTCCATCAGCTACACTATCCTTGCCAGGAGCGCTAACTGTGCCCTGAGGGTAGCGTGGATATGGACCCGATCCTTTACTTCCCTCTCCCTCTGCAATGGCATTTCCCTCCTTCCCATCTCCAATTCCTTGGCACTTCAGTGTTTCTTTGGGAGCAATGGAAGAAGTGCTGGGAGCAGTGTTGTTGATTTGTGTCTGGCTGGTGGATGCTTGGGTGGCAGACACCCTATGGTCGCTGATGTTGCATACTATCGTGTAATATAGCGAGGAATAAAGAGACCTAAGGTGTAGAGCAGTGGTTCCCAACATTTGGTTCTCCTGGTATTTTGGACTTCAGCTCCCGTAACTTCTATCAGCTGGTAAACTGGCTGGAATTTCTGGGAGTTGAAATCCAAAACAACTAGAGGAGCAAGGTTGGGAACCACTGGTTTAGAGGTTAGGGTTTTTTCCCTAATTTTCCAAGGCTGTTGTTAATGTTCTTTATCAGATTTTTTTTTGGGAGAAGTAAGTATGATGCAAGCCAAGGCTTATCACCTTCCTTTTCCCCTGGAAGAGGGTCAATCTACAACACAGTTGCTTGGGATATATAGTTCCACCAGCCCTCAGGATGTTGTTCAGCACCTGGAAGACGGGTATGTTGGATGTGCAGGCTTTGTTGTGGGCAAATCTTACTATATTTGTGGTGGAGTGCCTTGTTTTTGTCCTGTACATCTTCACTTCTTTATCATGCCCTTTTGCCCTAATCTGTGCTGCCATGTTGGGTTATCTAGCAATCATGCATTCATTTTCAATTTGGGATGGTTTATGTAGTTAGTTTGTTTGGTTGCTTAGTAACCTGAGGCAAAGCTGCATTCCAAAGTTGATGGCACCATTTTAGGGGTTTTGCATGTGAAGTGGGAAATGGGAGTATACTTCCTGGAGACATACAGGAAGTGATGTACACCTTTAGAATTTGGGGTATATAAGGGGAGACTTTCCTTTGTTCTCTCTCTTGATCCTGCCCTGCGGCCTGCTGTTACCTTTTGTTAAGAGATATGTAGTATCCTGATGGAGATAGGCCCTGCATGATCCTGGCCTACTATGTTTTGTATCCTGAACTATTATATTCTTTGGAACAAAGATGTTTTTACCTGTATGACCATCATCATACAAGATTGTGAGTAAACATACTTTTACTATTTTACTTTTGGTGTGTCTGATGTTATTTTATGCGCATGACTCTTTAAAGAGAAAGGGAGGCTGGCTATTTTGTTTTTTCTTACCTCTGCTCACATAAACCCCTAGCCTTCTGTATTTTTGCTACTCTGCACCAATATCTAACCATATTGGTATCATAATTCTAACAGGTTATGATCATATTTTCTAATATGCCACCTTCTCAAACACATTGTAATTTCTGTGGGATCTTCTGAGCTGTTCCTGCAGTTTCCTCACCCCATATGGCAATGAGACTATGAGTCTCATACTGCCTCCAGGACCCACCCATCCCCCCCCTCCCCTCGTTTGCTTGTGCTGCCACTAGCTTCTGCCCACAGTGAGCATTATATCTCACCACTGCACAGGAAATGAGAACAAAGAAATAGTAAGCAAGAATTCCTATTGGCATTGGTTTTCTCACACAAGAGAGTGATTCCAATTAGCCACCCCTGTCCTTAGTCAAGGGTGTTTACTTCCCACAGCTACCTACATCAGCGTTCTGAAAGAAGCAAAGACCATCAACAGTGAAGCCACGATTGTCCGCCATCAATTTTGCTAGACTGGCCATATTGTCCAAATGCCCGAGTGCTGTTTCCCGAAGCAATTGCTTTATTTTCAGCTCAAGAACAGAAAACAAAATGTTGGTGAACAGCAAAAGAGACAGGCTTAAAGATAGGCTTGAAGCTAACCTTAATAGCTGTGGCATAAACACAGAGAACTGTGAAGCCCTGGTCCTTGAGCATTCTAACTGGAGGTCAGCTGTTGCCAAAGGTGCTATGGAATTTGAAGGGGTATGAACAGAGGGCGAAAGGGAAAAGTGTCAAGAGGAAGGCACTTCCATCTGGAAATCTATGTCCTCACTGAGTTGTTGTGAGTTTTCCAGGCTGTATGGCCATGTTCTAGAAGCATTCTCTCGTGACGTTTTGCCCACATCTATGGCAGGTATCCTCAGAAGTTGTATGTCCTCACTGAGAAAGACCATGCAAATCCAGAATAGATTTCTACAGTCACTTACAGACCTACTAGCGCATCCATAACAGTGTTCCTCATGGAATGGTTTGTTGCTTATTGTGCCTGGGGTATACAGTGCTCACATTTTCTGCCTTATTCCAGACTTTGTGGCAAGTTTTTTTGACATGCTGTTTCAGGCTTAATGGATGTTGCAGTGGGAATTGGGAGTATACCCCATTTTCAAGCTGGCTTCAGACTTCATTATAGTGCCTGTGTAGAACTGCCTTAAGTAGGATTTACTTTTGAATGCTCAACTGTTTTGTGAGAGTATTTGAATTAATTGAGAGAGGCAGGTATTTCAGTAAACTTGGGATAATGGTTCACTATTTTCCCTTCTTTTCTTTTTGTATTTACAGGTATTAAGGTTCGGAAAAACAAAGTTCTGAACACACTGGATATAAAAAAATTGGTGAAAAAATCAGCGAACAGCTCAGAAGATGAGGATCCTGTTACTTTTGAAGAGCAGGGTTATGTGTCTAACTTGGGGACGGACGTCCAAGGTACTAAAGAAAGAAGCTGTTTTGGAGAAATCCATCTCTGTCACAGCCATAATTTGAAAGCTTACTAAAATATATATTAATGTTAAAAATGATTGTGAGGCTTTGCCCACTCAGTTTTACTATCGAGTTTAAACAGTCTTGATATTTAATAAACAATTTGTTCTTTAGCATACATTTTTTGTAATATTTCCTGTTCCCAAAAAACTTGTTTTTGTGTTTTGTGTGTGTTTAGGATCTTTGGGAAATGGCTGCAGTACAGGTGGTGGTGATGTTTTCCCATTTCAGACTCCAAAACGCACTAACAAGATGGCAGAAATAGGTATTCTGTTATTCTTTTATTTTATTTGTGCCTTTAAAGTAGAAAAGAAAAATAATTCATTCATTTAGTATAACAATGTTGCAAAACAATTCACTCTGCTGTACTGGTTCTGATCCTTATTATTACTTAGGAAAAGCCTAAACTATTATTAGCTATACTTTCTGCTTATCTTTTCTTTGTAATTATGTTCAGGACTCGCTATTACTACAGTATTTTGTCAGGGTTACTGTCCAGTTGAAACATTATTTGTAGTGTGACCTTATTTGTTATATATGCCGAACCATTATTTATATTGTATTAGTATAATCTTTAATTATTAATATCTTAATCTTGAATATAACTTTAATATTTTTTATTCAAAAGCCTCGGAGCTAGCTCATCAGCCTGAAAGAAATGCAGTGCAGGGCAAATTAATGAAGCCTGAAAATGAAGTACGAAGTAAAAGTAAGTTCAACTGACATAATAATAATAATAATAATAATAATAATAACAACAACAACAACAACAACAACAACAACAACAACAGGAAAAACTGACACGATATGAGGATTTAAAGATCGAATTACAAAGACTCTGGCACAAGCCAGTCAAGGTGGTCCCAGTGGTGATCGGCACACTGGGTGCAGTGCCTAAAGACCTTGGCCTGCACTTAAACACAAAATTACCACCTGCCAGCTGCAGAAGGCCACCTTACTGGGATCTGTGTGCATTATTCGCTGATACATCACACAGTCCTAGACACTTGGGAAGTGTTTGACGTGTGATTCAATACAACAGCCAGCAGAGTGTCTGCTGTGGACTCATTTTGTTGTGTTTCAAATAATAATAATAATAATAATAATAATAATAATAATAATAATAATATGTAATTGGGTTTCCATCTTGAAATGGTTTTGCTGTGCGAGAGGTTCTGGATGTGGCAGTTGCTGGTTTGGAGAATCACCAGCTGGCACAAAATGCCTTTCAGACTCAGAGTATTACACTTGTGTGCCCATTTCTTTTTCCTGGCATCTTGGGGACATGTGTTAGTGTTACAAAGATGCAGATGGAACAGACTGGAATAGTAATATTGTGTCCTTCCATAGGCTTGCCAGTTAAACAGAGCACATCCAGCTGTCTAATTTCCCTTTTAAACCTTTGTGAATCATTTAAGGATGCTTTACATGACCTTGCTAAGATGGATAAATAATTGATTTTTATAATCATAAATTACTAAGTGATTTTTAATAAGGATTTGGTGTTAATAATTGATTTTTTAGGGACTATAGGGGAAAATTATTAGTAGTGATAGGATTTAAAGAATTGTAGGGTTACCTGGAAAGTTGAAAGTCATGTGTCTTCCCCTTTATGTTTTTTATACAGTATATATGTTCTGGCTTAGTACATACTGAAGTGTACTGTTTACAACTCTCTGTAATTGCTATTCCTTGCATGTTGTTTTATATATAAAATAGTGTTTGTTGATACAAATATTTTAAAAATCTATTGTTGAATAATTTTTGAATGATTACTTGCTAGTCATTCTAAGAAAGTTATAATTTGGTTTTATAAATTTGCTGTTTTCTGTTGGGGTGTAATCTTTTTCTTGAAATAAAATGAGGAATACATTTATACAAGATCCCTGTATAAAATAAAAATATATACAGGTATTTTGTCTTGAAGATCACGTGTTCAGCTGATTCAGTTAGTTCTTGAAGGACAGCAAGTGTTTAGTCATAAAAGACTGTGACATTATTATCATAGTTACTCATGACATAATGTACAAATAATCTTAAAAGCTTTTAAATTACATAAGCCCAAGAGCTAGATATAAAATTATTGCAATAATAATATAACTGGTTTCAGAATTATTACCTGAGAAGGTACAATGGTGATTTGATCACATGGCCATAATTAGTTCAAGTAATTGGAATGCCCTTTGATGTATGCAATAGATCATGTGATACTAGTTTATGAACATCTAGAAACATATTTGTCAACAATCTGTGACACAATTTTTATTTGATTTTCAGGCAAAGGCCAGGAAGAAGTGAGTGACATTTTTGGTTGTTAAAAAGGATGACCATTATTGCATTCAGAGTGAGAAGAGAACTTTTCTCCTTTTACATTTACATTCTTCTCTTCTTTTCCTGATTTATTATTTATTCTGAGGTTATTTGGCTTTGTTAAATTATTATATGAATGCTCTAAACATCAAAATCAGTAGCGGGCTGATCTTTAATTGCTATCTGATTGGTGGTTACCAAGGACAGGGCTGCGTTGGTTGTGGATATTTGCGCTCTGTAACATTTTTCTGGTCATATATTGCAAATTCGCCTTCTTCCTATTTTTAGATTGTCTGAATAAAATAAACCACCTTTTCATTTGCTGCTTTTTATCATCATCATCACCATCGACCCCTCTTTTATTTCTCTAAAAAGTGGCCCAAAGTGGCTAACAATAAAAGCAATACAATGTATAATTTAAAAGACACAAACATTAAAATAGATATTAGGTCTTATTAATTGTATGGCGGCTACGTTTTTGCTATTTTATATGTATGTTCTTTTATTACAATAGTAACGTAAGCAATTTTGATAGCTAATATTTGTACGAGTACTATGTAAATGCAGTTACAAACCTGGCTTGAGAGCTTTGTCCATGGACTTCCACAATAGCAGTAGACCTCGAGAAGTATAAAGATTGCTTATTCCTCAGGAAAAAATGGTCAAGGTTCAGTTTTGATGAACCACTTTTTTGCTCCTTACACAATCTTAGCTTGAGCTGCCAAAGCACATCCCCATAGCCTATCACAGTGGTTCCCAACATTTAGGCCTCCAGGTGTTTTGGATTTCAACTCCCAGAAATCCCAGCCAGTTTACCAGCTGTTAGGAACTGTGGGAGCTGAAGTCCAAAACACCTGGAGGCCCAAAGGTTGGGAACCACTGCCCTATCAGGAAGCAAGGAAGTTCTTGGACATCAACCTACTGCAGTTTTACTTTTGGGGAAGAGGAAGAGCCATTGCTCTGAATATTTCTTCCATGATGGCCACAGAAGCACAAACACTGGTGCAACAGGAGGCCACACCAGTGTATATCATTTATAATTTTCCAATTTCTCCTAGTCCTTAGTAAATGAATATATGCATCTATTTAAATATAAGTTCAATCTTAAGATACCAATATGAAATGGTGTAGGAAATCTGTATATCTAGGATCTAGTATGAGCTGATGTACACATTACCAGAAATAAATACGGTATTTCAAAGGAAATACAAATTAGATTCCTAATTGCCTTTGCTTGTTTTGTAGATCAAGCGATGTGAGATCCCACAACCAGATGCTGCCAGATGAATTAAAATTTTGAGTCTAAACACTATATGTTTTGGAAAGGCATGACTTTTTTTTTAGAGATCATAACCTTTTTGAAAACCAGAATCTCCATAACCTTTTGGAGAAAAATTGAATTCACAACCATTTAAAAATCATAACCTTTTGTAAAAGCATGATCTTCCAGAGACGAGCCAAAAACTTGTTTGATCAAAATCTTCTCTTCATTGGTATATAACCATATGTATTTATGCAAGGCAATTTGGTTTTTCAGTTGTTAGACTGATAACCTAGTTGTCTCCGATCTATTAGGAAGTGTTTCCTTTCAGTGCTCAAAAGATCTACTCTTCCATAAAATACCTTCTTTCTATATCATGCTCTCAAGAGACAGAAATAGAGTAGACTTCATTAAAAGTAATATCTCTGGTTTACTCACAACCTTCATGTATTCAGCATACAGGTACATAACTTGTTCATCCAGTTACAGATAGGTTTGAAGCAGTTTCTCTGTGTAGATAACACAGGGCATCTTTCTTATAATCAAGAACAACATGAGTTCGCTCTTAACAATCCAAAGTCTCATGGTATCTGAAGGAGTCTGTGCTCCAAGCAGTCTGAAACACCTCATGGCTCAAGCATTTCTGTGTTCTAAAATGGAGTCTCAGCTCAGAGCAGTCCCAGATATGATCATGCGCCACCCACAACCTCAAGAAACATAGAGTAAAAGGAAAGCTGCATACCAAAACATACATATATTATACAGTAAGCAAACAGAATCATATACAAAGAAATTACTAGTGGAAGTTTGAAGAAGGTTGCTATTTCCAACAATATAGTTGGAAATTAGACTGTTTAAACAGAAAATATTTTTTTAAAAATATTAATATTTCTGTTGTTTTTAGAAGAGTAGAAGGAAGGTGTGCATATCAAACACACCTTACAGACTCAGGAAGAGAATTACAGGTAAGTGATTTGCAATAAATTCTAGCTAATGCAGTTTATGACATTACAATATGAGATTCGTTCTTATATATATATAGTAACTTCAGCTTTAGAGTGTTTCCAGAAAGCTGTATTTAGAAAGTGTTTTAATTGTGAATCCAAAATATAGTGATATCACCAAGATATTATATTGTGTCAGGTTTCACACATCACTAATTCAATTGTGCAGACTGACAATGTGTATCATAGGTATAGTATGATTTGCAATTGTGTTGAGTCCACATCAAAAGAGGAACACTCGGCTGGTTAGGTTAGTATTAGAGCTGTCTGTTTTGATGTCTGTCCAGGAAGATGTTGGCCTGGAAGAAGATTGATGTATAAACTTATTTCACAGTGTACATTCACAGGCCAAGTGTAATTCCTTTAGTTTGTTGAATTCAGTTCTATGATGTTTGCCCACATTTTAACACTGAAACTGCTTCTGCTGTGTTTGGATATTAAATTGTTACAACAAATTATTTGTTACTTTGTTTCATACTCTTGATAAGAGCAAATACTATTCTGCAATAGATAGTAACATTTTGTCTGTAACTATCCATCTATCCAATTACAGTAAGTAGAACAGAGGAGCCCCGGTGGCGAAGTGTGTTAAAGCACTGAGCTGCTGAACTTGCAGACCCAAAGGTCCCAGTTTCAAATCCCGGGAGCAGAGGGAGCACCCGCTGTTGCTCCAGCTTCTGCCAACCTAGCAGTTCGAAAACATGCCAGTGTGAGTAGATCAATAGGTACGACTCCGGCGAGAAGGTAACGGTGCTCCATGCAGTCATGACCTTGGAGGTGTCTATGGTTCTTTGGCTTAGAAATGGAGATGAGCACCAACCCCCAGAGTCAGACATGAGTAGACTTAACGTCAGGGGAAACCTTTACCTTTAGTTTGTATTGTCCAGGATATAGTATATGCAGTATATGCAGGATGATTTTTAGGAAGAACATAAGCACTGGAGAGTACATTGAAGGGCTATCAAACCATCATCCTGTTCTGTACAGTGAATAACAATATTTTCTATGAAAACTGCATGAGCAACTGATAATCTTGACTGTCTCTTCACAATCCTTTGGTTTTTCCAGGATTGAACATGTGCTCTGATAGTGAAAGCGATTATTCTGCTTCATGCTCCGAGGAAGAGGAGGAAGAGAGTTGTAGCAAAAGTGCTGATTCAACTTTTCATGAAGCAATGCCAGCCAGACGGCAGACGACATCTGCTCACCCCAGTAAAGAAACACCAGCTAAGAAACAGAAGCAAAATATTCCTGTGAGTGCATATGCAGTTCAGTTTATTAACAAGAAAAGTATAAGAAATCATGTCGTGTAAAAATGTATTAAGCGTAGTTATGTTACTTGCGCAGCAAAATGCAGTACAGTCCATACATCAAGGTATCCGTACTCTCTCCATATTCGAACCGGTAACCTTCAGGTCAGCAGCCCAACCATCAAGTCAGCAGTCCTGCTGGCACAAGGGTTTAACTCATTGCGCCATCTCTGAGGATGCCTGCCAAAGATGTGAGTGAAACGTCAGGAGAGAATGCTTTTGGAACATGGCCATACAGCCTGGAAAACTCACAGGAACCTAGACATCACATTAGCTTTCAAAGTTCACTGTCTGCTTATCTAGTAAAGAATTAAACATCATCTCAAAAAATCCAGACCTGCATCTTGTTTCAGATGTTTGTTTCAGTTGGTATTTAAGGTATTTTTGGGACTGGGGTCAAAAGCAGTAAAAAGGAAGTATTTTTTTCTCTATTAGAAACAAAAGGGACCTCCCTTTGAAACTGAGACCATATCTGTTCTGTGTGACACTAAGCCATTTGTTGGGCAGAATATAGTGAGTCTCTCTTGAAGCCATTGCATTGTTACATCTGGAGATAAGTTTAGATATTGTAAAAGGTAATGTGACAGTGAGCCTAATTCAAATTATTTTACTTTTTGCTGGAGGAAAAACCTCCAAAAGCAATACCTAGTTTGTTTGCTCCTTTTCCTTTAGCGTTACCATTTTAACAAGAACACGTTAAATGCCATTTTAGACAAGGGTCTCAAACAAAGTGCAAGCCATGACTCTAATCTCATTACTTTTCTTATCTTGTATGATTTTCAATAGCTTTACTTCAAAAAGCTGTGGAGCTTGGAAAGCGAATACAGCGTTCCCTGACTTATTGCGGGGGTTACGTTACAGGACCACCCGCAATAAGTGAAAATCCACGAAGTTGGGGCACTCTATTTATTCCAATATTTACACATTATATTAGTATAGTATTTAGTATTAGTATTTACATATTATATTAGTACTTAGGTGGCCTTTCTCCCCTTCGCAAGCCATCTTCCTGCGCTGCTTCTTGACGCCCTCCTCTCCGGCGTCTGGCAGTTTCCCTTTTGCGCATGCACCTCCCTCTTGTCGGCATTCAGAGTGGCCTGGCTGGACACTGATGAGAGGGAGGAGGGCGCATGCGCAAAAGGGAAACTGGCAGGCACCACTGCTCAGAAAAATAACGCGAAACAGTGAGGGAGCGAAAAGCGAACCGCAAAGTAGTGAGGGAACACTGTAGATCCATTTCATTGGTCTGATAACAGCATAGCAGTGATTTGTATTTTGGGTTTTGCCTTTTAAAAACACAATTGCAGACAATGTTTGTTTCAGTTGGTATTTGTGCAAGCAGAATTCCCATTTCTTCTTGGGACTGGGGTCTCTGTCTCTACTAGAAAACATTAACAATTAATGTTTTGTTAGTAATGTACGGTACTTCAAACTATCTTTGACGTTCTAGAATTTAATTATGAAGACAAATGTCTCATGTACTTTTTAAAAAAAAGTTACATTTTAAATACAATTTCTGCTGCATTTCCTTTCATTTGCCAAAACATTGAGAGATATGCTGTATGTATAAATTCACATTATGTATAAGTTGAGGACAGATTTTGGGGCCAAAATATGACCCATGGATTATAATTATAATTGTGCTTATTATGTTTGCTTATACCTCACTTTTTCTCTCCACAAGGAGACTCAAAGCAGCTTACATTAAAAGTATGTCAATACAAGTTGCAGTATGTTCTCAAGTCGCTTTTGACATGATAAAAAATACAATTGAAAATCTAACAGAAGGATTAGCTTCCTTTGTTCTCTCTTCCATGGCCCTATTTCTCGCTATTTATTTATTTATTTATTTATTTATTTATTTATTTATTTATTTACAGTATTTATATTCCGCCCTTCTCACCCCGAAGGGGACTCAGGGCGGATCACATTACACATATAAGGCAAACATTCAATGCCTTGACATAGAACAAAGACAAAGACAAATGCAGACTCCGAGCTGGCCTCGAACTCATGGCCTCTTGGTCAGAGTGATTGGTCTCAGCTGGCTGCAGCTGGCTGCTCACCAGCTTGCGCCACAGCCCGGGCCTTTTTGAATGCCTGATTAAGAAAATTGTTGCATTTCAAAGATCTGACGGAAAGAGATATTTACATTGACCAGTATATAAGTTGACCCAGCTTTTTTGATCAGAAATTATTTTGTCCATTTTAACTTTTACACAAATAATTAGTAATTTAAAAAATGATCTGAAGCAAGTTCCTCTATCTGCAATTTGATTGCAGCATATTTGAAGAAGTTTTAAGAAGTCTATTTTTGATGAAGTTATCAAAATGGCAGTAGGACAGGGGTTGCTGAATTTTGTCATATTTTTCTTAGATGTGCTTTTAACAAATACAATTGAATTCCTTCCACAGTTAATTGAATGGTGGAGGGGCACAGTTACCTTTTTCCTCCCAAATTTAGGTTTTATTCAAAGGCAGCATGAAGACAAGTGTACTTCTTGACATAAGAGATGCAAAAGTATTATTTGTTCTAAAGACATGCATACTTTTATTTACTGTATATCCGTAAAGTGATTTCTTCTTATACATTTTCTTGTCTTCCTATTATTCTTTATTATGCCATTGCCAAATCAGCTTTGCACTCAGTCTGTGTCCTACATTAATGAAATGAAGCCACCAATCTGCCCATTATTTAATTATATTGGCAGAGAATACATGATGGTTCTTGTGTTTGTTTCTTTTATCAGAGCGATTTAGTAGAAGAGTATTTTGAAGCACACAGTAGTTCTAAAGTTTTAACCTCTGACCGAACACTTCAAAAGATCGAAAAGAAAAAACTGGATCAGGTGCAGTATGTGTGTGTATTAGAGTTTATTTTTGATGTTTTCTCATAGACCTTGTTTGTAGTTTTTATTAGGATTTTTTTTTACCTTGGTCAGGTTTAATTGTTAATACATCTTTTACCTTGGTTATATTATGTCACAACTTGAGCTTGCAAATGTTAACATTTAAAAAGAAGAGGGAGGAGGCTATTAAGGGTCTTGTTTCAGTCATAAAATATGATCAGGAGTAAAATTGATACTATAGTTAGGTAGAACACAGTGTTGCTGTTTTATGTTGTCCAGTATCCTGCATAATATTTTGAATTGAGAAAAGTAGATTAAGTGTAAGATGGTATTATTTTACTTAGTCATAATGGCTAAATATAGTTGTTAGTTGCAACTATAGAAGATCAACTGGCTTAATGGGAGTCTATAAATCAACACATATATAAATTCCATTGACTTCATGAAGTTCTTCTAATTGAGCATAACAACCATTTAGGCCATAGCATGATAGACATACTAATATTTCTCTCATTTCCTTCCCATGATTTTGAAATGGAACTCAGTCTCAACATAATGGAACTGCTACTAATGTAGTATCTGATGTGGGTATTGGTGCTGGGATTGGGATGGATAGCTCTTCTTCTTCTTGGGAACATGTGGCTTTTGTGAAATGTTTTTACTTTTTACTTACTTAGTCTGATAGACTAAATGCAGATCTACATGAGAAGCATATCTGCAGTCTTTGCTTTCATAACATTCTGTTGGGACCGTTGTGCATTGTATTTGAAGGCAGATGCACTCATGCATATATACATCCACACTATATAAAAAGTTGCAAAATCACTTCGTAAAAATCTTAACAAATTATATCTTGATTAAAACCTTAGCTTGGAAAAAGTATCACTTCCAGGCTTTGGGATTAAGTTTTAGAATGCCTTTCTGAGTAGACTTGCTTACATCTAGTCTGATGTATTTGATACTATGTGAAGGCCTATGTTTTTAATTTAATTGGGTCTTGTAAGAGCTTATGTTCTCTTGTAATATCAATTTTTCTGATATTTTCAGTCTGGTAAAACATTTACTTTAACATATCTGCATAAACTTAGATATAGCAGGTAAGTGTTGGAAATTCTCTCTCTTTGGAAACGGAAACCTCTACTGAATTGAAAGGAAGAGCACCATTGGATGCAACCTGTTGTAATTACGTACTTCATGGGTATATTAAATAATTTCCTTCAGCCTAGCATGTAGTCTAAAGGCTGTTTCTTTCTCTCTTAACCAGGAATCACTGCAAAACATCTTAAATAAACTACCTGTTGCTTTTGCTGCTGAACGTGAAGCGTTAACTAAACAATACGACACATTTTTTTGTAAATGGATGTTGCAATTGCAGTAAGTACCCCATATGTTCCTGTAACAATATTTGTTTTTACAGAACTATAGTAGTTTTATCAGAACAATTACAATTCAAAAATTGTTTCATAGACAGACCTGTTCTCATTGCAGCCCTCAATTTTCTTGATAGAATATTATTATAAGTTAATATATTTTGTTGAATTAGCTTTGCATAAGTGGCTACCTTTTCATGGACAACCTTGTAGATTGTTAATGTGTTAGAACATACTAATACCTTCTCAAGATTCTGCATTATAGTTTAGTTTCTGTTTAGCATAAGTCCATGCAGTATAAAGTAGATTTTAAATTGTAAGGGTCCATAAGCAACTGTTGCTTTCATTTTCCAGTTGAAATGTATTGAAGATAAATTGGTTTATACCATGTTTCCCCGAAAATAAGACAGTGTCTTATATTAATTTTTGCTCTCAAAGATGCACTAGGTGTTATTTTCAGGGGATGTCTTATTTTTCTTTGAAGAAGAATTCACATTTATTGTTAAACAAAAAAATGAATATTTATTATATACTATACAGTAGTTGTCATCACAAACCAGCATAACCAGGCAAACTGTGAATCCTATCAAGAATTTTTGTTACTACTATTATTTCCATATACAACAATATATGGTATATACACTTACCAATCCCTCATGCTCTGGTGTCCTGTTTGGCGGGCATGCTTCCAAACAAAAACTTTTCTAGGTCTTACTTTCAGGGGAGGCCTTATATTTAGCAATTCAGCAAAACCTCTACTAGGTCTTATTTTCAGAGGATGTCTTATTTTCGGGGAAACAGGGTATCTGGAGAGTTCCCCAAACTTTAAAAGTTCAAAAAAGTGGCTTGCTGAACTTCCAAAATAGAAACTGGAAGGTACTTCTATTTATGTTTTGGGCCTCAAATTTGCCATAAACAGAATGTCATGTCTCATCACAATGTCAAAACGTATATTTCATATCAGGCATAACGGTACACTTTGATTGTACAATGATATGCAAACCTCAGATTTTTCTACTTTTTCTTACAGCTTGGGATTCAATATTTTGCTCTATGGACTAGGCTCAAAGAGAGATCTGTTGGAGAATTTTCGTATTTCTCTTCTTCGGGACTCTGTTCACATTGTTGTGAATGGATTTTTCCCCAACGTTAATGTTAAATCGGTAAGCCAAAAGAAAAATGATCATTCATACTTTCAGATTAGTTTGTGAATGCTGAGGTACAGATTGCATAAATAACTTTTCCAATCCCACTGCTTAAATCAAGTTCATTGACTTCTTTGTAGTTTATCTTGGTTATTTGCTATCTTCACTTATAATTTAAAAAAACTTGGCTATTATTTACAGATTACACCAACAATATTGAAACAAAGTATGGCATTCTAAGATTAATAGATCTTTTTGTTGCATGATTTTTTTTGTGGGATATAATTTATTTTCTCACGTGCTGGATTACAATCTTGAGGTTGAAGTATATACAGCATATTATTTTGAATAGGGTGTTATTGAGATCAGAATGAATTCAGATGGAATCCTGACTGCAACAACCGCATTATTAAAAGTGGCCATTCAGAAAACCACTTGATGATAACAGACTGCTTGTAATACGCTTGTAATATAGCCAAGACAGTTAATGTATGTCATTCAATTTTATTGTTAACTGCCATCTAGGTGACTTCAACTTATGATGATCCTATGGATAAGAGACTTGTTTTTCATGCATTTTCAAATGTCAGGTGTCCATTCTTCCCTCAAATCCAACTTATTCAGTTTGAAGGCTTGGGTTTTGGAGAAGTTGGAATTTAAATTTAGTGCTGACTTGATTGGCAACAGTTTTGTTTGAACTTGCTAGCCAGCGTTTGAGAAGAATGATTTTGTTTAAGGTGGCATTCTTAGTCTCTGTAACATTAGCAGGAAGGGTGTTCGGGTAGGCAGCTTTATTTCTGTCAGTTGAGCAGGACAAATTAAAATTAATAATGGATCTAGATTTTCTGTCTCAGTGCTTAGAGAGAAAGTGTGCCATGGAAGTAATTTATATTCCAATTTCTTGCCTAAACTTAGTGGATTTAATATGATTGCCAAAGGTGATGTGAATGCTAGTGTCAACCAAACCCCAACATATACCATTGACATTTTTTGTCAGATTTACGGCAACTCTATCATCATATTTTTTGTGACAAGATTTGTTTGGGTGCAAGGATTGTCTTTATCTTCCTCGGAGGCTAAGATTGTGTAGCAAGCCTAAGGTCACCAGTGGAATGGGGATTCGAACCTTCATCTCCAGAGTTGCCAAACACTCAAACCACTACATCTCATTAGCTGTCTCTATTGTAGTAGACTGTCCTCTGGTACCTTAACATTAGTCATACACAAAATACTTATTGATAGCCCACACAACCTGACAGATAAGGCAACTAATAAATAATAAGAAATCAATATCCTATTCTAAAACTTTATTGATAGACTCAAACATTTTAGTACTTTATCAGATTCTCTGCAGTTTTTTTTAGTTCACAATACCTCTAAAGGCAATGACTAAGGTCCTGATAGACTGAAGTGTTCTGAAACTGGAAATGTCAGGAGAGAATTTCCTGGAACATGGCCACACAGCCCGAAAGACATACAACAACCCTGTGATCCCGGCCATGAAAGCCTTCGATAACACATGTTCTGGAACTGTTTTTTTAATCTTGCAAAAATTTAAATCTTTAAATCTGAGACAAAGATTTATATCTGTTTATTCTTTTTCATGAAGGTTGTCCTTTTTATCCTGTGTTGAATGCACAAAAGTAGAGGATAGCCCATATTGCATTAGAAGCTTAACATACTAGAAGATAAGCAAGAGAATCCTTGTTGTTTCAGGTGACATTGTTATAGTAGTGATTTTACTGCAATAGATGTGAAAAATCTAGAATGTATAGCTGTTTATTATAGCAATGTTTCCATCATGTTATATGGCCTGTTATTACTTGCGGCTAATTATTTTAATGAAGGGGAGATTGTGTGTTTTTCAGGCTGTATGGCCATGTTCCGTATTTCTGGAACATGGCCATACAGTCTGAAAAACACTCAACAACTTGTGATTGCGAAACATAGGCGTACCTCCAAAGCTCTTGGGAGGGAAGTATAATTAAATAGGATGAAGAATAGCTATACAGAACATTAAGGAGTGTTTCACATCATACAGAATTTGTACTTGGAAGGAACTTCTGTACATTGTATATATTAATTATTTTCAATTCTTGTAACTTTGAGTGTTGAAACAGTTTTAATAGTTGCAGTTCTGTTTTTAACCCAGCCTTGGTTTTCTTATAAGATCTATTCTATTTTTAAAAAAATCTAAAAGCTGATAACCTGTCACTTTTCTGTGTTAGATTCTGAATTCCATCACAGAGGAGGTGCTGGATGACAAGAGCACTTTTCGCAGTTCCCAGGATCAGTTGGATATGGTCATGAAAAGATTTAAAGAAGGTAATGAATAGAGATAAGTATTCTAGAAATTTGAATTCTACTGTGTATTTAAAAAAACTTAGTTGTAGCCATTAACACCACATAATAAAATTCGAACATTTTTCTGTTTCTGGTTTGAAAGCGTTATTTCCTGTTTAATTGTGCGGTACTTACGTACTTTGAAAGCAGTTGTTCTACTCCAGAAACTTCATTTTTGTGGCTGCCAAAACTATGTTGAGTTGGTTGAGACAAATTATATCTCTTATTTTATGTCTTTGCTTAATAGCTGTAGGTTCTGGGATGCGTCATTTATTTGTCATGACCTTGCTTGTCTGTATATTAAATAGTGTGTGGTAAATAGGTATCGCTGGGTTTGACAATAGCCTGGTAGACACTCCACTATTTCAGACTGTCTAGCTGAGACCTCAGTAGCACTTAAATCCTGTCTCTTTTTTTTTTTTTTTTTAATAGTTTTTTCATTGAGTATTGGGAATACATTAAAAAAAAGAGAGAAGGAGATAAAAGAAGGAAAAAAAAAAAAACGAACGAGGTCAACAAACAAACCCACATTATGTTCCGTTTAGCATACATAGTAGTCCATCTGTACTTATTTTTCTTTACATTGAAAGTAGGAGAACATAAGTGGAACAGGAAAGTAGGAAAATAAGATGGGGGTGAAGCCCTATATATAAACAACCACAAGGCAAAACAAACCTAAACAAGGCAAAACAAACCTAAACAGAGCAAGGGGAGAAGTAAGAAAGGAAAAAGAAAAAAGAAAAAAAAGAAAAAAAAAAAAAAGAAGAAGAAGAAACAGTTATCCCACAAAAGTGGGAGGGAAGAATTGTCCGCTTCCGATCTTTTGCATCGAGGTTAAAAAAAAAAGAAAAATAAAGACCAAATGTTCATCTGAAGATGTACATGTCTTGTCTTTAATACCCCCGCCCTGTCTCTAAAGCCAGCATCTTCTGGTCCAAAATCTTAGTTTAGAAACCTTAAACAATAACAGTGAACTTAATACCAAAGCAGACAAATAAAGAGGCTTAGCATTATCTTTATTATTATCTGGAATTGATAAAATAGGATAAAATTACAGTAGGTAATGATGATGATAGCCGCATTAAGGTAGTAGCTAAGGCCAATTTACACAAGATTTACCTCACCAGAATAAGAATAAGGCCTACAGGAGCAACAGCATGTCCTGAGTACCGAAATAGCATATAAAGTTATGGGGTAGTGAGTAAGGGGCTGAGCCTATAGCAATCCAGATATACAGTTTTCCATGCAAAACTACTTGAAATATTATCCCAAGTGCTAGACATAACTTTGAGGAATCCAAGCAAGAGATCGTGTAGATCGACACCGACTTGATTTTTAGATTGTCAGAAAAAATAGCTTTTAAAATCTCAGAGTAAAATATGGGTTTTTTTTTTGCATATATATGTTTTGTTATTTGGAGATGAGCCTAACCGTGAGCTTGTAATAACTGGAGTAAACTGAGAATCTTCTAGACACGTTGTTTTTGACTTTCTCTGTTGGCACTTTTTCATCACCAGATCCTTCCTTGGAGCTTTATTTGCTCATTCATAACCTGGACAGCCAGATGCTGCGAGGAGATAAAAGCCAACAGATCCTAGGGCAGTTGTCATCCCTTCCCAATGTCTACCTCATAGCCTCCATTGATCATATTAATGCTCCACTCAGTGAGTATTTGGATCTTTCAGACTTATGTGTCTTCATAGCTAGCCAATATAGAAGTGTAATGCATCCTATGGCTGCATTCCAGTGTAATTATTAACAGTGGTTTTGTATTACATCTGAGTGAAGTCAAATTATTGATTTTATTAAAATGCCATGTAAATGAGACCAGATTTGGAATCCTTGAGCTTTCTTTAAAAGGCAAGAAGTGAAAATCTCTCACAAACGGTGGCTTCTTTGGGTGAACAAACTAGGATTTGAAACTAGTTTAAGGATGTGTTCTTTTATAAAAAGCACAGTTTGTGCTAACATTGTTTCTTACTTGTTACATTTGAGTTTAGACAACAGGCATATCACAGTTGGAGTCATTGTTATGTCATCAGGATGGAAACAGCTTTACCTTACAAATCTTCAGAGGCATGAATAAATGTTCAGAGCTGTTACAGCCCTGTATAGAGTATAAATGATTCCAGGCCTCCTCCAAAAGAATACCACAGAGTGTTCAGGCAGAAGATCAATTTATTAAATGAACATATTAAAGCACTAAATATAATTTTTCATTGTTGACTTTAAAGTCGTATAGATAGTTACATTAAAGTGTTGTATCTGCATAGGAAATTTTCTGTAAATATATTGAGGCAATTTTTTGTGTCACTACAGAGAAAATGATACACTTATCTCCTTAGAATAGTATCTGACAAAATAATTTCTGAAAAGTATTCTACCACACTTCCAGAATCTTAGCCTTTTTATCCTTTCTTTCCTTTTATCTGTTTTTGGTTCTTATAGTGTGGGATCAGGCAAAACAAAGCATGTATAACTGGTTGTGGTACGAAACAACTACTTACAGCCCTTACATAGAAGAAACATCCTATGAGAACTCTTTGTTGATACAGCGGTCTGGGTCTTTGGCTCTGAGCTCCCTCACACATGTTTTACATAGTCTCACTCCTAATGCAAGGTAAGAAATTATCAGTGAAGTGCAGGATCTTGAAATCCTCACTGTGACCAGGATTCTAATATCCAGATACTTAAAAAAATGGCTGAAAACAGAACATTTTGTATTGGGAAATTGGAGGTTGACATACAGTATTTTCCTAGTGCCTCAGAATTAATTTGTCACAACACAACTGAGACAGATCCTTGTCATTTTCTGTAATACGCACCATCCTTTCCTAACTTCTGCTGTTCTCCATACATGGAGGACCAAAGCTCCCAGCATTCCTAACTATTGGCCATACTAGTTAAGGTTGGATGTTGGAAAAATCTGGAGAACACCAGATCGTTTGAAAATCCTATTGGTCATGTGTAATCTAGTTCCTTGCTGATTATATTGTTTCTCTTTGTTTTCTCTGAGAAGAGTTGTTTAGATGTATGTGATGTTTTCCAGGTTGTGCATACCCACACAAGTTTGTTGAATATGTATGTGTTAATTTAGCATCTGAAATTAATGGATTCTAAAGAAGGGTGTTCCTGTTTGCAAAAGATGGAACAAGCCAAAGGACATAGTCATCATAGTCATTTATGGTCATCTGTGGATTTCAAACCTTTTAAAAAAAATTGAATCCACATTTTGTTGTTCTTTGAAAATAATTCACTTCCAATTTTTTTTAAAATGCATTTGGTTTTCCTTCTCCTCAGAGGGATTTTCAGGCTTCTGGGAGAGTGTCAACTAGAAAATAAGGATAACCCTTCCTGGCCAGGTAGGTAATCTATCAGTTGTTATGAATTTTGTTTATTCTTTCTGAAGATGAAACTAATGACAAAAGCAGTTTCATTTGTAATTACAGCATTCTTTGTTGGAAATTATTGATATACTTCATCGTAACATTTAAAAATGGGGTGGGGAAATGTTGGAATTTAGAGGACTATATTACCTTCCCCAGGGCTCCCCATCTCTCAAAACAATTTTTCTCTAAATGTTTTTGCATCAAAATGCCTGACAGTCCTCTTCTAGGAGGTTTGAGAGTTTTATGTTCCTTGGACCATTGTAGGCCCAGGAAAAGCCTTCCCCCTTGCAAGATGGAACTTGATTTTAACTTATTAGTGGGAAAAGGCACTTTGGGAGAGGTATTTTTGACTTTTTTTTTAAGGTGGCTGCTACAGAGTCCTAGAAACAACAAAATGGTCTTGTGATCCCCATGTGTGCTCCACAAGCAACATTTTCCTCAACTGTGTTTAAAAACATGTGTATATGAGAGGATTTAACAGCACTGTTTTGAAATAAATCTGAAACAATCCTGAGATTAGTGAATATGTAGTGTGTACCAGTAAGTTCCATTGGAAACAGGTGCAAGCACTTTAAATTCAAAAACCTGTTCATGTTGAATATTCCCTTATTTTGTGTTATATTTATTTATTTATTATGGTCGATGATCAACACCAAAAAATGAACTTGTTCTGTGTTCTTCGCCAGACATTTATGTAATGATCAGTGTAGCGTAATCTAGTAGGCACTCATCTGTTGTTTTGAGGTCTTTGTACCTGAATACTCCTGTGCAAGGGATTACTGGGGACAGAATGGGAAGCCTGGTTAGAGGCCAAACCATTGGCTAGAGTTATTAAGATTAACATAGACATAACAGAAGATAGTGAAATAGTATGGATCAAGAGCACAGTGAGAGAGGAAAGAGGAAATCTATAACTAATCATTGCAATTATAATATACAATCATGTATATGTTGATCTCATGTATAAGTTGAGGGCAAGCTTTGGGGCAAAAAAAATTTGAATTTTGATATGACCTGTTGATAAGTCAAGGGTCATTCTGTGAAGAGTTACTCTGGGCCACTGCCACTTTCATGCCTACACATTCATGCTGACACATTTGTCACTCTGCTCAGGGTAAAGGGATGACTCCTTTTTATATGCAGTGGAACTTCTACTAAGAGCATTCTAACTTAAGAGCATTTTGAGTTCAGAGCTGTCTCTTGGCCTGGGTTTCGCTTTAATATAAGATCAGCATTTTGAGTTAAGAGCTAGTGCCAGAGGGAGCACCAGCATGAGAGTCTGGGGCTTTAGGACTTCAAAGGTCCAGCTCCGTGCCTTGGGCCCTTGTTGTCAGGACCATGGGTCAGGAAGAGAAGAAAGATGACAAAGGGGTTTGCCTTCTGACAGCTGAAGATGAACCTATGGAGAAGGAACAGTTGAACCTGCTTGAATATGATGCTGCTCTGCAGGAGAAGGTCTCTGAGGGAGCAAATAAGTTAGAGCAGAATGAAGATCTTCAAAAGGGAGGGCAAGGAGTTGATGCACTCTGCCCAAGGAGGTCCAACAGAAGGAAGACCAGCTGTTGAGTGGTTAGAGAAGAGCATAAAGAAAGGACGGTTAGAACAGAACATTGCTGGAAGCAATAGTCATCTTTTGATGTTGTCAGCCAGTGATTTAGATTCTTGGATCTGCTTTACGCTATGTGGAGTTTTGGTGAGCTGTGTTTTGACTTCAGATTGAATAGACAATGTGTTTTGCCTACTACTGTGTTTGGAATATTGTATGACCTTGGACTGTTTTTGGATGTCTTGGCTGCGTATTGAACTTGGACTGGTCTCAGCATTCCCCATTGCTGTAAAGATTAAAGAGACTCTTTCTGTATCTGTATCTATGCTGTCGAGTCATTAACTCAGTGTCCTTGACACTTGTCCACTTTGAGGAACTTTGGGTTAGTTAATTTTGTGTTTTTTTATTTCTGGTATGTTTGCCTTCATGAAGAGAGAGGAGAGAGAGCAAGAGAGAAAGGGAGGCAGGAACGAATACAGTATGAAGGAAATGATGGTTCTGCTTCTTCACTTTGTGACATGTGCTTCCTTGCCACAAATTTCTGTTTCCACCATTTTGAAGTTGATCTTATTTTTATTGTCCTCCGTGAATGTGCATTTATGCATGATTTGTTATTTATAAAGTACATTTTCTTTAAAAATGCGTAACAAATAATGTCTGGGAGGTTTCGGGGACCCAGAACAGATTAATAGCACTTCAATGCGGAAATTTTCTTTGACATAAGAGATTTTGAGTTAAGAGCTTGTCACGGAACAAACTAAACTCTTAAGTCAAGGTAACAAAGGAAACCATTATCTCTTCTGAGTATATTGTCAAAAGGTGAGAGCATAGTTCGTCCCAGAACCTAAATGAAGGACTGACCACCTTTCCTATCTCCATACTTGTTTGAGGGAAAGTACCAAAAAGCTGCCATTTCCCCATTATGCATTCATAATGGCTAGAAGCAGCATGTGGTAGCAGGTGTAGAATGGAGAGTAGAATTACTTCTCCTCTTCACTGGATATTATTTTAACGTGTGCTATTTTATTCCTCATCTTAGGCCTTTCCTTTCAAGAATTGTATCAACACTGCCGGGAGGCCTTTTTAGTAAATAGTGACCTCAGTCTTAGAGCTCAGCTTACAGAATTCAGGGATCATAAGCTTATTCGGACCAAGAGGGTGAGTAGTGCTATTGTATGTTAAGCATGTGTGTGGCTGCTAGTACTTCTGAAAGATTTATTAGGTGGTAAATGTCAATAGAACTACCATTATTACTACATGAAGCCCCTCCTTATCTGACAGGTCAGTGATCGGAGGACTGTGAGAACATGGAATTGACTGGAAAGTGGAACCAAGGTTTTTTAACATGCAAATGCCTTTTGATTACTGAATATGTAAACAGTCATGTGTTACTATTGAATGTATGCAAAAACTCTTGATACACGTAGCTTGAAAATGGCTAGAATGTCTAAGCCTATTGTTGTTTGCAGCCTCTCCACAAGTTCTATGGCAGCTTCTGAATTCATCTTAAGCACATCGATCCATGCCTCTAAAGTGGCAGCATTTCTTAAGCCATCAGCAGTTAAATGCAGGACTGGTTCTTGAACATCTAGTTGTTGATGGGAGAGTGACTGCTGTTCTTCTGCTAAGTCAGTGTGGAAATCGCTCATATGTGTGAGGACATGAAGAATAGGCTGCTTTACGTTTGCTATGCTTCTTTGAGTGGTCGTCTGTGTTCTCACATAAAAATAACCCTTATGCATAGTTCAGAGATGATCAAAGACCTATAGTTAAACCAACTGTTCCTATCGGTAAACTGGCATTCTGCTAATAAAAGCTTTAGTCTTACACCTATGAACCATACTGTGTTCTTCTTTTCAGAATGCCGATGGAGTGGAGTATTTATTAATTCCTGTGGATATGGGAACACTGGCTGAATTTTTACAAAAAGATACAGAAGTATGAAGGCTTTCAACTGTTCATTCGCAATGGTTTTTCACAGATGCTGAACTATTCCCTGAAGGGTAGTCTGGTTTGAAATCTAAGGATTCTTCTGTACTTATGATAATGGAGTAAAAGCTTGTGTAAGCAAAATCAACTTGTAGATCTGTGTAGATCTCCTCAGGTTTCCTTGTTTGTATCATGCCTGTAGCCTGCATTTGAAAATACATGTGGTTAGCTATGAGCAGCTTGATGTTTTTTTCCCCTTTATGGGAATGAACAAATGTCTTCCAGTATACCGTATATACAGAATATGCTATTGATTTTGTACACATGTTGTGTGGAAAAAATTAGGGGAGGGAACTGTGTGAACTTGATCAAACCAAAATAGGAATGCCAGAGATCTAGGAGATTCTACATCAATGGTTCTCAATCTGTGGGTCCCTGGGTTTTTGACCTACAACTCCCAGAAATCCCAGCCAGTTTGCCAGCTGTTAGAATTTTTGGGAGTTGAAGGCCAAAACATCTGGGGACCCACAGGTTGAGAACCACTGTTTTAGATAGTTTGTTAATTGGGGACAGAGAGACTTTCCCCTAAAATACAACCCATTTTAAGATTTAAAGGTTAGGTCGCAAATGTCTCTATCATTAAACAGTAAATCTGCTATTTTTAAAACACCAATGATGAGTAGAGAAGTAATAACACAATACTTAAAGATCTTTTGAATCAAAGAATGTGTAGTTGTTTTATTGAGCTTTTTGTACTTTTATATTGTGTCACATCCATAACAAACAAAGTTTTACATATTTAAATAATTATTTTTGGAAGAGGGGGAGCAAGAAGCTCGAAAACCTTAAAGCAAAATTGCATGTTAGTAGCGGGTACGGGTGACATGCTTAGCTACTAATCCAGCTATAGTTTTATGTAGCAGTTAAGTCCCATTAACTTTATTAGAACTTGTGCCTTAAGTGAGAATATATATAGGATTAAAACCTAAATTAGATCTACCTCATTCTGATATAAAAGTACAGTCATTTCAAAATTGTGATTAGCCCAGTCAGTCTGAAGTTACAAATGTACAGTGGGTTCGCTGTGTCTTCAGAGTGTGGCTCTTCATATTTAACCAACTATTAAAAACACAGGAGACCTAAAAATCAAGCAGCCTTACAGTTGGAGGGAGAATAAAGGAAGCCAAATCACTCTTTCCTGTGACTCTCGCTCATCTCCACAACCTGGCTGACTTCCAGATCAAAGCCCTTTCTCAAGCTTTCATCATTTTCAATATTTATGTGCGTTTTGGAACTAATCCCCAGTAGATATCTGCGTTATTAGTTACATTTTATTGTGTATGACATAAAACTTGAATGCCATTTTCTTTTTTTTGTGTGTGCAGTGTAATATTCCAAAGTGAAGTTGAGATATACTATTTTGTATTTAAATAAAAAAAAGAATTAAAACTTGAATATTGTCTTGAAAAAGATTGAATGTAATTCTCTGATGCAAAGCAGGATGCTCCCCACTCTAACCAAGAACAAATTATATATTTTGCTTCTTCTACCTATCTATTGGAGCCCCCAGTGGCACAGCGGGTTAAACTGCTCAGCTGCTGAACTTGCTGACTGAAAGGTCAGTGGTTCGAATCTGGGGAGTGGGGTGAGCTCCCACTGTTAGCCCCAGCTTCTGCCAACCTAGCAGTTTGAAAACAAGCACATGTGAGTAGAATAGTAGGTGTCACTCCGGTGGGAAGATGACAGCGCTCCATGCAGTCATGCTGGCCACATGACCGTAGAGGGGTCTATGGACAACGCTGGCTCTTCGGCTTAGAAATGGAGATGAGCACCAACCCCCAGAGTCAGACACGACTAGATTTAATGTTGGGAAAACTAACCTAATACAAGGATGGGTAAAACCTCAAAATCAGGAGACCAGATTGGGACCTCAAGCCAGGACAACAGGTATACCTCTCCACCAAATACCTAAAACGTAGACAGCCAACCAAGAAGTTGGCTGCCAGATACATTGGCCCCTTCATGGTCAAAAGGTAGTAAATGAAGTGATCGCAGAACTAGAACTCCCTCAGACCTACAGAATGATTCACCCAGTTTTCCATTTCAGTCTGCTCAAACCAGCTCCAAAGGGCACCCAATGGCACACAGAGGGCACCCAGTCAAGCCCCCGCCCCCACCCATCATGATAGGGGGCAACCAACACTATGAGGTAACAGAAATATTAGACTCCAGAGTAAAAAAAAAACACTCCAGTATTTCATTAGGTGGAAGCACTTCCCTCCCAATGAATCAGAATGGGTAAGGGAATCTGACATAAACGCACCCATACTCATCAAAAGGTTTCACGATCAAAACCCACACAAACCTCCACACAAGGGGAGGAGGACTGTCTTTGGAGGGGGCATGATGTCATGATCCCCCATTTCATGTCATCTCCAAACACAGAGCAAGCGCTGACAAAGAACAGATGGCCAGCCATAAAACCGGCCAGCCATAAAACCTCAATTACCTTATAGTATGTGCGGGGCCCCTATATAAATGGGCTACAGAGAAGATTCTGGTATTCCGTACAATAAATCTGTTTGAATCTACCCAGCATGTCTTGGTGCTTTCTTCTGGAGAAGCCTTAACCCACAGCACCACTGGAAGAAGAGAATCTCACAATTGGTCACGGGTGACGATTCCCTGACAAATAACAAGTCATCAATCATATATCAGCCCAAGTTTTTTGAGTCCCCTGGGCAAAATCCTCTTAGTAAGACCCTGCTGTTCCCGAGTCTTGAGTTTCACGTGGCATCGTCTCCTCCTCCCCTCCTCCTTCCCGGGAAGTGAGAATGAGGCAGGGGCATCTCCTGGCTCTTCTCCCTCCACAACCACAAGTTGAGAGGACGGAGGAGTTTGGCCAAGCAGGTTGCAATGGTGAAGAGAGCGACACTCGGGCACCATGAGTCCTGCTCAGTGTCCCATTGCTGCAGCAGGGCTCTCAGCACACGGCCCTTGTCTGCTGCCCCTCGATCATGGAGCCTCCATCCGTTGAGACATGGCAACACCATCTCAAACTGCTGGACTGTCTGTTTTACTTTGGTTGTGGTGTAGGTGTGTAGGGTTTTGAATACATCTCTCCTGAAAGACCAACTAGCAACTCCCCATACCATTGCTAGGAGAAGTGGAGCATCTGTCACCCGGAATTCAGAATTCCAAAATCCAAAACTGTCCACATGGATGGCTGAGATACGGCTGCCTTTGCTTTCTGATGGGTAGAATGTACACAAACTATTTCATGCATGCAGTCATTGAAAAATTGAGTCCAAATTACTTTCAGACTATGTGCACAAGGTGTACATGAAACATAAATGAATTTCCTGTTCATATTTGGGTCTCATCTCCAAGATAAATAGAACATCGCGCTATTTCAGCATTCAAAGCAATTAATTTAAAAAGGAATTACCACCCCTTCTTCCTGTCTTAAGAGTAATTGAGGAAATTGGAGCCTTGAGGGGCATGTAAAAACCTCCAATAATAAAAAACTGTCACTAAATGGAAAGAAGATGGAGAAATAAAATCACTCCCATACCACTTTGAATTATCTGCTTTAACCTGTTTCTATGCGTTACCCTACATTGCCCCTGGTGACATTATAACCGCAGAGTGTGGTCAGGATGGAGAAGGTATTAATGCAGAAGAACCCGTGAGTTAGGAGATGCTGCAGCAGTTTGCTTTTGCCTGAAACTATTGCAAAGGGAAAGATTGCACCCTGCTCTCCTCTCCTCTCTGTGGAGATAATGGAGTGCAAACTACTTTTGGACTTGAAGTCTGTTGGCAGCAAGTGAAGTCAGCTGAGAAGCAAAAGGGACACTGGGAGAAGGAGAGAGAGAAACGGGGCTATTTCAAAAGCAGAGGAAAAAGTGGGGTGACAAGAGGATGATTTGGGACTGTGGCGGCCAAATCAGGACAGATGGAGGGCACAGAAAGGGCAGCAGAATCAAATCTTGAAGTTCTTGTGAGCTTACAAACCAGGTTCTTCTTTTTCAGGGTTTTCAAAAGAATCCACAGGAGAAGCCATCTGTCTGCTGGAGAAAGAGCCATAGAAGATCGTGGCATGAATGACGGCATCCCTTGCTTCACTAAGGGTATATTTGCTGGCCTTGGGATGAACGTGTCCATTCAAACCTTCAATGAGGTTTTCTTTTCTGTCAATGGCAGCTGGTGGGGTGATCGATGGTGGCTCCTATGTCACTTGGAGGGAGATCCCCCTCTGCATTTAATCCCAACTTTAAAAGATAACCCCAATCTGTTTGGCCTTTTAAATAATGTATTTAATATTATCTACTTTTAAAAAATCTTAATAATAACAGTTGCATGCAATTCCACAATGAAGACAAAAAATCAACAGACAGAATTAAAAACAAAAAACTGGTCCAGACAAGAATACTTGAATTTCCTATATCTTGAATCTGATGAACTAGGCCAAAATGACACTATAAATCTAAAAATAAACAAATAAACTTTCCCATGTATTTTTCCTGTGCCTGCCAGATGGGCACAAGGGCTGTGGTCGGTTGCCTCTGTTTACAAACTTGGTGGATAAAAGGCATTTATTCAACCCCCATCCCCACCGCCTGGTGGCACAAAACATAAACATCATAACATACAAGGAAACACAACCACCTGTTGTAGGGATGTGACATTCTGAATGCCTATTTCCCCAAGAAATGAACACTGGCAGGAGTGAGATCTAGACTCCTGAGAGCAACTTTGAGAGGAAGCACAGGAAAATTGAGGGATAGCGAAGTGTTTTTTGGTTAGCAGGGCGATAACTTCATTGATAACCCATCCATCCGATGAGACCTGCCTCTGAGGTTATCTGCCATCTCCATAGCAGTGTGGGTAGATGGTTGAGAAAACTGGCTATCCTCAGCACCATTAATGCCAAGTATTTTGTGGTGGCTTAGTCATGAATGAGCCACCAAGACTCATTGGCTTAGCAAAAGATCTGTCCTTGGTTCAGATGGCGACTGACTCTATTGGTTTGATAGTACAGCTCAATAAAGCTGCTTAAGTCTATAGCTGTTGGGGACTGTCATGATAAGCCCCTTTATTTCAAATTTATCTCTAGACCTCTGTTTTGTTTCTAAGCTCAGATCAAAGAGCCTTTGAAACCCTAAAATGCCAAAGATGCAGGGATAAAAAAGCCACACTCTGACATTGTAGATTCTGTGAATATTTGCCTTTTTCAGAAGTAATTTCCATGAACAGTGACTATAAAATCTTTTGTTTTAGATGCCCCCGCTTGGATCACAAAGACAAGACGCCCAAGGAAGGAGCTGATCCTCCTGGTGTTTTTATTCATTTTTGGGATATCCTTACGTGAGTTCCATAATGATCAATTCCAAACATGCAGAGCCTTGTTTAACTTATTCAGTCTTTAGATTTATGTTAATGATTTTTTGGAATCCTATCAAAATATAGATGTGGATGAAAGTTTCTTGCAAAAAAAGACCCACTGAAATAGTGCTTATTGCATTGAATTTGGGAAGAATTTCTAAAAATGAAGAGTCCTAAACAGTCCGAAGGCTGAGGTATGCTAACACGATCATTTTCTGACTTTTACGAAAGGGAGTGACAATTTATCTAAGCTAATTTGAAACTCTGAAGAACTCTTTTATCAGAAGGCTCGGCTGGCGTCTCCCTTGAGTTGTCCTCCTATGGATATCTGCGGCAAGTTAAAGATTTTTCCCTTCTTTACCGGATGGTTCTTTGTGCAAGACTGGGAATTTCAGCAAATAAACGAACAGAGCTATCTGACATCCCCAAGGATGACCTGCCCTTCAATGCTGAATGGAACTCCAGAGACACGGTCAGAAATAAGGCAGGGATTAAGCTGATTTCTGTACTATACAAATTCAATCTTTACATATTAAGTGGGGAAAGTAAGAAATACTGTTATCCTTTTACCTATCACTCAGCAAGAGCCAGTAGCACTCTGGACTATATATGTGTCTCTAAGGAATTCATTGAGTTCTTCTCCGAGGTTACAATCAAACCAAGAGAAGACAGTGACCACCAACTGTTGGCAGCAGCTATTTACAGTCACTCCGATATACGTCCAACAAACCCCTTGGATGCAAAATTCATACACTCCATGTACACACTTCAATGTAAGAGATTAAAATGATAGACAGTCAATTTAACAGCCATTGAAGAATATCTATGTAACCCGCAAGCTGTTGCGTGTGGTGACGTGATAAAAGTATCTTCATCTAATCCTATCAAGGTTCTCCAAACTTTCTCCGTTTTGTGCTGTAACCTCAAAAGCCTGCTTACATATTCACCACACAACGCAAGAAAAGATTACATCGATAGAACAAACCCATGGTTTGACCAGGATTGCAAAAGACTGAGGAAGTCACTAATAAAGGGCATGAGGAAAGCTATACATCCTAACCAAGATCTGCACCACAATATGCTATCCCTGAGAAGATCATATAAAAACTGATTTCCCAGAAGAAGTCCTTATACAATATAAAAATCTGGAGTGAACTGGACTCTGCCTTACATTTAAAGAACACAGTGGTCTTCTGGCAACTAGTTTCTTCAAAACTGAGACAAGTCAGATTCTCAATAGACTCCCCAATTCCTGCATCTCATTGAGAAACCTTCTATGGTGACCTCTTTAATAAGGCAGGCAGTTCAAACAATGTAAAACACATAACTACATATTATAATCCTGACACCCTCCCGGCCTGGCCACAAGTTGAGTCACATGAAGTAATAGCCATCATCAACACACTTCAAAATAATAAAGCGCAAGGGGAAGATTTTTTGTCGGCTGAACTATTTAAGAACAACAGTGATTGGTGGGCCCAACTTTTAGCAGGGCTGTTCTCTCACATTAACAATTCATGCAGTATACCTGAGGCTGGCAGATGAGCATTATCGTCCCTATTCATAAGAACAGAGAAAAAACCAACTCTAAGAACTATCGACCTATAAGCCTGATTGATATCACAGCAAAAAATTTATGCAAAATATCTTTTGATTGAAATCGAGGAATGGTCAAATGCAAACAATATTCTCTGTGAAGAACAATCAGGCTTCCGACAGGGACGTTCAACCATAGATAATTGCTTTTTTCTGCAGCATATAATCCAAAAGTATAATTCAAGGGGGATGAGTCTGTATACAGCATTTATAGACTTGTCTTCAGCGTTTGACACAATCTGCCGCAAGACATTATGGGAAAAGCTGGCTGCCACAAACATTTGCAGCAGATTACTTACTTTAATCATTACGTTGTACTCTGATACAGTACTGAAAGTCAGACTTGGACCCAGTGGAGCCCTGAGCAATGAAATCAAAATGTCAACTGGTGTGAGACAAGGATGCATATTAGCCCCCTTTCTCTTTAACTTCTATATAAATGACATCGTGAAAACATTATCCTCTGGCGATCTACATGGCCCTAAAGTTCTGACCAGAACTATCAACATCTTACTTTACTCTGATGATATAGTGATCATGGCAATGTCTCCAGTGGGACTGAGAGGATCTCTAGCAAAATTCAATTTGTATTGTGAGCTAAATTCCCTCATTATGAACAAGGATAAATCCAAAATTATGGTCTTTGGAAAAAACAGGAAGCAGTATACTTCGACCATGAATGGTGTACACTTGGAACAAACTAATAGCTACAAATATCTAGGCATTATGTTTTCATCATCTGGTGCTTGGTCTAACCATATTACTCATAGTATACAAAGAGCAACGAAAGCAGCAGGTTCCATTTACAAGCTGTACCATCATAGATACCCGGGCACAATCAGACCCGCCCTGGAAGTCTTTAAGAAAAAATAATAATGCCAACACTTATACTTGGGGCTGAATTTTGGGGGCACACCAATTTGGCCAAGATTGAAGCCTTCCAAGTTAAGCAGCTTCGCATTCCCCTGGGCCTTTCCAGAACAACGCTGACGGCTGCAGTGAGGGCAGAGCTAGGGATGCTCCCAGTAAAAGCTCAAATTTTAATGTGACAATTCAATTACTGGTCAAAAGTAAATCGATGAATTCTTTTTTTTTAATATAAATTTTTATTAATGCTTTTCAACATAGCATTAAAATAGGAGGAAAATATAACAGCGAAAAGAAGAAGAAAGAAAGAAAAAAGAAAAGGAGAAAAAAAACACACAAACAATAATAAAGAAAAAAACATAAAAATAATAATAAAGAAAAAGCATAGACTTCCATCTTTTACACGGCGTCTTGCATAAAAGAAGTTTTACCATCTTTTTCTCCACCATCACACTCTAGTATCTCTATTTTACACATTGCCAATTATTTACATACCCTGATGCTTTGCAGACTTTATCTTCTGTCTCAATTTAAATAATTACTTTGAATTCTTCTTCTTTTAAATAGTTTTTGACCATTTCCCAGTCTATCTGTTTTTTTGGTCTTCCTTGGTTGTTTTTTTAATAAATATGTTAAATTATCCATATTCATTATTTCCCAGATCTTATTTGTCCAACACCTTATTTCCGGTGCTTCTTTATCTTTCCAGTATTTGGCAAAAGTCATTCTTGCTGCGGTAGTAAGATAATAGAATAGGATTTCCTTATTTCTATCTTTTTCTATATTTAGCATCCCTAAGAGGAAGTATTTTGGGTCCAGATCTATTCTAATCTGAAACATCTTTTGAATTTTATAATGAATTTCTTTCCAATAGCCCTTGGCCTTTTTGCAGGTCCACCAGCAATGGAAAAAGGTCCCTACCTGTTCCCCACATTTCCAACATTTGTTGGATGTCTTTTTGTGGAATTTTGAATTTTTTTGTGGTGTCCAATACCATCTATAAAATATTTTTATCCAGTTTTCTTTCATATCCGTCGCATAAGTAAATTTTAGTCTGGTATTCCAACTTTTCCCCCATTCATCCAATTGTATCGGTTTCCCAAAATTTTTCGCCCATTTCATCATACACTCCTTAATTGGTTCAGTTTCTGTTTCCCACTCTAGTAATTTCTCGTAAATTTTGGATATGGTTTTCCTTTCCAATTTCAAAATCTTGTCCTAAAAACTTTGTTTCTCCCCAAATCCTAATTTCTTATCTTTAAATTTAAATTTTGGGGGCACACCAATTTGGCCAAGATTGAAGCCTTCCAAGTTAAGCAGCTTCACATTCCCCTGGGACTTTCCAGAACAACGCTGACGGCTGCAGTAAGGGCAGAGCTAGGAATGCTCCCAGTAAAAGCTCAAATTTTAATGTGACAATTCAATTACTAGTCAAAAGTAAATCGACGAATTCTAGTAAACTTCCTCGCCTATGTTTAGAGGATCAAGACCAGCATGCCCACAAGTCATCATGGGTAGTGGCCTTAAACAATGAGATGGCTAAAATTGGCCTTCTTTTACAATTTCTGAATGACCTAGGGCAAAACAAGTGCTCATGCAATGCACTCATGATATCTATGCTCAATTGGACCTAGCAAGTATAGGTAGGTCTTCTGCCACAAAGTTTTTAGCCTCCCACAAAATGAATATTCATTTAGAACACTATCTGACTATTCCAGTTCCGTTGCCCTTAAGAAGAATATACACCAGGGCCAGGTTTGAACAACTCGGTATTATGATGCAAACTTGTCACTACAGTAACATCCCAAGGAATGAGAGATTTTGTGTCTGGGGAGAACAAATAGTGGAAGATATTGAACATTTTTTGATTGACTGCCCAGCATATGCTGAACTTCGACACAGATATTTACATCCATTACTATCTAATTTTAGGTCCCCCAACAAAAATGATCTTTTGACATTCCTTTTACAAGGACGAGAAAGATCCACCATAATCAGAGTAAGCCTTTTTATTCTGAAAGTTATCAAGAAAAGAGCACATTTCCTGAAAGAAGAATCAGGAAAATAAGATTTTGACGGCAAATAGAATGTCAGCTGCTGTCCTCCCATCCTTTTTGCCTTGTTTTTATTTGTGTTGTGTTGAAATGGTCATATGACTGGTCAAACAAATAAATTATTATTATTATTACAGATATTTTTCTTGGCTTTTAATACATGACTATGTTATTATTACTTGTATTTTTATTATTCATGAGTTATAAAAATGAATGCATTTTAAAAGAAAATAATAACTGGTGAATCTGTTGGAATTTTATAATCGACTGTTAATGATAAAATAATCTGTTAGTTTCTTCAATTGTTTATCTGTCCTATCCTAAATTTACTTTCCCCCAAACTTTCAGAGATTTCCCAAACTTAAATTCAGCTAATTTTGAGGGGAAAATATTCTATAGATTTGCTTTAAAGTGAGTATGGAAATGGAGGATGTACTATACCAATAAATGATAATTCAAATATTACCGTGTAACATTTACATTTTTAAATTTAAATGATCATATATTATTTCACCATAAACATCAACATAAATTCAGAACAAATAAAAAAGAGAAGTATACACAATTCAGTCACTGAACTAATAGAATCTTCTCTCTCAAGATAGGACCATGTCATAGAATCATAGAATCATAGAATCATAGAATAGTAGAGTTGGAAGAGACCACATGGGCCATCTAGTCCAACCCCCTGCTAAGAAGCAGGAAATCGCATTCAAAGCACCCCCGACAGATGGCCATCCAGCCTCTGCTTAAAAGCCTCCAAGGAAGGAGCCTCCACCACAGCCCCGGGGAGAGAGTTCCACTGTCGAACAGCCCTCACAGTGAGGAAGTTCTTCCTGATGTTCAGGTGGAATCTCCTTTCCTGTAGTTTGAAGCCATTGTTCCGTGTCCTAGTCTGCAGGGCAGCAGAAAACAAGCTTGCTCCCTCTTCCCTATGACTTCCCTTCACATATTTGTACATATTTGTCTTGCCATTCAAGTGGCTTTCAGTGTGGATTAGGCAAATTCGTTGAGAATAATACTCTCACTGGCTGCTAGTTGTAAGATCAAGGAAGTGTGAGGTCTCAGAATATAATTTGTTGAGTTCTGCCAAGTCCACTCATTCTGTTCTTTGGAGGACTAGAGATTTCTTGCAAAGCACTTTTTAAAGAATTGGGGTGTGGTTTGCTGAAGTAGTTGTATCATATGAAATGAATATTTTCTCCTCCCCTAAAAAGAAAACCTATAACCATAGTACAAAAGAGCAATTTTGCTGATGCAATGATGCACTACATCACTTTAACTGTTTTAAAAAAATTTAAAGACAAACATTTTCCAACCCGTTTTAGGAATAAAATGAAACTCATTTGAAGGTGGGAATAAAGTAATATGGCTCATGCTAAGAATTGTCAGAAAATAGTATAGTACAGTAGAGTCTCACTTATCCAACATAAACGGGCCGGCAGAACGTTGGATAAGCAAATATGTTGGATAATAAGAAGGGATGAAGGAAAAGCCTATTAAACATGAAATTAGGTTATGATTTCACAAATTAAGCACCAAAACATGTTATACAACAAATTTGACAGAAAAAGTAGTTCAATATGAAATAATGCTATGTAGTAATTACTGTATTTACGAATTTAGCACCAAAATATCACGATTTATTGAAAACATTGACTACAAAAATGCGTTGGATAATCCAGAACATTGGATAAGCGAGTGTTGGATAAGTGAGACTCTACTGTACTTTAAAATAGAACAAAACCTAGAGCAACAAAGACTTCAACTTCCCAATGTATTTGTCCTAATGACAGGGGTTCTCTGATGACTACCCTGTTTCCCCTAAAATAAGACATCCCCAAAAAATAAGACTTAGTAGAAGTTTTGCTGAATTGCTAAATACAAGGCCTCCCCCGAAAGTAAGACCTAGCAAAGGTTTTGTTTGGAAGCATGCCCGTCAAACAGAACACCAGAGCATGCAAGATTGGTAAATGTACGTACCATCAATTGTTGTACATGGAAATAATGGTAGTAACAAGAAATTCTTGATAGGATTCACAGTTTGTCTGGTTATGCTGATTTGTGATGACAACTAATGTACAGTATATAATAAATGTTCATTTTTTGTTCAACAATAAATGTGAATTCTTCTTCATGGACAAATAAGACATCCCCTGAAAATAAGACCTAGATCATCTTTGGGAGCAAAAATTAATATAAGACACTGTCTTATTTTCGGGGAAACACGGTATATTATCACCACTATCTCAAGCAATGTGCTTGTCACTATTAGTTCCTTTGTAGTGGGATAATGTTATTGTGCTCAGGTCTCTCTTATGGGCTTCCTATAGGTAACTGGTTGAGAATTGTGGGAACACAATTTTGAACTAGGTAGACTTTTAGTCTGATCCAACATGGCTCATTTTATATCCAGGGTCATCTCTGCATAGACAACCTATTTCTCCATGATTCCATGTAGTAATTACTTTTGCTCCAGTTCTCTACATTTATCTGTTTCAATTTAATTATTTCTGAAATGGAGCTCCCAGTACTTCATCATGTTAAGACTCAATGGTAGATATTCTTCTGTCAAAGATCTGGCAGGGACGCCAGCTATGTTACACACCAAAATGTAAAATTCCTTCTGAATAAAAATAAAGTAGAGCAGCAAGGGAGATGGGTGAAGGAATATGTTTAGGTTTCCCTCTAATTACTATTTATTCACCCATTTTCAAAGACTGCCAATCCTTCAACTAATGGCTGAGAAAATGTTTTTGAAAGTAGACTACTGAACGTCTCCTTGAAACCACTGTCATCAGCCCGAATGACAGAGAATAATTTTAATGAGACATATTTATCTTGCTCATGCAGAAAGGTTTATGAAAACAATAATCTGGCCTTGGAATTCATAAGAAACCAGGGAATGTTCAAGATCTAGTCAGCAGTGTATGTTTGTTACAGAGATTACATGGGTGTTCTTAGTCAGTCTGGAACTAGAAACAACCAGCGATCACAAAAGGAAGATTTGGGAACAGATTTTATGTGACTTATTTCTTTGCATCTATTTTGTTGCTCTTTCCATCTACTCTACCTGGGGCATGTGAGGATATAATGGAATCAATTTTCACAATGATCTTTGAGAAATTGTTCATAAAGGAGTTTCATGAAATAGTACTGCAGCATTTCAGTCCAAACTATATTGGCCCCAATGGCTGTCACTTCACCTTCTGTGATGCCATCATCACTCCCAACCAGTGCCTGGCAACCACAGATGCCCAGTCCTGGCATCAGCATCCGTGCCCACACGACTAGAAGAAGGAGGGAGCTGATCCTCCCCTTTCTTGCTGATGGCATGGGCCCCTCTATGGATGCAGATCCACCCACTTCCCCTTGTGCTGATCGGGGCAGGCAAAGGGTGACTGATGGTGATTGATGGTGGAGTGCCTTCTAGAGACAGTGCCATGGTCCAATTTAGGCCTCATCTTGCTTTCTTCACTGTCCCCAAGCTGTGGGATCCTTCTCCCGCCAGACATTGACTAATGCAGGCCAAAGCCAAATTAATATTTACTCTGCAATGCTCACTGGGAGTGGGGAAATGTCATGAGGACAACCATGATTCAGCTCACAGAATTCCCCAGCCAAAGTGTGTTGTCCAGAAAGGCTAGTGAAGGGGACAGAAGCATCCTTTCCTTCCTCTCCCCATACCTGTCTGTTTTGCTTTGAAGATGGGTGCAGCATAGAGGAAAGAGAAATCTTCTTATCCCCGTGCACAGTGTTTACTGGCATACACTCTCATTAGGACTTGCCTAACAGCAACTTTGTATTTTGGCAATAGTGTTACATCGTATTGCGCCAAATTGATATGTGTGTGTGTGTAAAGAAATCCTTGCAAAGAAATCCTTGCAAAAGTTGGTTTGCAAAGGGAACTCTGCAAAAGAGCCACGCCTAAAACAATGTATCTGTTTGATGGCAGGTGGCTGAGATTGTCAGTTGGAATCTGGGCTTCAAGAGAGAGCACAGAAAGGGACATTCTCTCTCTAGCTACGGTCAAGTAGCATTTTTGGATATGCTGTGCTGTATATATTGATGCTGATTGATTAGGTTATTGATCTTATGCAACTACATGGACATTGTATGATTGCAGAACTGTTTTATATTTCAACTCAACAAGCAAGAGTAAAGTTCCTTTGTTCTTTTCAATTCCTCTGCCTAGTGTGAGTCTTTTGCACATGGTGTTAACTGGACGCTACTGGTTCCGCTATACTCTCACCTGGTAACACATCGTTCAACTAAAAACTTACAAAGACGCGAGCAATGACGCCACAAAGGAGGATTTTCCTTTTAAATCTTTAGGTAAGTTGAGGAAGCGTTTCATTAGAAATGAGTTCCATCTTCTTTCCTTTCTCTGTCTTAGGGATATCCGTACAGCATTACTGCGGGAATGGGATTCCTCTTTAATCGCCATGGTCCCATCACATAGAATGACAGTGTCTGTTGTACGGGTAGGCACTTAGTAGTCTGCAGCCTGTTCCTCTGGCAGGGGATTCAAGCCCTTTGCTAGACTCCCAATTCCCAGGATTACACGTGATGGAAGCCATGCCAGCTAAAGCGATTGTCAGATGCTCTAATTCTGCAATGTAGACTGATCACTAGCAAAACAAGCTCTAAGGACTGGAATCACTGGAAGTTGACGAGCATCCACATGATTCTCCAATCCATCTTTCCCTTTTACACTCAAGCAGACAGACTTCCTCTGTGGAAAACGCAAAAGCCGGAGCACTCAGCATTCCAGTATTGAATAGAATAGAGAGATCACTGTAAAGATCTAAAGCAGGGGTCAAAAGCCCGATTCTTATTTAGGGCTCTTTGAGCAGTGCGACCTAGATATACCAAAACTCCTTGTTTAGTTAGGAGCCTTTCACCCTAGGTTGTCTCCTACTAATTCTGGAGAGGAAAATTTCTCTAATGTCGTACCCTAATATCTACAGGAGCCTACAGAACCAATGAATGCAAATTATGGATTGGTTTCAATAGAAGAAGGTCAAGAATTATGCTTTTGTGGGTAGGGAACCTTCAATATTTACATTGGTATTTTTCTCTCCTCCCTCGGATCCTCCTTTCCCTCTCTAAATTGTTCGCTGTGAGATCCAGGCCTGTTGCAATTGTCTGAATCAAAAAGTTGCCTGGAGCTGTCAAAGAATGCGTTTCATAGTCAAATCTAGAAAACTATGGGTTGCCCAGGTGAACACTGGACAGAAGAGTGCCACTGTTTGTCCCCACACACTGTGATGAAGAGGGGCACCAGGTGGGTGGGTGCTCTCTTGGCCCTGACAAAGAGGGGCATGGAAATACCCGGGAAGGTCATCCCTTGCCAGCCAGGAAATCTGTTTAGTTCACTATGTTCTGTGTTCACGCTGCAAAGCAAACTGTCACATTTGCACAAAAGATGTGTATATTTTAGAATCCCCCCCTTTTGTACAAAACATATGTTTTCACCCAACCCTGGTGTTTTTTAACACAGAAAACAGTTTTTTGTGTGTGCAGAATTTTTGTGTGTGCAAACCCCTCAATTTTTCCGGAAGGGGTGTGTGTTATTGGAAGAAAACCACGCTTTTCGTGCAAATCAACCACATTTGAGATGTGCTTCTGTGCAGAGGAATGTCTCAAAATACATTGTGCCCGTAATAAACAGAATGATTCTTTTTGTGCTGTCCTTCCGCTTGGATTTTGCAGCCTATTTTTGACTAGGAAAGGAGCAATGTCAGATAGTACGCACAACCTTTCCCTATCTTCCTTAGCACAATGGATCTTGGAGAACCAGGTTTTGAAATTAACAAGTCATAGTCCATAACAAAACAGTGTTTTCTGAATTGCCCAGTCTTGCTTCCCTTTTTAGTTACACAGTGTTTGTTTTTCAGACGGATAAGAGACCTCAAGGTTTTGAGTCCCTGGACGCCTCGCAGGGATCCGCGGTAATGAAGGTGACTTCTATCAAGAGGGTGGGTAGTGCTCCGCAGAGCTTCCTATATGTGAGGAACTCCCTTCTTTCCATTCAATTCTTATTTCTTCTTCTCATTTCATCTTTTATAATGATATGAAACAAGTTGTTTTATGAGAGAGTATCTTTTTGGGCACTGATTGGGCACTCTCTCTTTTTATTTTCAGGAATCCGGTTTAAAAGAACAAAAACACATTCAATTCAACATAAAAAGAGTCCGGAACAAAAAATTTAAGTGCGTCTGCACAATTATTGTTCATGATTAGCTTTCTATTTTTATTTTGTAAATAGCTTTTATTGTACTTTTTAAAATTAACTTATATAAAACATGGGGATAGGGAAGGGGAAGGGGAAAGGTAGTGTGTGTGTGTGTATCGAGGGGGTTTCTAGGGAGAGGGGAGGATGGGGGGCAGGGTTTGAATTGAGTAGGGGAGTGTTTAGGTAAAAAAGGGGATATAGAGATAATTGTATTTACAAAAATTAAAGTTTTACATAATTATCAAAGAGTCTCTAGTCAGTTTGTTTTATTTGTCGTCGTGTGTTTTTCTTCATAAAGAAGGTTAACCTATCCATGTCTCTTATCTCGTTCAATTTGTCTATCCAGTGTTTTTTTGCTTGTATTTCCTCTAGTTTCCATTTTTTAAATATATACTAATATTGCGCCGTTGAAAGGTAAGTAAATAAAATGTCTTTGATTGGGCACTCTCCTTTTTTATTTTCAGGAATCAGGTTTAGAAGAATGAAAAAATATTAAATTCAACATAAAAAGTGACTGGAATGCAAGATTTAAGTGTGTCTACAGGATTGTTGTTTATGATTCACTTTTTTTAAAAATTGCTTTTATTGAGCTTTTCAAAATGAACTTACATAAAACATGGGGATAGGGAAGGGAAAGTGGAAAGGTAGTGGGGGGGGGTTATAGGGAGAGGGGAGAGCGGGGGCGGGGTTTGAATTGAGTAGGGAAGGAGTGCTTAGGTAAAAGGGGGGAGGTTGGTGGTAGATGGTTGGGGAGGATATAGTTTGTGGCTTCCATTCTTCTTCATTGTGATTCCATCAGTTCATGCCTTCTAGCTTCTCTATATTTATAGAGATAATGTTACATTTCCTTGTCCCCATATTCTAAGAGTTATGCTGTATTTTCTTTCTTCATTGTAATGTCCATTAATGCATGCAAAAAATGTCCATCAATGCATACAAACTGCCACATTTGCAGAACATGTATGTTTTAGAACCCCCCCCCCCCTTTGCACAAAACATATGCTTTCACCCAAACTCTGTTTTTTTCACACATAAAACACTTTATTGAGTGTGCAGATTTTTTGCGTGTGCAAAACCCTCCATTTTCCGGAGGGGGTTTGTGTTATTGGAAGAAAACCATGCTTTTCATGCAAATCAACCACATTTGATATGTGCTTCTATGCAGAGGAATCATTCAAAATACTTCACTAAACAAAATGATCATTTTTGTGTTGACCTTTTGTTTGGATTTTGCCACCTATTTTTGACTAGGAAAGGATTAATGTCAGATAGCATGCACAACCTTTCCCTATCTTCCCTATCAATGAATCCTGAAGAACTGACTTTTGAAATTAACAAGTAATAGTCCATATCAAAACAGTGTTTTCTGATTTTTCCAGTCTTGGTTCCCTTTTTAGTTACAGAGTGTTTGGTTTTCAGACCGATAACGCACCTGGAAATTGCTTGTCCCTGGATGACTCTCAGGGATACCTAATAATCAAAGTATCCCAACGCACCTACCCGGACTCTGTGATCCTGAATCATGTTGGGAATGAAATATCTTCCATCAATGAGGTGGGTAGTTCTTCGCAGAACTTTGTGTATGTGAAGAACTCTCTTCTTTTCGTCTGATTCTTATTTCTTCTTCTCTTTCTTTTTGTGCTGAGTAGCAATCAAATAGATGGGTTGATTAAAAAAACCCAAGTGTCTTTGTGAAATGGTTTGGTCTCTGAGATATTTGTGTTGGGCTGTCTGTGACCATTATCGATGAATCTGTTGGTGTGAAATGTTGGTGAATCAGTCCTTGAGAATGTTCTGTTGGTTTAATGGGCCTACTAAAGTTGGGATGAGTGATTATATTTGGGTCTATATATGCAATATATTTAGCCCATAGTCAAAGCTTTCAGTCAGTACTCCTGACAACTCTTTCCTCAGCAAGGGAAGACTTGTGTTTTTTACCACTTCCATGTCTTCCTGTTGATATGTCTAGAATAACATATATATCTTGTGCAATTGACAAGGAGCAACTTCAACTTTCTGTGTCTCTCTCCTTTTTAGTTTCAGGAAGCATGTCTGGAAGAATACATGTATATGTATCTCAAGATCTCAAGAGATTGGACCAATGCAAAATTTAAGAGTCTCTGTGAGATTTATGTATATAATTAACTTGCTTTGTTTTTTTTTTTTTGGTTATGTTTTCTATTTAATAAGCTCGTTCTAAAAAGAAGGAAAGGTAAAGATCCCCAAAACTACATTTTTCACTTAGAGGCAAAAGCATGCTTTCAGAAAGAGACACAGGAAAGAAGAAGAGATGGCTCCCAAGTCCATATGGCCTTCTTGCCAGGAGACAAGTCTTTTCCGACAGCAAGTTCCCTCCCAGAATTACATTGCTATGTCATCACAAGGGGAGGAGACAGTGACTTCTGAAAAGAGAAGGAAGGCAACTTTCAAACACACACAGGAATGTAGAGGCCTCCCTAGGCTCTGTCCTGTCTCTGATCAGTTATCTCTTTGAGGACTAGGAACTTGATATCAGTAAAGCTTGAGCAGTGCAGGGTGAACCCAACAATTTCCGCTAACTATTAATGCTGGGTATATTAGCATCACAAAAGGCCCTTCCACACAGCCATATAACGCAGAATATCAAGGCAGATATTCTACAATATCTGCTTTGAACTGGATTGAGTCCATACTGCCATATTATCCAGTTCAATGTGGATTTTATACAGCTGTGGTGCCAAAGAGGCTAGCAGCTAACTATGTTATTTCCATTGATGCCCATAGAGAGTCGTTCTGCAAGTAAACTTATGAAGGAGCAACATGGTCTCTGGGCTATTATCAACCCAAGAAGAACAAGGCCTGGCTGTTTAACATCAGCCACCACCACTGAGTGGGCCTCAAAGGAAGAAGCTTCAAAAGATGCCAAGCGAGACTGTGCTGCCGCTGGCCCACTTGAGTGTGATAAAAAGAAGACCTGGCACGTGAGGCATCATCAGTCTGCTTCACAATGAAATAAAATACACCATGAGATCATTGCAGGCCTGCTGCTCACATTGGCAAGCCTTAAACTTAAAGCATGACATGTGGCCTGCAACAAAATGGAGGCCTCCCAATCCACTGAGACCTGCAATAAAATGTAGGCCTCAAATATTGAAAGGAGGCGGGATGTGATGACACAATTAATGTGTGGGATCGCCTGTGCCTTAATCCAAGGCTAAGAGAGTGTGATTCCCTCCAGACAACAATCTGTGAAGCATTATTTCAGGAAGGAATTGCCTGCAATCCTGACTATCGTAAAGGGGGGAGGTGCCTTTCAGGAGGCCCAGAGCTGGGTGAGGAGAAGGAGGACTCTGCTGAGCGTGGCCACCCAATTTCAGGCCCTTTTGGTCCTGCCAATAATGGAAGGGCAGAACCTGGCCAAATGGCAGGGCGAGTGAGTCCCTGGGAGGCCAAGACAAGGCGATGGAGCCTTGTTCTTCTCTCCTCTGGGCAGGGAAGGGGAGGAGCAGGAGGGACAGGCCTGGCCCACAGGAGAAGCCTGCCTCTTGCAGAGCTGCCCATTCAACAAACCAGACAGACATTATCTATAGAAGTCACTAGCAAGGCCCCTTCAGAGATGGAGCGAAGGAAGGCACTGGAGAGGCCTTAAATGGGTTCAGCTCAGCCCCTCACCACGTGAATGGGGCCAATGAAGCCCTTTGGCTGCGGGAGGGGCTTATGGGCGGCCTTTCATCTAACTACTACTAATCAAAGCTGACACTAAACCAGCCTGGTATTTTAGGCAATTGCTAGAGCCAAGTGAACATTTTATGGTCTCTGTAGTGGTTCAGAAAGCACACAGGTCCCTTTTACTACTTTTTAATGATGCCACATATGACCATTAAAGTGTCAGGCCCATTCCGATGTGGATATTTGTTCCCTGTTGGCCTGCAGGTCTCATGTCTGGATGAAGGCTCTGAAGGGGCAAAGATGTAAAAGATGTAAAGATACTCCTCTTAATCCAAAGTCAAAAGCAGGAGGCCCCTTTTCTGTGGAGAAGGCGAGGAAAAACACCACAAAAAGTTGGATCTTCAAACGGCAAAAGAACTATTTATTGTGTGGCCATAGCAATGTGACAAATACATGCATACATGCAATCAAAGGATTTGTCCAATTTTCAAAATGGTTGCAAGGGTTTTTATCACCTCCACAGAAATTAGCAACCATACCCTTATTGGCTTACAAAGATCATTTACCCCATTTGTCTAATGTTGGCTACGTCACAAGCATCTTAACCGTCACGCAATTCCATTGGTTTTCTATGCTGTAACAACATGTGACTCTTTAGACAATGGTGCTTTCATGTTATTGACCCTGATTTCAGTACCTCCTTATCTTCTTCATGTTACAAGTATAAGTACAAGTACATTTCCCCTGCAGTATTTGCAAACCCTATATATCTATATTCATATCTATCTAGACATCTCTCTTTATATAGATAATTATATCTATGTAGGATTTGCAGAGACTTGAAAACATGTGAGGGGAAAATTCATATATAAAAATAATTTATATATATGGATACAGATATACAAGTACATGGATCTATATGTATAAAGGATTTGCAAAGACCTGCAAACAAATGAGGAGAAAATTCATATATAAAATGAATGTATATAGATAGGTAGGTAGATACAGATATATAGGTACATAGGGATTGCAAAAGCTTGCAGGGGGTTAATGCCTATATATGTAGGAGAGATTAACAAATATTTCAGGGGGAAATACTTTTATAAGGTTAATGGATATATATATATATCTTCTTCCTGACTTGCAAGGGCTTCTTTCCTTTTCAAAACATTTCCTTGGTTAAGAGGGACGGAGGCTTTGGAAAAGTAAGCAATGGCCTCCAGGCTCCGCTGCTCATCTTCACCTTGACCCCATTATAAGCCGGGGGAGGGGGGGAGGCTTTTTTAGCTCAAAAAAGGGCTGAAAAACCCGGCTTAATTTCGAGTATATACGGTATTATTATTATTTTGTGCCTATAACATAACAGCTAATAGTTTAATTATATACACGAACTTCATATATACATGTGTAGTTTGGGTTATTCCAGTTACTTCTCAGGAGAAGGTTAAATTGCCTCTGTGTTTGTCTGTCTCTGTCTTGGTTCTATGTATATGGGCATTGAATGTTTGCCCTGTGTGTGTATAATGTGATCCGCCCTGGGTGAGAAGGGCGGAATATAAATACTGTAAATAAATAAATAAAATAAATAAATTATGAGTTTAAGGTATTGCCATCCTTCCAAACACCATCTCTGAAAATAAAAAGGGAAAAAGACACAGAAAGTTTAATACATATGACTCCAGACATATCGACAAAATGACATAGAAATGGTATAAAACACAACTTTTCCCTGGCTGAGGAAAGAGATGTCAGGGGTAGTGGATGAAAGCTTTGACTATGGACTATAAAATATATAAACCTAAATTGAATCACTTATCCCAACTTGAGTAGGCCCGTCAAATGCTTTCATGGCTGGAATCACTGGGTTGTTGCGTGTTTTCCGGGCTGTATAGCCATGTTCCAGAAACATTTTCTCCTGACATTTCACCCACATCTATGGCAGGCATCCTCAGAGGTTGTGAGGTCTGTTGGAAACTAGGCAAAGGAGGTTTATATATCTTTGTGGATTGTCCAGGATGGGAGAAAGAACTCTTGTCTGCTGGAGGCCAGGGTGAATTAATTACAGTAGAGTCTCACTTATCCAAGCTAAACGGGCCGGCAGAAGCTTGGATAAGCGAATATCTTGGATAATAAGGAGAGATTAAGGAAAAGCCTATTAAACATCAAATTAGGTTATGATTTTACAAATTAAGCACCAAAACATCATGTTATACAACAATTTTGACAGAAAAAGTAGTTCAATACGCAGTAATGTTATGTTGTAATTACTGTATTTACGAATTTAGCACCAAAATATCACGATATATTGAAAACATTGACTATAAAAATGGCTTGGATTATCCAGAGGCTTGGATAAGCGAGGCTTGGATAAGTGAGACTCTACTGTACCTTGATTAGTATTTGATGGCCTTGCAGCTTCCAGGCCTGGCTGCTTACTGCCTGGGGGAATCCTTTGTTGGGAGATGTTAGGTGGCCCTGATTATTTCATGTCTGGGATTCCCCTGTTTTCATAGTGTTGATCTTTATTTACTGTCCTAATTTTAGAGTTTCTTAATGCTAGTAGCCAGATTTGGTTTATTTTCATGGCTTCTTCCTTTTTATTGAAATTGTCCACATGCTTGTGGGTTTCAATGGCTTCTCTGTGTGGTCTGACATGGTGGTTGTTAAGAGTGGTCCAGCATTTCTGTGTTCTCAAATAATATGCTGTGTCCAGGTTGGTTCATCAAGTGCTCTGCTATGGCTGACTACTCTGGTTGAATCAGTCTGCAGTACTTTTCATGTTCCTTGATTCGTGTTTGGGCAATGCTGAGTTTGGTGGTCCCTATGTAGACTTGTCCACAGCTACTTGGGATACGGTAGACTCCTGCAGAGGTGAGAAGATCCCTCTTGTCCTTTGCTGAACATAGCATTTGTTGGATTTTCTTAGTGAATCTGTAGATACTTTATAATTTGTGTTTCTTCATCAGCTTCCCTGTGCGGTCAGTGGTTCCCTTGATGTATGGTAAGAACACTTTTCCTCTGGGTAGATCTTTGTCTTTACCCTCCTGGCTTATTCTTGGCCTTGCAGCTCTTCTGATGTCTGTGGTGGAGTATCCATTGGCCTGTAGGGCCCAGTTTAGGTGGTTCAATTCACTACAGTATTTCAGTGGAAGACCCCAGGGGCCATCCAGCCCGACTTCTTTCTGTCACGCAGGAAAAGCACAATGAAAGCAACCCCAACAGATGGCCACCCAGCCTTTGTAATAATAATAATAATAATAATAATAATAATAATAATAATAATAATAGCAAAAACCCCAGTGGCCATCCAGTTCAACTCCCTTTTGCCATGCAGGAAAAGCACAATTGTCATACCCCTACAGAGACTTCAGTTTTCTTTGTGAAGTCTCAATTGCCCCCTTAGTTAAAATGGGTTTAATTATTTTCTGTATAGTTTTCTGTGGGAGGGAATCTTAGTTAGACCTCATCCCTTTAAGAACTCAGCAGCTCCTTTGCAGTCCTTTAGTTAGACAAATGATGTCAGGAATCTATAGGCTGCAACATGTTCCATGTTAAGGTTTAGGTAACTCTAGTTTAAAGTTTACAAAATTGAGTTTAAGAAGTCCAAGGTTAACAAGGAAACTCAGAAGCAATCAAGTGAATATCAGTTAAGCTCTTAGATCCCATCTGTTCCTTAATTTTTTTTGTTTATCAGCTAGACCTGGGAAGAGGGTACTGATCTTTCTTATAGCAAAATTATTATTTTGTTTATTGTTACAGCTTTTTAGTGTGAATTTCTAACTCTGTTCTCGCTGAGAATTGGGCACTCGAAAGTTAGCTCAGGGGACAGAACAGTGGAATATGGATGCGTCAAGGCCCCACCAGTCGAAGATCGAAGCCTGCAGGCCCTAATGGGGGAAATAGACTCTTCTAGGCTCCAGCAGTAAAAGAGAAATTATCTTTTGAGCTCCAGTCAGCAGAAGATAGATTTCCTAGCCGCATTCAGAAAAATATTGCCAGCCTAATCCTCTCTAGCTGGATGGAAGCAAGGTGGCGAGCTGCTTATAAAAGCCAGGACTTTGTGCGCTAAAGCAAAGCCATAGAGAAAAAGGACTTCACTCCAATAGCAGTGGCCATTTTGAGTAATTTATGATGCACTTTCAAATACTCAGCACCACCACCAGCCATTTTTGTCCCTTTGAAAAGCACTTTGAGTGCTTCGTGCTAAAGGACATTCTCTTTTAAAGCTTACTTAAAGATTACAGAACTTGTACTTTTCGATGCCTGTGTGACTTCACCAGTACAACTGTCTACCATCTTCAAAAGTGAGTGGATCGGTTGAAGACAGAACCCCAAAATAAATCAAAAGGCTGATAGCAGCAACAGGAAAATAAGATCTTATTAATCCAAAGTAACAGGGATAGGAATATTCAGTCCTTTCTGCTTGGAGTACCTCAGTCCAGCATTGTAAAGGCAAGACAGAAGGAAGTCTTTCAAAGATGACTACTTCCCTTAAAAAAAAAAAGAGCCAGAACCACCAAGCCTACTGCAAAGATGGCAGCTTTTCTACAAGCTCAAGTAAAGGTACTGCAGACTAAATGCTCCAAAATGCTGCAAGACCTTTTAGCCACCAAGCAGGATATCTCCAACAACAGGAAGAAAAACTAGAGTGTAAGGAAATATTGCAGCCGCAGTACTTTGGATGGGAAACTCAGCTAAACCACATGATTTTTCTGTTAGAGCACCAGAAGCCTTAAATGCCAAGGCAGAGATGGTAGAAGAACGAAGAAGAGAACATGAGTTTGATGACATCATGTGTGATTTCTCCAACAAGATGCTAGGATGGCAGGCAGATCAGCAACAGGTCGTCCAATCCACGCAGCAAGAGTACACCAAGGCAGTGGCAGACCCTACCGCCACCCTCCCGAGAAGTATAAGGAGAGGACAGTCACCTCGTGTGCCAAGAAAAGCTGTTGATGCCATGTCAAGCAGGTTAAGGTGTTCATCCATAGTCAGAAAAAGATCTTCTTGGTTTCATACAGGACCGGAAGCACAAGATCAAGCTGTGGATGTAGCATATCTAGATTTCAGTCAAGCCTTTGAGAAAGTCCCCCATGATCTTCTTGCAAGCAAACTAGTCAGATGTGGGCTAGGCAATACTACTATTAGGTAGATCTGTAATTGGTTGAGAGATCGAACCCAAAGGGTGCTCACCAATGGTTCTTCTTCATCCTGGAAAGAAGTAATTAGTGGAGTGCCGCAGGGTTCGGTCCAGGGCCCAGTACTGTTCAACATCTTTGTTAACGACTTGGATGAAGGTTTAGAGGGCATGCTTATCAAGTTTGCAGATGACACCAAATTTAAGAGGGATAGCTAATACTCCAGATAACAGCATCAGAATTCAAAATGACCTTAACAGATTGGAGAGCTGGACCAAAACTAACAAAATGAATTTCAACAAGGACAAATGTAAGATACTGCACTTAGGCAGAAAAAATGAAATGCAAAGATACAAAATGGGTGATGCCTGACACAACAACAGTCCATGTGAGAAAGCTCTTGTGGACAACAAGTTGAACATTAGCCAACAGTGTGATGCAGCAGCTAAAAAAGCCAGTGGGATTTAGGGCTGTTTTAAAAGGAGTATAGTGTCTAGATCATGGTGCCTTTGTATTCTGCTTTGGTTAGACTTCACCTGGAATACTGTCTCCAATTCTGGGCACCACAGTTCAAAAGAGATATAGACAAGTTGGAAGGTGTCCAGAGGAAGTCGACTAAAATGATCAAAGATCTGGAGACCATGCCCTATGAGGAGCATCTTAAAGAAATGGGTATGTTTAGCCTGAAAAAGAAAAGGAAGCGGGGCAGGGTTGTTTTCTGCTGCACTTGAAAGTAGGACTAGGAGTAATAGATTCAAATTACAGTAAAGGAGATTCCGCCTGAACATTAGAAAGAACTTCCGACCATACGAGCTGTTCAACAGTGGAACTTTTTGCCTTGGAGTGTGATGGAAGCTCCTTCCTTGGAAACTTTTTAAAAGAGGCTGGATGGCCATCTGTCAGAGATACTTTGATTATACTTTCTCTGCATGGCAGGCGGTTGGATAAGATGGCCCATGTGGTCTCTTCCAACTCAATTATTCTATGATTCTATGAAAGCACAGCACTACCTCTTGTCATTCCCAGAGTAGACATGGAAATGAAGCTTCTGGAAGTTAAAGCAGATGCAAAACAAATAGATTTCTAAAAGACAAAAACAAATAATCAAAGAGCAAGCCAAAACAGATGTAGCAGCAGGGGATGCAAAACAAGCCAAAGCAGTCACAGTTGCTGCTGCAGAACAGGCCCGCCAAGCCAAAACATGCCACCTTGTCAAACTGGCACAAAAGACAAAGGCAGAAGAATTGTTAGAAAGATTTTGGAACAGGTTTTGGAACAAGGCCTTGAAAACCTCATAGCAATGGTGTTATGATATGTAAGAAATGTGTGTGTGTCAACTGCAAAATAAGATGCATGAAGCTGATTGGTTGAGCCATGTCAGGAGAGCTGTTAGGCCTAGGAGTTTTTGATACTGTGGCAATTTTATTCAGGCTTGAGCTAAGCAGGTGCAGAGAGACAGATGGAAGAAAGAAACAGAGAGAGAGACAGAATTTGAAGTATGCTTTTGCTTCATGAAGAAAGTCTATTTTAAATCTCTCATAAAAGGACATTATGTTGTAGCGGAAACCAGACTTCCCCTCTTCTCGGCTTGTGTGTCTGTGCGGACGCAGTGGAAGTAGGAGACAGACAACTGGAGGTTTTTTCCAAAGAAAGCAGTTTACTAAAAGTTTCCTGCAGCTGCAGAGGTTCATCCCACGCACAACTAGATGCTGAAAAGGGAGAACCCCGCAGACAGGGTCGAGTGTCTATTTATACAATTCAGTGGGTTCAGTTTACGACCGCCCACATATCAAACCATTGGTGCATATTTGTGGTGCAGTCTTACATTTCATTACTTTCGTTTCTCTCAAAACACATGATTTCAGGGAAACCATGTGTTAACTCATCGGCTGTGTTCCTGGCCTGCTCGTACCTCCTTATATGGCCATTTCCTCCTACCCCTTCATTCCTGCCTTATTCCCCCATTTTTTTTTTTTTTGCGAAGCGTGTATACAAAAGCTGAAGCAAACTAAATGAGCAGACTTATGGGTCCCTCCAATCCCTTCTAGCTTGCAGCCAAGCTATCTTTTCAGTGGAAAATGAGCGCAGAATAGCATTTGTACATAGTTTCATCACCAGAGGTAAACAACACATGAGGATTAAAAATATTAATCAGGTTTTAGAAAGGACATAGTCCACAGTAGAATTCTGATCTAGCCCAGTCATTTGGCTTCTTCCGATGATGGATTTGTTGCTATGGCCAGAGGTGGCCATTCACATACATGTCCAACTTTCAGGTCTTTTCAGTCTTTGGCATAAAGTCAAACTGGGGATGTGTTTCCTCTTCCTTGATCAAAGGAATAATGTTCAGTTAATTTGAAGAAAGTCTCTTTGTCCAATCAAGTCTCTAGTCTCTAAGAATTGTCTCTGTGTAAAGAAAAAGTCTGTAAAGAAAATCTCCATCTCTTACAGGGCTTTAGCTGTCATACTTAGTATACCCAGCGTGTGGGTGGGGTAGACTTAAACTGTTTTGGATTCCAAAACAGGCCTTCCAGTAATAATGCCTTATGGATCTCCATTTTTGGAAAACAGGCCTCTCAGTAACAATGCCTTATGGATCTCCAATTTAGGAACAGGAGTCCAAAAAGAAAAAAAAAGCTGAAAAAGAAAGCAGGAAGACAGTGAGAGAGAATGGGGGAGGGGGAACGGATTACCCATCTGTCGATCATCCTGTTCGGCATCACTTTTGTCTCAGCCAATCTTGTTGAAATCCCTTGTCTCTCCACGGGTGGGGCAGGTAGGCCACTATTCAGCTCCCAAACGACCCCTCCATGGCCTCTTGAGAAATGATTCCTCCATGGGCCTTCTTTCGCGATCTGCAGTAATCCTTTTTACTCTGGTCCTGCTGCAATGGTTAACTTATTTTATTCTTTGTCACATTGCCTCCGTGCTATATCCTCCTTTTGGCTTAAAAAGCAAGGTTGTTAGATGGCATATGAAAAAGTCCCTCATTGTCTCTCAAATCCGTCAAAAATCCGAATTATTTGCAATGTCCCATTACAAAAGGTCCTATCCAGGAGAGTTGGGTCAAAATAGAAAATTGTATGTTGTTGAGTTGGTCAGCCCTTACAGCCTCCAGCCTTATGCCACACTCCATCACAGCCTTAGCACTCAGCAACACCTATAGGCCCTCCCAGGCCTCTCAATAAACATGTCTCATAGACTTCTGGGTTTATCCCATACAGGAGTTCAGGACCTGTAGCAAAAAACAATGAGAGGGAAAAGAAGGGGAGGGAAATACTCATCCTTCCAGGCTGTATGGCTCTTGAAGCACTCTCTCTAGTCGTTTCGCTCACATCCACGGCAGGCCTCCTCAGAGGCTGTGCCTTTGACAACACACTCATCTGTCTTGAAATCCAACAAAATCTTTCTTCTCCGCATCTTTTTCTTTTCCTTTCCGCAAACGATTTAACAATCGTGTATCCACTTGCTGCAATGCAATCTTCCACTCCAGTCCTGCTGCAGTGTTAAACTTACTCAATTCCCCTTTTACACCGACTCGTTGAACAGCTCAAAATTTGTTAGTAACACACGTTGAAAAGCCTCCTGCCGCTTCTCAAATCTGGCAAAATCCAGGCTGGGGGCGATGGAAAAAATGCCCCTATTTGCATGATCTAATGTCCCGTTTACAAAAGTCCTAGTCCTTCCTTTCCGTAACCTTTAGAAAGAGTTGGGCCAAAATCACAAAGTCCAGAATCCAAATCTCACAAAATTATTATGAAGCAACATGAGACGTAGCCAATTATATCATGTCTTTGGTTCTCAAAAGGATAACTTTTTATCACTTGGGCACTAGCTCCCTTTTTGAATAAAATGTCAATCAAAAATTTAAAAATCAATGTCAGTTCTTAATCCTTCTGTGTCAGGAATATGGGGTCAATTTTTTTCAAAAACAAATATATATATATATATTTTCTTGCACTGCCAACTTGTGACAGTTTTCCATACAAAGTCTCTACAACCAATAACTCCTCTCCTTGTATTCCAAAGTGCTGCAAAAAAAAAAAGAACCTCCAACATTTCCCTATAACCTGTAAGGGGTTTAAAGTCTGTAGCACCATGTTCTCTAAAAACACTGAAGCATTGTTCTTTCAAAACAAGGATTTTTTTTTTTTCAAGCCTAAGACCATTTTTTTTTTCCAAAAAAAAATATCTACAGCTTCCGAATTGCTTCTGAACAAATCTACTAACATTGTTTATAACTCTTTATGCATTTTGAATTCAACACATACATCTCATTCACACAAGGTCCACAGGAATTCTGATTAGTGGTTAGTTGTTTAGATAAAGTCACACACTCTATCTCAGCTCATGAAACATTCTCACCCAGTTGTCCCAAAATAAGTCCAAAAGCAAGGATTTAAGATCCAGGTGAAAGACAGAACCCCAATATATATATATATATACACACATTTACATCATCATTTTCTTTCTTTCTTTTTTTCATATTAAATTCACATTACATTTTTACAGCGGCTTTCATTGACCTTGGCTGTCCACTGGAATTCCATTATCTTTCTCTGGGCATTTCGCCTGAGTTTTAACAAGAATAACAGGGAGTTTTTACCTTGAACTGTTGCCAAGATTTTCCCACTATCTTTTTGGCATGAGGCCCAGGTGCAAAAGAAAACTTTTTAAGAAAACAGCTTTTGTTTCTCAGAAATAACAAGGAAAAAACTCCTTTTGAAACTCAATTTTTAACAGCCTCCCTCCCTTTTTCTCGCCTCTCTGCAGCTTGCCAGCAAAAAGCAAACTAACACAGACAGACCCTCTTCGAATCAGATTTTTTCAACCGTAATAAAACATTTCTAGATATTTGTGCTCAACATTTTTTGTGTAAATCTATAGACTCATTTTTCATTTTCACTTCAATATTACCACGAAACATGCAGAACTTGAAACTCATTATTCCCCACACATGACAAAGAAATCAAACAGGTTTTTTTTTTTTTTTTTTTTTTTCCCTTTCCCCGGGAGTTGCGACTCCTCATGAGCCCTGCACGACTTGGTCTTGGGGCACCCTCACAAGTCTTGTTCTCTGGGGAATTCCTTCTACGGCTCTACTTGCAACTGAGCCGAAATTGTCTAACATACACTGTAATGGGGTGGTGGATTTGAACCCACTGCCTCCCATCCTGCCTAATAGAGGGGACTGCCTTGGACTGGGCACCTGGACACTCAACGGTGTGTGTCAGGAATAACAAGACAGAACCCCTTTATACCTCCCTGGGAACCTTTGTGTCCCTCCCGGCGCTGTTCCCTTAGTGTCTCATTTTAACCACTATACTTGCCAGATTGCTGTAGACGTCGGACCAACCTTCGCCCCTGGACTTTTCCCTGGATCCTTTTCCCTGCCTGGTTTCTTTGGAACCTCGCTGTCGTTGCGGCTCCCACCGTCGGCCGGCGTTGGCATCAGAGGCAAGTACCGCAGCCGGTCTTACAATATTCAGGGGCCCCTTCTCGTCTCACGGTAGTTGCCTCTGGCCCCCACCGCCGAGTTGGGACCGTCCCGCCAACGGGATCCGTCTCCGATCTCCTGGTCCGTCTTATTGTGGAATCACGTCGGGGTCACCAGAAAATGTAGCGGAAACCAGACTTCCCCTCTTCTCGGCTTGTGTGTCTGTGCGGACGCAGTGGAAGTAGGAGACAGACAACTGGAGGTTTTTTCCAAAGAAAGCAGTTTACTAAAAGTTTCCTGCAGCTGCAGAGGTTCATCCCACGCACAACTAGATGCTGAAAAGGGAGAACCCCGCAGACAGGGTCGAGTGTCTATTTATACAATTCAGTGGGTTCAGTTTACGACCGCCCACATATCAAACCATTGGTGCATATTTGTGGTGCAGTCTTACATTTCATTACTTTCGTTTCTCTCAAAACACATGATTTCAGGGAAACCATGTGTTAACTCATCGGCTGTGTTCCTGGCCTGCTCGTACCTCCTTATATGGCCATTTCCTCCTACCCCTTCATTCCTGCCTTAATGTGAGTTGGTGCAACTGAGCACATTGTACATATGTTGTTCCGGGTTTAAAAAGAATAAATCATTGTTAGCCTCCATGGCACATATCTTCTTTCTCTGGCAAGGCAGTGCGTGGACTACACATTTTGATTTTTCATTATATCACAAAAGGTGATTTCTTAGAACCAGCAACATCAGTGGCTCAGGTGCCTAAAAGGCAACAACCACAGCACATTGACATGACGGCAGAAGCAACAAACCAAGAGGCAGTCCCACTGAGCAGTTTGCCACAAGTCAGTGTGAAGCAAGATTGGCCAGCAAATACACACAGCGTGCACAGTCAACCTACACTACTCCAGTTCCAGCATACCGTCTCAATCCTGCAGCTCCTAGATAGGAACCAGAGGTTCTTTAAATGAAAGTGATTTCTGAAGTGTCATCAACTCCACAGTATCCTTCAGCCCAGTTTAATATTCTGAATACCACTTTTTCCAGAAACCCTAGGAGAGACCTAGCTGACAGAGGAATACAGAAATTTTCCTGACAAGGCAGAAGATTATCTGTTATGGAAAATTGCATTCCAGAGAGCCCTTACGGAGTTAATACTCTCTATAGAAGAAAAGCTGACTTTAAGGTAACCTGGCTAGGCCTGGCTTCTTCTACACAAATAAAGAGGATCTATGCTGCACACATCAAAAACCTTTATATGGCCTTAGACCGAGTATGGGTTGGATTAGATATTTGGAACATCTGCAGATATTGAGACTTCGCTCTTATGAAAACTAAAAATATTGCCTGCACTTATAATGAAAGAATCTGATAAATTGTGGGATTTTGCAGACCTACTTGAGAAATTGGAGTCAACAAACCCAGAGTTACCAGAACTTATGTGCCTAGATCAAGATTTAACTCAGTCATCGACAAGTTGCCCTTCCCATTAACAAAATTCACAGAGTAAAAGAAATGTTTGCCTATAAATAATCACCAACAAAAATACCATATTCACACCTGGTGAATTTTATAACAAAGATGGCAAAAGAGAGAAATAATCCTCAAATAGGATTTCCTTTTCAAAATCAGAGAGGAGAGGAAGCCTCTTAAAGAACCCAAAGGTAAACCACAAGATATGGTTAGAAAGACAAAAACGAATATGGACATAGTTGAACATCATATAAAAATCCAGTAGAAGTGGTGTGTTCAGGGCATAAAAGGTTACATGACCTCAATGACTGCAAAGAGTTTAGAAAAAAAAAAAGCCCTATGAAGAGAGCAGAAGTTCTCAAAATGGAAGAAGAGGCTCAAAGGCCCATGTCTACAATAGCTGATAGAGTTGAGCGAAACAAAGTAAAGACTTTAAACTGAGTTTTCTGCAAACACTAAATTTAACACCTTTTCCTGCTAAAAAGTAAGGTAAAGGTAAAGGTTTCCCCTGATGTTCAGTCGTGTCCGACTGGGGGGTTGGTGCTCATCTCCATTTCTAAGCCAAAGAGCCAGCATTGTCCATAGACACCTCCAAAGTCATGTGGCTGGCATGACTGCATGGAACGCTGTTACCTTCCTGCTGGAGCAGCACCTATTTATCTACTCACATTTGCATGTTTTCGAGCTGCTAGGTTGGAAGAAGCTGGAGCTAACAGCAGGCGCTCACTTTGCTCCCCAGATTCGAACCTGTGATCTTTCGGTCTGCAAGTTCAGCAGCTCAGCGCTTTAACACACTGCACCACCAGGAGCTCCTGCTAAAAAAAAAAGACAGATAATCCAGTAACCATGGTCTGTGACATAAAATTCAAAAACAGAAAGCATCATATAAAAAAGGCCCGTGAACTACAGAAGGTGAAAGAGATGTTTATGAAGAAGTTTAAAGAGTTAACAGCCAAGAATACAGAATTAGAAAAGTGCAAGAAGTCCAACAAACACCTGAAATCCAATTTAGGCGCATTAAAAGACAGCTTTGAATTTACAGAAGACAAACATCAGAATGCTGTAGATCAGGAGAACACAATGCAGCTCCTTGAGAGACGGAAAACTAAGTGGACTTCTAAATTACAGCTGTCCAAGAAGTACATGAAGCTGAAAAACAACAGCTTACATCACAAATTGAGAAGCATATCAAGGAAAGAGGAACGATCCACACAGTTGCAGACACTTCTCGGATCCTTCTTGCAAAGTCTGTTAGCTCTCTTGTGTCTGAGAACAAATGCAAGGAACGTGCCAAAATGCATCATCCCTATGGTTCCTTCACAAAATGGCAAGGAACATGAGACACAGTTCAAGTCAAAGAAGTTACCAAAAAATGTCAGTGAGGCAAATTACAAAAAGGAGAAGGAGAAAGGCAAGTCAAATTATTATATTGTGCTGGAGCCTCCTGAAGTGAAACAGGCCATAAGAGTTGTAAAGGCTCAGAGCAATACCCAGTGCAAAAAAAGATGCCAAGTCAAAGCTCCACTACACAAGTGTAGCAGATCAGCCAGATATTAGAAAGCGACTAAAGTATCTCAATTATTCAATAACATTGATTATAAAGCCAAGGCTTGTGGGACAGCTAGCGTGAGAGTCAGCATGCGGCCATCTTAACATAGAAATCTCTGAAGAAGTGTCCAAACGTATAAGCCAGGCAGATTACATCAAAGGACACATGAGAGGCCATTATGCTGCATCGTATGATCCACCCATGATGAGACACGTTAAGAAAGCAAATGTCCTAAGTAGTCATCTGAAATACAAAGAACGGTTCAACAAAGAGAAGGAAAAGAAACCACAATATGACCTGAAGAAGAGCAAGATCTACAAGACTTTGAAAGATGCTCATAATATAGCAAGTGAGAAAGACTACAGGAGAGCCCTGGATGTGGAAATCAGGAGACGAGGTCTGACAGCTCTCAGGAACCACCTAGAATCATAGAATCATAGAATAGTAGAGTTGGAAGAGACCTCATGGGCCATCCAGTCCAATCCCCTGCCAAGAAGCAGGAAATCACATTCAAAGCACCCCCGAAAGATGGCCATCCAGCCTCTGCTTAAAAGCCTCCAAAGAAGAAGCCTCCACCACAGTCCAGGGGAGAGAGTTCCACTGCCTAACAGCCCTCACAGTTAGAAAGTTCTTCCTGATGTTCAGGTAGAATCTCTTTTCCTGAAGTTTGAAGCCATTGTTCCGCGTCCTAGTCTGCAGGGCATCAGAAAACAAGCTTGCTCCCTCCTGCCTATGACTTCCCTTCACATATTTGTACATGGCTATCATGTCTCCTCTCAGCCTTCTCTTCTGCAGGCTAAACATGCCCAGTTCTTTAAGCCGCTCCTCATAGGGCTTGTTCTCCAGACCCTTGATCGTTTTAGTTGCCCTCCTCTGGACCCTTTCCAGCTTGTCAACCTCTCTCCCTGATTATATGAGGGCCAAGAACACTACAGACATTGCCAGCTAGATTCAATATAAGCAGTCTGCAGAGATGGAAAAAGCCAGCTATACCACTCTAGATACTAGGCATGTGCGATCCATGAAAAAAATGGTTCAATGCTCGCTTTGAAAGCATGGGGCACTGGCGGTTTGTTTCTAAAGTCATTTCCAAATTTTGAAGCAAAAAATTCAAAACTTTCTGAAACTTCCGAATCTTCGTATGTACCTCGTTAATGGCGCATACGCATACGCATGAAGGAAAACATTATCAATGGGGAAAATTGAGGGGCTTCTCTCTCCCTCATTTTTTGAGCTATCCTAATGAAATTTGCTACAGTGGTAGAACACATTTACCACTGTTAGCTCACCAAATCTAAGAACATTTGACTTATCCTCAGATTTTTGGCAAATTTTCAGTTTTTATAAAAAACATTTTTAATAATAATAAAAATCTGTTCCTGGTTTGAAAGTGTTATTTTCTGTTTCATTGTGTTGTCTACTTTGAAAGCCATTTTTCTACTTCAGAAACTTTGTTTTTGTGTCTGAAACTGAAGCTATATCATAGCACCATGTCCCTTGCGCAAAGACAAAGTTCAGGCAGTGTCATAAAGTTTTGCCATGTTTCTATGACAGAACCAATTAGGAAATAACATTTATCACCCAGGAACATAAACCATAGTACACCATCAAATCACTCCTGATAGATGGCCATCAGCCTCCAAATAAGGAAATCTATTCCTATTTCCTGTTTCATTGGGTTTTCTGGGGCTGAGAGTATGTGACTTGCCCAAGATCACCCAGTGGGTTTCCATGGCTGAGTGAGGAATGACGCCACAATCATAGTACAGCTCTGAAACCATGACACTACACCATGCTGTCCCAAAAAGGGGCTTGCTGTTTCTGACATGCCACTACATGTACCCAAGGTATATGGATAAGTATCACCTTTTAAATTAAACAAATCGATCTTGCAAGTTCTGATCTTGCAAGTGATCGGTTGCTCTGGTCATCTAAGATGGCATACACCCTCAGTGACTTTTCTGGCTGACCCTTGGGGTATACATTGACCATAGAATCATAGAATGGTAGAGTTGGAAGAGACCTCACGGGCCATCCAGTTCAACCCCCTGCCAAGAAGCAGGAAATATATTTGCACAGGACTTGACTCCGCAGACTTCTGTACACAAAGAAAATACTGTAGTAGTAATCGCTGCTTGCCCTCTGTTCTCCCCGCCATGGTTTGTTGGGGAACCTCTAGGTGGCGTGGCACTAGGCTGGGATAGATGAAGAGCTTGTACGTGAACACAACAAAGATGGCGCCGGGGTAATCAGACGTGCCTAATTGAGCTCCGGTATCTTTGTTGTTTTTATGTTTTAAAGTTTTAAAGTTCTCCTTATTTTATTTTACCACATCCCTCCCAACTCATCTTTGCCTCTGCAAATGGGGAATAAGAAAAATAAAAAGAAATGGACAAGGGCAAGCCCAGAGACACTAAAACATCAAAAGCCTTCTAAACAACTCAAGATAGATGATCTATTTGTGGAAAACGTGAGTACGCCAGAATTGAATTCATTATTTACCGGTAACAGCTTCTTGTCCTTGGATAAAGAAAACATAAACTCCGGTAACAACTCAACAGCATATCAAGAAGGAGTGTCCTTGGATTTGTGCAGGGGAGATACGCCTGGAACAAACTCACTAATTACTGAGTTAAAACAACCTGAGCTATTACAGCAGACAAACTCCACCAGTGCATTGATGCAGCAATGTTTACTGACTGCTAAAACAGTGACATTTATTTTTGAAAAAATAAAGAATATAACAAACCAAATTGAGCAGCTTAAACTGTCTTTTGACTCTTTTGCCCAGAAAAATACGGTCCTAAAAGAAAGCACAGTTCAAACTGATGGCATGGGGCCCAGAAGGGAGGCAAATACAAGGGACGGAAAGCCTTGCACAAAGGCAACTAGGAGCTACTCACTTACTTCTACTAAGTGTAATAGGATCCTACAAGCAAACCAGATAATGCTGCGAATTGCTCATAACAACATAAATAAGGGCAGATGGAGGTCATTCAGAGCTATTAGAACATCGTTGGGTCAGTTACTACATATACACCCCCAAAGTGTTGACTTGCTTAAAGTTGAGTGGCTACCCCAAGTATCTGCAGATATGAAAATAATAATGACCTTTGAGCTATCAACATTACCATCTATGCTGATGAAGATGAAGCTCTTATGCTCAAATTCCAAATAGCTCCTATGAGGGTTTTCCGTGACCTGGACATCAGCCCACTGATAACTCCCATGCATGGTGATGACATGCCTGTGGAAGCGGGCAGACCCAGCCTACTAGCCCCCAGGGAGACTTCTGGCAGGAATAGGCCACAGTCCAGTCCAGCCAAGGCTTACAGTAAACCAACACAGAATCAGTCTACAGTCCTGAGCAGTGCAACCTGTGGTGATCAGCGAGACATTGACTTTGGATTGGATCATCTTGAGACTGTAGTGACCACCATAGGGACATGGTTGAGCCATTGGTGGGCTTAATGTCCACTGATGAGTCCCCACAGGCTGAGATGGACTTAGAAGTGGGCCCTATTAATGTTAATGACCTACTGGAGCTAAATGAGGAGGACGAGACCCCCACCCTGTCTCCAATTCAGGTCTTGGTACCTAGGAGGGATGGCAGCAGACCACCTATCCATGATCTACCTCCCAGGGAAGGAATGAGTGTACCCGCAACATCAAGACAGAATAATACTACTGCCGAAGAAATGCAACAACAACAACATCTGTGGCAAACCAGAGAGGAGAAAAGAGATCCCCACAACAACTGTGTTTTCAATGGGGATATTGGTGGCATCATACCAGCCTCAGATACGAATTGACTGTCAGAATCTTCGATACTCATACAACCTGGCCAACCAGAACACTTAGAGACAGTAAGACCAATCCAGATTGTAACCTGGAATGTAGCTGGCTGGAAAGAGATCGCTGATTGCGAACTGGTGAAATTCTTATCTGATTTTGAGATAATAGTGCTCCAAGAGATGTGGCTGGTAGGAGGGGTTGACTCAATACAATTACCTGGATTTCAATGTTGGCACACACCTGCTCAGAAAAGAGGGAATAAAGGGCGTGCCTCAGGGGGCCTATGTATATGTATTAAGGTGGAATTACAGTGGCAAGGGGAGAGATTGTGCAAGGGGGATGATATCCACAATATATTGGCCATTAAGTTTAGTTATAGAGAAATGGAGCTTATATTGATAAATGTCTATATCCCACCACTCACATCCTCCTATTACAGTCCTGATACCTGGGTACAGCTAGAGATAATGGTGGAAGAACTAACAGTAGCGTATACCCAAGAAATAATTATTTTACTTGGAGATTTTAATGCTAAATTAGACCCATCTATACATGATCTAGCCCAATATTGTGGCCTTCCACATGATTTTATTAAAAATTAGCCAAAATGATACTCCAGGGACAAAAAGATCAAAAGGTCTGGAATAAGTCTGGCATCACTGATTTTGAAGTGCAATTTACAAATCCTAGGAGGTTAGAACAATAACAACAATTATATTATGTATACCCCTATACATTTCATTCTAGCCATACAACCAGTGCCTTAGATTTTATATGTGTCTCAACAGGCAAGGCCAATCTTTTTTCACAGATCAAAGTACTTTTGAGGGAAGAAAGTGACCATCAACCAGTGTGTGTGAAATTTTTGGGCCCCTCAGATTTAAGACCAAATAATAGGAATGATAACTGGATTATGGCCAACACTGAGGTGAAACAAAACAAAAGACTTGCCTAGACCAAAGTAGACATGACAGCAATAGCAAATAGCCTCAAATCAGAGGATATTGCAAACTGGACCTCAATAATTCAGTCACACGCAGCAGATTGGCAGACAGTCTCTAATGCATTTACAAATATCTGTGGTAGTCTAAAGGAACATTTTGTCACAAAATCCACTCCTAAAGGTGAGCAGAGCGCCCTGGTTTGACAAAGAATGCCAACTTCAGAGAACAAAGCTGAGGTCGGCAATGAGACGTGCTCAGGGACAACATCTTGTACACTCTTGCAAAGATGTAGAGGCAGGGGGGAAATCTTTTTGAAATCCCACCGCTGCCACCAATTTGAGGAGATGATGTAATTGCGGAGATGTGGAGGTTGTTTTTATTAATTATATTTATATTATATTTTATATTATCGCTGCCACCAGTTTAAAGATGTTTTTATTTAAACGCTGCCACCAATTATTAAAGATGTTTATAATGCGGCCACCAGATGTCAAGGGGATCATCAGCTCTTGCCATCACTATAGGAATACGTAGCCATTAGCTACTTAGAGAGGAGACTTTTTAAATTTGGTTTTTCTTCCTTTTCCTTGTTTGCTTTAGATCAGGGTTCCCCAAACTAAGGCCCGGGGGCCGGATGCGGCCCTCCAAGGTCATTTACCTGGCCCCCGCCCTCAGTTTTATAACATAATATTTTTATATCAGTTTTAATAATATAATATATTGTATATACATATAATATTGATAATAATCTTATGTTATATAATATAATACTAGTAGTAATACCATATAATAATATTAATTATATGTTATATATTACATATTATATAATAGTATAGTGGTATAGTTCAATATAGTAATATATAATGCTAATATTGTGTTATGCTAATAATATAATATATTGTATGTACATACAGCTGCTCTGAGTCCCCTTCGGGGTGAGAAGGGTGGGATATAAATGTAGTAAATAAATAATTAATTAGGCTCGGCCAAAGTCTGGCATGACTTGAAGGCACACAACAACAACAACAATCCTAATTAACTTGACTATCTCATTGGCCAGTAGCAGGCCCACACTTTCCATTGAAATCCTAATAGGTTTATGTTGGTTAAAATCGTTTTCATGTTTAAATATTGTATTGTTCTTTCATTGTTGTTGTTGTTGCACTACAAATAAGACATGTGCAGTATGCATAGGAATTTTTGTATTTTTTTTTCAAATGATAATTCAGCCCCTCAACAGTCTGAAGGATTGTGGACCGGCCCTCTGCTTAAAAAGTTTGGGGACCCCTGCTTTAGATGGTAATATAGATGACAGAAGCTTAGATGGGAGAAAGAACAATAACACGTTTATTCAGGCACAAGCTTAATGGTTACAGTTTATTCAGGCACAAGCTTAATGGTTACAGTAACTTCTCTATAGAGGCACTCCTTCCTCTTGGCACGTTTCCCCCTTAAGCCCTCCATTCGAGCCTCTTCGAACTCCGAAGCACTGCTGGTCACAGCTGACCTCCAATTACAGCACTCAAGAGCCAGGGCTTCCCAGTTGTCAGTGTCTATGCCACAGTTTTTAAGGTTGGCTTTAAGCCCATCTTTAAATCTCTTTTCCTGCCCACCAACATTACATTTCCCATTCTTGAGTTCGGAGTAGAGTAGCTGCTTTGGGAGATGGTGATTGGGCATTCGGACACCGTGGCCAGTCCAGCGGAGTTGATGGTGTAGGAGCATCGCTTCTACCAGCAAGCTGACATTTGTCTGCCTGCCTTCCCAAGAGATTTGCAGGATTTTTCTGAGGCAACACTGATGGAAACGCTCCAGGAGTTGAGTGTGATGTCTGTAGACTGTCCAGAGTCGGACGTGACTAGACTTCATGTCAAGGGAAACATTTACCCTTACTATTTATCAAAGTCATCCTAAATTGCCAAGCATGGGGAACATTACACAGCCTCCTCAACAGGAGTGTCACGCCCAGGGCAACGGAGCACTAAGAACCGACACACGGAGGCCAAAAACTATCTAATATCTTTATTAAGGAAATATGTAAGAATAATAAAAACAAGTAGGAAATGCAGTCCAATAAAAGACCTTTCAGGGAAGGTCAGATATAGTCCAAAATTATATTGTTCAATATTTTATATTAGAGTCCAAAGTTGAAAATCCAAACCGAAACACACTCTATTTACAAGCAATAGAGTGGGG